>NC_136059.1:1593312711-1593835211 GCF_964261635.1 Lissotriton helveticus | reverse complement strand
AGACAGCAGTTCGGCAAGGCAGTACTCCAGCAAATTGAGTGCCACTCGAGTAGGCATTTACAAGTAAATTTAATATGTCAGTTAGGGATAAACCAGTGTTACCATGTTTTAAGGAGTGAGCCTGTGCACTTTAGCATTGGTTAGCAGTGGTAAAGTGCACAGAGACCTAAGGCCAGCAAAAACAAGATCAGCAGAAAAATAGAGCAGGAAGGCAATACGTTTGGGGAAAGACCACCCTCAGGCTACCAAGTCTAGCAGCATCCTTCTATCACATCAGGATCTAAACACACAGGCAACACTAAAGTAATAATATAATAAAAACAATGGCCCTAAAGGGAACTGCCTTATGGGCCGATGTGCTCCATGTGAAGGAGCACAATGCAGTCACTCCAGTCACTCAAAGACAAACTAGCCAAGAACTGCTGACCATTGCCCCATGCTGTATGCTGTAGAGGACATCAGAAGAATGTGAATAACACAACAGACTAATGGATAAAGAGAGCTTCCTGAAAGTCCATTTAAGTTAAATATTTTATAGACAAAATGTTAGTTACATCTAACAGTCTTGGCTAATGGCAGACCTAAAAAGTTTGTCCTAAATAAATCTTTAATGCTCTATAGAGCTCTTAACAATTTAACAACAAATCCTCCTCTGAAACCAGAACTGGACAAGATATTGGAAGTACCAAGTCCTGGATAAATTGAAATTAGAGGCAATAGCGGAACGAAAAGAAGGCCTGGTTGGAAAATAACCTTATAAGGAAAAATGTAGTTAAGGCTCGTGATTTAAAAGTGCTCCTAATTCCTCCAGACTAGGCACTGAGATTATTGTGACTAAAACAGAAACTGTAAGAAACAACTACAATTGCCAGTACTGCAATGTTCTCTTTTTGAATGATTGTAACATGAAGAACAGAAATAAAACTGGTTCTTCAGACTGGTGAGCTTTTCGATTTAATCTATTTATTTTCAAATACAAAGTTACTCGGCATTATTTAAGCGGCAACTTTTTCATTTTTACAAAATTTAAGAAGTTCAATAAACAGGAGAAAGGAAAAGGAAAAAATCCTATTAACAGTATTTACACTCACTTAGGGTGCACATTCAGAACAGGTGTTCACTCATAAGACCTCAGTCATACTCATACATACTTTGTAGACACAGTGTGAAGAAGAAGGAGGGTGGAAGGAAAGGGACATAAATCAAAAATAAGAACAAAACTGTATTCTGTCCATCTAATAATCAGTCGGTTAATACACTTGGAATATATTTACAATGGAACATTTGCTACTTTATACAAACGGCCATCTGGAATACACAATGATTTACAAAATCTGTTTTCAGTTTTTTAACACAGATTGGCCTAGCACGGTATGGTCGACGCGTTTCGAGTTCCTTTGGGGAGGAATTCTCTTCAGGACCTCAATTTGGTTCTTAAGGTTCACATCCTTAATTGCAAAATAACAACAATCGTGCTTTTAACGTCACTGTTTCCAGTGTGGAGTTTTGACTTTGTGGAAGCTTGACTCTTGGTCGATCAACTTCCCAGACTGAGTACATGGAGAAAGACGAACGCTAAGCTTGCTGAGCGAGACGCCAGATTAATACAAGACGGTTTCGCTCCAAACAAATCAAGAGAAAATAACTACGAGGCAACGAAAGACTTCCAGAACAGATTGCTACTATCAGTATTAGTTCAGCTGGTTCGATCTAACTCAGCCATATCAGAAGGAAAGTAGGAAGTTAACCTTGATGCGAGAACAGTGAAAGAAAATTCCCCACCAGTCTAAGTTAATTAGACTGCCAAACAGAACAGATTTAGAAAATTGTTTTCCAGAAATGCAAAGTCAGTCAGTAGAGACATTTTCCACCTTACGCAAATCTGAAGGAAAATTCTCTGATGAAGATAGAAGAGGACAGAGGTTCAAAACAGCTGACTGAGGAAGCTTACAGCTCCACCTGAAAATCTGCTGTGCCACGTAAATTCGAAGAATACGACTTTGTTCCTCCCTCATGATTTGTGTATTTGTCTGGCTACCTGGTTGTAAGTCCCTACAAGAAATACTCTGCAAGTTAGAGAATGCCATGATGGTTCTCAGAATGGCAGATAGCGCCTCGGAATTGGAAGGTTGCCATGCTTCTGAAGGATACTAATGACCATGAGCAGCAAACTCCCCCGGAGTTACCCCTCCTACCCCCAAGCAACTGACATCTGTTTGAGGATATAGGGACACTTTTAGAGTGGCTTGTCTGTGTTCAACTAGCAAGCTGGAGACTCTGGAAGTGCTATTTATACTTTGAAGTGAACATCCAAGTTCAGTGAAGGAGGGAATCAATGATGTAAAATGACAGTTTCCAAGAATTCTAGATGGAAATGAGCCCATGGCACTACTTTCACTATCACAACCAGCCTTTTATAGGTGCTGTTCTTCCCTGTAACAGTGATGTTAGACAGGACTGTTTCAGCATATCTAGCCATGGGCCCTTCCTCAAAAGTTTTTTCCTTGCTTGTTGATATTTCTGTTGTTGATCTATAACAAAAAAAGCTTCAATAAAAAAAAGAAGCACCTTCAGTTTGGAGCAGATAAATAGTCAACAAAGTCTTTATTTCTTTGACTGTTTTTCTCAGATTTTTAAAATGAGGCCCAAATAGTAATAGTAGAGAAAGTACTACTTACTACTATTTAATTTACTAGTAATAAAGTTACTAGTAGTAACTTCCGTTTTGACTACTCGAAAGTAGTAAACTTACAGTTAAGTCTAAGTTTTACCTTTGTGAATCGAACCCTTAGACTTCAGGTCTAAGTTTACCTTTGCGACTCGGGCCCTTAGGGCCATATGTATTAAAATACGCATTTGCGAATCTCAAATAGCGATTTTTTGCGAATAGCTATTTGAGAATCGAAAAATGCCATGTATGTAGGATTTGCAATAAATTTTGCGAATCCTACAAATTCCTTAATTGCGAATCTCAAATTGCGATTTGCAATTAAGGCATACGTCCCCAGGCCTATAGGAATGAATGGGAAGACATTCTCAATTTGCGATTAGCGAATCGCAAATTGAGAATGCAATTTCACGGGTGCAAGTGTGTCAAAAGGACACCCTGTTGCACCCCTGAAATAAGCATGGGTGCATATGTGGCGCACCTACATGCCCTAAGGGCATGTATGTGCTTCACATTGCACTTTGAAAAATGCAAAAAAGTGAATTTTTCAAACAAATCGCAAATTACCACCAACTTGAAGTTGGTGGTAATTTGCGATTCCTTAAGGCCATATTGCATTTTTTTGGTTCTTCTTACATTGCATTTAAGGAATCGCAACATTTGCAATTCCTTAAATGCAATTGCAAAATAAGGAATCGCAAAATTTGCGATTCCTTAAATACAATCGCAAAATAAGGAATTGCAAAATTTGCGATTCTTTATTTTGCATGCACATTTGCCTCATACATACCACAAAGCAAAATTGCGATCGCAAACGCCGAAATTCTGCGAATTTTGGCATTTGCGATCGCAATTTTGCTTGAAACATATGGCCCTTAGTGTTTTAATCTCCATATGTGAATATAAAACTGAGCTGTCATTTCACTTTAGGTAGCTCCAGTCTAAAAATGATGAACTTGACCAGTGAATATTTAGTTTCTTCTTTTAATGTTTTTCTAATAAATACTAACTAGAAGCCTAGCTATGCTTGAACCATTTCCAGACAATCTCTTCTGTAAATATGAGTAAGGGGGTAGCACATGACATCCCCAGGAGCTATTTAAGGATGTGTTTTCACTAACACACAATTTCTTTGCCTGACACCTCTCAATCTATCTCAGGCTTTGAAGACTTGCACTTTCATTACATATTCTTCCATAATTTCATCAAGTTTGTGACTGACGTGGTGGATATCTCTAGACAGCTCCTCAATGTTTGTCTCAGTCTTTTTGATGCAAATTATATACTTGTTGTTTTTCTGAGACTCCTCCCCTCCTTTTATGGTCTCCCAGGTCTTCTGCAATCCCTTGCAGCAATTCTGTTGTTTACTATTGCTCCAGGCCTTTCTGGACTCCTAAAAAGATTACTCTCCTTGTGCTTTCTCATGCTGTTTGGTTATTGTAATGACAGAAATGTGTTTCCAGTACACTTTTTCCCACCCCTGTTTAACTCAATCTTATTTCCATATTGCCTTCTTCAACTTCATACTCAATGTCTACTTCTTGCCAGTGCACACATAATAGGAGCAATCTAGGCTATATCCATTTGATTTTGTGATGTGCAACGTCAAGGGCAGACCTGGTTCTATACAGGATGTCTCAAGAGTCAATGTAATTATCAAATCTAATAATATTTCATATTGAGGTACTAGAAGATATAATGTAGATTAAACTCTCAGTGGTGCCTATCAAAAAATCAAATCTGTTGAGGTGAGAACTTGAATTAAGAAAATTACAAATGTGATGGAGAATCAGTTTGAAAAACACCATTTCGAAAACTGACTATTCATTCCTGTTGAATGAAAAACATAAAAATCCTGTTTAATCTTGAATGCAGTAAGTCAGAAAGGGTAATCCCTGGACACTATTCCTCAAGCAGCGACCTCTAGCCACCAATGCTTTACCATTCACTCATACACACATGCCAAAAATGTTCGCTAAATCATTGGTCACAGACTAAATCATAATGTTTACAATCTATTTTATTAAAAACAATATGGGTTAAAAATTCAGTAAAAATTAACTGAATACACCAATTTAAACACAATTCATGAGAATATTATTAAAACAAACCTATTGTTAAAAACAGAAGAAAAACACAATGCATTTTCATATAAAAATAAAGTAAGGAAACAATGGATGTCTATTGAACAAGACCACAGTACATTTGTCAAAAACACCAGGATCGTTCCACAGTGTACCACAGTTTCGACAAAACAAACAACATAACCCCTTTGCAATAAATAAAGACACTTGATGTTGCTACAGATTAACTGATTCAAAGAACCTTATGTCAATATCTGGGGTACTTCTAGTACAATATAATAAAAATATCTCAGAAGCCCCCTAGGTAAATTTGAATTCTGTGCAGAAAATGCGTCGACGCGTTTCGGTGTTGTCGCCCGTTGATATGGTCACACCTTCCTCAGGACAATATTATATTTATTGGGGTCTTCAAGAGCAAAGCTCCGTATCCTCTCTGTGTAGTGAAAGAGAATCAATGAGTTCCTGTATATAATTCCATGTCAGTAGCTCAGATGGTTAGCCCTTGTCTATTCTCACATGCATTATTGATTTAGACAGGAGCATTTCTCATCTTACGATAATACAGCATACTAGTTACTTTCTAGTGCGAGCCTGTATACCTTGGCATATCCGGTCTATGTATGAAAATACTATCGATGTTTGCATGGGCAAAAGCTAGTTTACCACATCTTGTTCCTGTTTTTATCTAGTACATATTTATCATACCACACCATAGCCACTATGAATTCATGTACTATGGTTCTACATTTGCTTTTCTAACTTCATCGTTTGTCAATCACCATATGTTTCATATAAAATCACCATTTTCTACTTGTATCATATCCTACCCCTCCATTATGGTTTAGTAAGTGACGTGGTCTCCTAAGTAAAAAATGGCCTTAAATATAGGAGGGTACACTGACCTCTAGAAAAAATTATCTAGATTCCTCGCATTCATCCGGTCTTTCACCACTTCGTACGTCGTAAAAGGAGAATTATCCTATTTGGCGGAAAGTTTAAAATTAGATCTAAACCATAGTCCCGCTTTCCTATTTGTACTTTAAGAGTTAGGTCGATGAATAAACATTACCTCTATATTTCCGGCCAAATAGATATTGATATTCAGGTCCTAAATTGGTTGCTTTTTAGTTGCTGTAGATTTCATGTTCCTGTAGGTGCACTTTATAGTTGTATCATATGGGTTCCTGTTTGTCAAAGAAGGGGTGGATTTTATTTATTATGTATTTAGTTGTAACTCTATCTTTAGCGTTTTTCTTTTTTTACTTTCACCCTTACCTGAGAATCTTGGATAGTCCTCGTTCCCTGTGGTTCAACTATTACCTCTTGCGTCCTGGTATGGAATTATTTAACCCGATGATTTCTGCAGTGGGAAAACAATCAGAGTGAATGTGCCACCCATACTTCTCTATTCATTTTATTAGTTTTGAGGCTCTCACTCCCTATTTGTCTTTCAGTGATTGTCACAGATTTTGTTTAAATGCCCAAAGTCCTCTCCACTGTGTGGATCGCGGTGTTTAAATGCAGTACCACACAGGCTCTCTTATTGCCATGAGCGCGGTCTCGCCTATGCCTTTAACTGGATTTATTGACTCGCCTGTCAACGCAGCTTAAATTCACAGGCAGAACGGAACAGTGCCAGAGTCACTTTCTTTACGCCGTGGACGCGGTCTCACCTATGTTTCTAAATAATTTTAATTGCCGTCCTGTTCACGCAACTGCGATTTCAAGACGAGCAATACCAGAACCCATGTCCACACCATACCGTTCGGTATCCCGATCTATGTATTACCAAGGAGTGTAGTTAACCTATCTCACCTATCTTATGAACCTGATCTTACCGGGGGGGCGGAAAACCCTTCAATTAATTAGTTACCGATCTCCCGCTTACCTCAGTTACATCGGTTCTTTGCGTCCACAGGTACGTCTCGTTTATCTTCCTCCCTTTAGTGAGGGCTTGTCCGTCATCTATTTATATTGCTCTTGCCTAATTCCTTTCAGCTGTCGTTATCAGGAAAGGCTTTCCCTTTGCGCGTGCGCCGGGAGCACTGTTTCTCTACTCTAACGCGGCGGCCATTTTAACGCTATGTTTACTGTAAACACCCCTCACTATTGTGGGCGAAAATCGTCATTATTTCCGCTACCTAGTCCACCCCAGCGCGTTTCACAAACACATTGAGTCCCCTGCCTCTCTTCCTCACTTGTTCAAAAGTTTGAGGTTTTTGTTTCGAGGAGCTTTAGAAAAGATTTTCTTTTATTTTATTGGGAAACAGGATAAATCTCTTATCTGTAAAGGATGATGGGATCTAATCCTGGGTTGTATGTATATCAGTTCGTCCAGGAATTTCTTTAAATCAGGGCATCCCAGTCTTCCCTTGTATTAAGCCCATTTTTAATTGTATTAAATTTTACCATAAACCATTGTTCTTGCTGTTTACGTCTTTTATACTGTTGCCCATCCTTGTCTGTTCCTTGATCTTTTCCAGAATTTCCCACTTTATATCTAGTTCGCTGTGTTGTTTCTCTTGCCAATGTTTTACTAGAGGTGCATTCTCTTTTTTCAGTCTAATGGCGGATTTGTGCTCTCCTATTCTCACCCTGAGTTCCCTCCCTGTTTCTCCTATGTACCCTAGGCCACAGGGGCACAGGATCAGGTACACCAGATTTTTGCTCCTACAGTTGTTTAGGATGGTGATCCTATGTGTTGCTGAATTAAGACAGACCTCTTTTGTAGACAGGCATAAATCACAGACGCTGCATGATCCACATTTGTGATTCCCTATCGCTTTGTCTCCTGTTAGGGTCAATTGTGTTTCCACTACATCTTCTCTATATGTATGGACTAAGGTAGAGCGCAAGTTTTAGTTTTTTCTATATGCGTATAGGGGTCTGGGGAGCTTACTGTCGGTGCCTTCATTTAGGATTTTCCAATTATGGTTTATCACATTTTTCACCTGATTTGCTATGGCTGAAAATTGGCTGACCATGACGATTTTATTCATAGATGCGTCCTTCTCCTTCTTTTCAAGGAGACTCTCTCTGTTGTAATAACGAGCCCGTTTTAGTGAATGGTTAATTAATTTTTTCGGGTATCCCCTCTCCCGAAACTTCTCCTTTGTTCCTTCAGCATGCCTATAAAAGTCATCTAATGACGTACAATTTCTTCTTAATCGGAGAAACTCTCCGAACGGTATGCTGTCTTTCTGACTTTTGGGGTGGTAACTGTTGTAGTGAAGTACCGTATTGCGGTCTGTCTCTTTCTTAAATAGTTCTACCATTAGCTGATTGTTCTCACTCTTCACACTAATATCTAGAAAGTCAACCTTTTTGTTACTGTATGCTGCTGTAAATTTGAGATTTTTGTCCCCAAGGTTGATCCATATTAAAAATTCATTCAGTTCTTCCTCTGACCCTGACCAGATGAAAAAAATATCATCTATGAACCTAACCCAATTCCTTATGTTTTCATAGAAGGGGCTGATCTCATTATACACATGCTTATCCTCAAATTTGCTCACGTAGATGCAGGCCAGACTTGGGGCGCAAGTAGCGCCCATGCTGGTCCCTTTGCGTTGGATATAAAGGTCTTTTTTGAAGAGAAAAATGTTATTCAATAACACCATTGATACACATTGGACTATGAAATCTTTATTAGCCCCTACTATCTCATTCTCTTCTAGTAGAGTTCTGATTACATCTATTGTATCTTGTTGTGGTATATTTGTATATAGTGACTCTACATCAAGAGTCACCATATACTCATGATCCTCCTGGAAGGGTAAACCCTCCACCCTGGTGATCATGTCGGAGGTATCTTTTATATAGGACTTTTGTTGTTGAACCAATGGCTTTAGATACCTATCTGCATACTTGCTTAGAGGCTCTAATAAGGAGTCAATCGATGCCACTATTGGTCTTAGTGGTGGATCTTCCATATTCTTATAGATTTTTGGTAATCCATAAAAGGCAGGTGTTTTGGGGCTCTCATTATATAGGAATTTAAATTCCTCTTCACTAATAGTTCCATTGGCTTTAGCAGTGTGCAGAAATGACTCTACTTTGCGTTTAAGTTCCTCTAATTTACTTTGGGATACTTTAATGTAGTGTTCTTTGTTTGACAGAAGGGAAATTGCCTTTTGTTCATAGTCCAATGTGTTGAAAACTACAACCCCTCCCCCTTTGTCCGCAGGCTTGATGGTAATACGTGTATCCTGGGCGAGGGAGTCTAAGGCTTCTTTCTGATTTTTGGAGATATTATGTGCTTGATGGTGTTTTTTCTCAACTAACTTCCCAATTTCCATTTTTACCATACTTTCAAAGATGTCTATATTTTTATCTACCATGCCTAAGCTTGGGGTAAAGGTCGACTTGGCCCTCAGACCCGAGTCTGTAGGTGGATCTCTCTCTGGCCGATTCTCAAAAAATCTGCGTAACCTTATTTTTCTGAAGAAAGATCGTAAGTCTTTCTCTAATTGGAATTTATTAATGCCCGCCGTGGGGACAAAACTAAATCCCATTCTTAGAACTTCCTCTTCAGTTTGTGTCAGGTTTCTACAGGATAAGTTTATGATTGGGGTGGTCCCTACCTCCAATAAACCTTGTTCCTGGTCCTTTTGTACTCTTGAGGTGCTTGGTTGTTTTGGAACTCCTGTTCCTGATCTCTCATGGTTGGTTTCCTTGAGAATGAGCCCCTTCCCCGATTTGAGAATCCCCTTTGGGGTCTCTGTGGGCGCTGATCTAAAAAATCATCATACTCCCTGTTTGGATGATTATATATTGCTTCTTCTCTCTGTGATACATCCTCTTCCCCCCGCTGCTTTCTGATGAGCCAGAAAAGTTCATATGTCTGGGTCGTCTTTGTTGAAACCTGACCCTGGGCCCTCTTTCCCAGTTCTGTTCTGGTTTTTCAGTATAGTAATCTTTTTTGAGGAAGGGATAAATTACCTCTTGACTGAACCTATTGATGTCCTTTCTAAGCTTTTGGGTCTTTTTATTGTTTAAGTATTCGTAGTATCCATTCATGTCTTGATTAATTTCCTCTATCTTCTTTTTGGCATCTTCTAGTATGTTAGTGTCCAAGAGGCTTTTTTCCAGTTCTTCTATCTCCCTGCTCTCTATCAGGATGGTGCTCTGTGCTGTTTCTATTATTAAGAGCATCCAATCCCTACTACACCTATTCGAGATGAATGTCCAGGTTTCCTTAGAATTTGGGATTGTTTACAAATAGCCCGGGCTCATTGCGTATCTGGAGCCCAACTGGAATAGTCCCTGCTCTAACATACTGTGACATAAATTCAGCATGTAGTTCTGTACGAATAATTTTCTTTTTAAGGTTCACCAACTGGTTCCATTTTTCTCCCCCATTCGGGATCACAGTTATTTGATTGCCACTTCTATTGGAGCTCAAGATTTTTGTCAATTGTTCCTCACTAAAGCCGAAGGTCTTTAGTGCATCCATTTTACAATTGGATCACAAGAAATGGGTCTCTAGCTGGACCCACACTCCACTATGTTTAATGCAGCACTGGTAGCAATGTCATGATTTTCGCATTGGCCACATATGTCCCTTCTTCAAATAGTTTGAGTCTCATTTACTTACATGCATTTAAAAACAAAAGTTTACTTTTTTGTTCCCTTGAGAGTTAGCTGCTGGCCCATGATCTACAGCCGACTCCCAAACAAACTTTGCTTTTTAGATGCACAAAAAGGAAGTAGTCCTAAATGGTACCTTTCCTTTAGAGAATAAGTTACCACCTTAACTTGTTGGTCGGTAAAAATCCATTGTTTTGCACCCGGATTTCGCTTGGAAAACATTTATATATTTGATACCGATTTGGTATTTGGAAGGGATACCTATAGCACCTTCCAGATACTAAAGGGCCTATTTTGACCTCTGTCGTTAAGCCTCTGACCTTAGGCTGAGATCATTGGTTTCAATACAGCTGATCAGAATTGAAATAGGCTGGTCAATCCAGCTGGCTTCTGATGCGCTCCAGGAGCCTGTCGGCCAATCGGAGACCAGCCTGTAATCCCACAGGAAGGCGTTTCCACCATTGGGATTACGATGCTTGGTTTCTCACAGGCTTCTGTCATGGAAAGCCTGTCGGAAACCAAGTGTGGGGCCCCTAGCAGGGCCCCCTTTTCCTTGCGTCCTCTGGTGCGGGGCCGAGGGGCCACCTACGGTGCCTCCCTGTTAATCCCTACACCTTGTGGCAGGCACCTTGAGGTTAACACAATCTCCCATTTCTCTATGGGAGCTTGTGTTATGGCCAGTTTAAGACCATAAAACATGCTCACATAGGGAAATGTCGGAATGGTGCGGTCGCATCGTACTTAGGAATTCAGGACCGCCAACTGGAGGTCTGTCAGTCTCGTTTCTGCCACTGTGTTAGTCGGAGGAAGCTCCCCCCGACATTGTAATAAGCCCCTATATCTCTATCCTTTCAGGCCAATTTGCCCATTTTTGGCTCTTGAAAACCTTGCTTTTGCCATCTGTCCCATAGTTCCTGCATTCTACTTTTGGTGATTCATCTTTTCAAATTTTCTTAGGGTTCACTCAGTATGGGAGGCAGATTGTTTGAACATTTCATGGTGTCTGGCTTTGACTTTGATTGTCAGCAATTCATTACACCTAAAACTCTGTGCAACTCAATCACTCATTATACAACTATCGCTAGAATATTTCATTTGTAACCTAGCTCATTCGGTCCGCAGGTCCATCATATGGACCCAAACATGTTGGTGGATGTTGTACATGACTACAAAACACAATTACAAACTGCAATTCCATACATGGGTCTTCATTTAATGAATTTTAGTTCTATTCACACTAATGGGTATACATAGCGTTTCTTCTACTATTATTACCACCTCATGATGGTTACTAAAACCCATTATTCCATGTGATGTGTGAGCCTGGGTGTAGTTCGCAGAGTTTTGCTATGCAGAATTCGGCGAAGTTACAAAAAACTCTGTGAAGTTCTGCAGATGGCGGAGTGTAGTGCGAACTGCTGTATGTGCTGCTGCTCCTGCTGCTCGGGTAGAAATTCTACCGGAGTGTGAGCTCAAGCTCGCGAAGAACGCGAGCGGGAAAAAACTCAGCTGCACTACACGAAGCAGAGTTTTCTGCATTCCGCGAGCTCCGCAGAATGCAGAGTCAAGAAAACTCCACAAACTCCGAGATCCTAGCGAAGTTCACTGCCCAGGCCTAGTAATGTAATCATTTAAAATAACTCTCAATATTTGTGAACCTTTCATACCGCCAAAATTTACAATATACCAAAACGTCTTCTAAAATGCTCTAAGAAACACCTGAAAGCATCTGAACTGAAAACCCCTTCATTCATTCCTCCATCTGAGGTGAAGATGCTTGGCCGCCTTTATCGGTATCTGTAGCATCTACTGGACCCACTTATACCACTGAGTAAATGCAGAATTCACTCACATATTGCACCATTGTTCAAAATGAATTAAAAACTTTAAAACAGAAAAATTATAGAACAGAATATAAAGAGTTGACACATTACAGGCCCATAGAGAAAGCCAGTTATACCCCAGTTGTCCTTTGTTACAAGATTTCTATTCTGAAAGCTAAAGAAATCTTCAGAATCTCCAACATTAGTTCTGCCAAGAACAGAAGAAAAACATTGGGGCCGGTTATGATGTCGCTCGGACGAGCGCCCGACCTCCATCGATGCAGGAACAGGACCGAACAACATATAGTGAGTGGTCCTGCCCACCAAATTAGGATCTGACCACCGTGGAAGCGGTTGGAAAAATGCCTCTTTGTATTGAGGCTTGTGCTGCGGCCCAGAAAAGGGCAGCAGCACAAGCCCCAATTCAAAGAGACATGTTTTAAAACATCCCTTCACCATTCGGTGCCTGTCACATGATGCAGGAATGTTTAGGGAGGCCCCTCAGGTCCCCGCCAGGGCCAATAGTAGAGGACCACAAGGTACAGGGCCCTGCTAGGGGCCCAGAAATGCCTCTCCACCAGCCTTTTCATATCAAAGTAACCGACGTGAAATGGCTGGCGTAAAAGTGATTTTAATTCCCATGGCGGTGCCTGAGAAGGCACCCCTTCCATTGTGGGGAATGCGATCAGATCAACCGCCTATTGGGCTCCTTGAGCTGGTCAGAAGCTGCTGGTCGGTCCCTGGGCCAATGTGATCCAACCTACTGCATCCAAATGCGGTGGTCTGACCATGGTTAGAGATGTTGATGGGACTGACTACGATAGCATGTCTGTGTTGGCCCCACCGACATCTTAATGGGCCCTATTGTTTGGATTATTAGCCCTAAAAAGACCCTACTGTGAGAAGTTGGCCTGGCGTATGCTGTCCACTATTCTAGTAGGCACCTTGCACCAGTCCAAACGACCCTTATTGATGGTAGGTTTAAAGACAACCTATATAGAAAGCTATCCAAGTGGCAGCTGTGGAGAGCAGCCTTCAGTCTAAGGAATGTAAAGCAGCTTGTTTTACCAGTCTATACTCTCATGAATGACCAAATGAAAGGAGAACCACACCAGGTATATATATTAAATATATGTATTTCTTCTAAACACATCCCTCTAGTCTCTTTATGAGGCTAGAGGCAAAAGTACATTCAGTAAACTTATTTAGCACACAGTAAATTAGCACAATATACGTTGAGCCCTAGGGGCGTACCAAACCGTATATTAAGAAAGTGGTATAAGAACCATGACTGACATAGATACAAGGCCTAGAGCCTTTAGAACTGCTGGGGCCACCAGGAACTACCCACAGGGGACGCTTGCAGTGTCTAAACACAGCCGCGAATCAACATTAACTTCTATGGGGAAAGTCGCGGTTGAAATTTTACAGATAAAGGACACTTAGAAGAGGACTTGGAACAAACCCCTTTAGAACTAGGAGGTTCTAGAGTCAACACCCACGGGAGCACCAGAGTACTCGAGTTACCTCACCCAGGGAAGCCGGCTGCATAGGTGTCTTTTGGTGTCTGGTTTTGTCGTCGATTTCAATGGCGATCTGCTGCAAAGTGCTGCTGGCAACCAAGTCGAAAGTGTCCCGAGGGATCCAAGCCTGGATAAAGGATGAGAAGAACCTGAAAGCAGAGGGGATAGAGTCTGGGTCACTTGCCAGTGACTGGGAAGGCGATGAGCGGATGCCCACCGATGTCGGGTGATTTCAGGTGAAAAGGGTGAAGCTTGACTCTTCAGCCACGAAGACCCGGAGGCCTCAGGGACAACCAGGATCTGGATTCAAACTGCCCAGAAAGGATGTTGAGTGCTGCAGTGTCGGTTTCCGTATTGGCCCCCACAAGCCTTGGCAACAGCAACCAACGCAGAAAGCAAAGATTGGCTTCGGTGCAGACCAGTAAGGTCTGAGGGACTCACCACTCAGTGGAGAGTCAGGGCACATCTGGAGCAACCAGGAAAGCCCAAAGGAAAAAAGAGTAACCTTTGTGGGGATCCACCAGTGGATTGACAATGGATCGCAAAGGGGCCTCAAGCGGAAATGCTAGAAGCGGGCTCACGGAACACTTGTGGAGTGTTGGCTCACTATCTTCGGTGCAGATGGTGCTCGGGGATTAGACTACAAGTAGACTAATGCACTGCTTCGGGAAAGCTCAGGAATTTGATGCAACTGCAAATGTGCATGGTGTCTAGGAGTTCTGGTTCCAAATCACTCGTGAGGGCTGCGGGTCTCAGCTTTGCTGGGATCTCGCGTCAGCCTCTGAGAAGTATGGAAGTCCATGTCTTGAGTCGCAAATACTTCGGAGTCCGGCGGGACCTTTGGAAATGCAGACCGGCAAGATGCTTCTTTGGTGCCTGTTTGAGCAGGGTATTCAGTCCTTGGCCCCAAGGGAGATTCTTCCGTCTTCTAGTCGTGTAGAATGTCAAAGTTCCAGGATACATGTTGCAGAGTTTCGTCCAGGTGTAATCTGAAGTCCTAAGGACAGGGGGCCCCATACTTATACTAAGAAAGGGGATTGGACATACTCTGGGGACCCCCTATGGGAGGGTCTGGGAAGAGGGGTGGTTACACCCATTCCCTTTGTCCAGTTTTGCACCAGAGCAAGGGCTGAGTGCCCCTGCAACCAGTTTGAACTGGGGTATGCACAGGGATACCAAGTGTGCCCCCAGCACTGTCTGAAAAGCATACTCTGAATGAACCCACCGGGCCCCAATACACTAAAACTTGCCTAGGAGGTGGTTACACCTCCCTGTGACAGGAAACCTATTATCCAGGCCTCCCCTACTGGAGTTTCGTCCAGCAGCAGGAGGTCAGACCTGTGTCTGTGGCATCAATTTTGTGATACTGCAAATAATAGGGATATCAACCTGCACTCCTGTATGTGGTATGTGAAATTATGTACTCAAAATGATTCTGTGCGTGCTGCTGTGTGCTAAAGGTCCAGCCTAAATAGAACTGTGATACTATAGTCTCAAGAGAAGGTATGGAGAACTCTGTACCCACCACTCAGCCCACTTTTGTGTAGTCCCTAAAGCTTCTACTAAATTATGTGATAGTACATTAAATACAAACAGAAAGATTTTTCAAATCATCATTAACATAATCATTTTATGTATTGCAATGAGTCACACATAATTCTGCAATACGTTTGTTGCAAAACAGACTCAATATAGTTCCAACTCAAAATGTTTGAGCTATTAACAAAAACTTTTTAAAAAACCAATGCATTTCGGGTGAAACCCTTCATCAGGGGCAAGATAATACACAATTTCAAGCTTCTTACAAACAATTCACGTTTTTTCTTGTAGCCACCGGCTGGAACACAAAGAACAAATAAAAAACACTGTTAGCGACAGTGCAACTAATCCATTCCTGCTGCCACTATCACACGTGCAAGACAAAATGGAAAACGATGGTGAGAGAGAGAACGTGAGAAAAATGACAGGATCATAGATCCAGTGGGGCATTGGTCGGACAGATAATCCACAAATTGGCGGGGGTGCCTGCTCAGATATCTCCATCAGGATTATGATGTCCGTCTCGACAGCCTTTCCATGTCAGCATTTCTGACATGGAAAGGCTCTCAGAAAGTGACTTTGGGGGCCCCTAGCAGGGCCCCGTCCCCCTGTGACCTCCTCTATGAGGTGCATGTGGTTCCCCCCTAAACATCCATGCCCCATGTGGCAGGCCCCAACATGGATGTCTTAAAAGGGAATTTTTTCTATTGTGGCTTATGTTGCAGCCCGCAGCACAGGCTGCAATAGAAAATATGCACTTTCCGACCGCCATGAAGGCGGTTACATCATAATCATGGAAGCGGGACCGCTGACTCCTTGTTGGGTGGTCCCTTTCCACTAAGGTGTCAGTCGGACGTCATCGTAATAGGGGTCACAGTTCTTTAAAAAAATGTTTTTTAAATTATTGTTATGTATCTTAGTATATGTTTTAAATGTATATGCTGCACTGTTACTGTTACTGTTACTGTTATGTTTTACATTTTTAGCAGTTATTAAATTAAAAGTAATTATTTTTAAATTTTGTTTTTTTAATGGGTTTTGGGTTCATAGGGGTTTAGGGTATAAAGTAATTTAATTATAATAAATTAAAGATTAGTTTTTATTTAAAATTGTTTATGAAATTGTTATTTAATTATGTCAATTGTGCTATTAATTGGGTTGCATGGTTTTTAGGGTTAAAGGGTGGGAAGTAATTTATTTTTAATGAATTAATAATTAATTGTTGATTCATTTTAATTAATTAATTGCTAAATAATTATGTTAATTGTTTAATAACATTTTTATGTTCAGTTGGTGGATTTATAGGGGTAAAAGGTGGGGAGTAAATTAATTATAATTAATTAATAATTCGATTTTAAATGCCATTAATTATGTAATCGACAATTAATTATTTTAATCGTGCAACCACATTTTTTAAAGATTAATTTTAGGTGGCATTTGTGGGGTTTATAGGGGTAAAGCTTGGGAAGTTCATTTTAATTAAATAATATTTAGTTTCTAATTAATAGTATGTGTTTAATTGATAATTAATTATGTTAAATGTGCAATTACATTTTCGTTTAGATTATAGATATGGGTTTGTGGGTTTTGTAGGAGTAATAGGTTTGAAGAAATTTGCATTTTAAGTGATTTATCATTATTTTTTTAAAATTAATATTAATTATTAACTTGATAATTAATTATGGCAATTGTGTAAAGAAAATGTCTGTTGAATTTTAATAGTATGTTGTGCAGGAGTATGTTTTGGTAAGTAAATTAATTATAATTAATTAATAATTTATTTTTAATGAATGATTATTAGTTTGTTGATACATATTTATATTATGGTGTCAATAATTTCCAAGTTAAGTTTCAGGTGCAGGTTGTGAGCTTTCTGGGGTTGTGGGGTGGGACGTAACTAAATTTAATGTATGTAATAAATATTTTTGTTAATAATTTCTAAATACTTTTTTTATTTGTATGAAAATTACTTTTGAATTTTATTTATAATAATATCTGTAGGTATTTGCGATATGTATTTAACATTGTAATATATTATTTTTCACATTAAATATATTTGTCTTTTTTTTCAACATATTTATATATATATATATATTTCCTTTTTAAAATAATGTTATTTTGTTGAAGATATTTAGTTTATTTTTAATGTTGCACTGACTGCAGTAGGACTAGTACATTTTACCGCTCCGCAATTCAACAATTTTTTTACTGTTGTACTCACTGGAGCGGGAATAGTAAATCTGGCCCCTCTGCATTCCACCACTTTCCCTACTATTACAGTGATTGGAGAGGGAATAGTACATTTTACCCCTCTGCAATCCATCACTTTCCCTACTGTTGTACTGACGGGAGTGGTAATAGTAAGTTTTACCCCTCTGATGTCCAGCACTTTCCCTATTGTGGTACTGACTGGAGTGGGAATAGTAAATTTGACCCCTCCACAATTCAACACTTTCTCTGCTGTTGCCCTGATTGTAGTGGGAATGGTATATTTGATCCCTCCACAATTCAACACTTTCTCTACTGATGCCCTGATTGTAGTGGGAATAGTAAATTTTACCCCTCCACAATCCAACACTTTCCCTACTGTTGTACTAGCTGGAATTGGTACAGTAAAAATAACCCAGCCGTAAACACTTTTACTACTGTTGCATTTATTGGAGGCGGATTTGTAAATTGTACTCCATTGAATTATTTTTGTGTGGCATGAAGTAGGAGTAGTAAATTTGTTTATATATTTACTATAATAGTTTGCAAAGTTTTGTATAAATTGTAGTGGGAATAGTATATGTATTACATTTTATATTTTATGATTTATTTCATATTGTTATATTTTATATTATTATGTTTTCGTTTATTAAAAATTACTATATTTTTAATTATTAATGTTTTAATGTGTAAAATAAGTTTTACTAAATTTACAGAATCTTAAGTTGTTTATTTATTTTTATTTAATTAGAGCAGCTTGTTTACGTATATATATATATATATATATATATATATATATATATATATATATATACATACATTAATACATAGCAAATCAACAGAGGAACTAAGCCCACTTAGGGTATGACACTGGGTTCGCTGCATTTAAGGACTACAACCTCCAGCATGCCTTGGTATGTGCCACGCCCACGTGCTGGTCTCTGCAGCAATAAAAGACCGTCAGGGGAAATGCGGCAAATGTTTTAGTCCCTCTGTGCTACCTCCATGATTAAGGGGCGTCGTTCGCCTTAAAACGCGTCGGAATCAATTTTATCACGAAGAAGCTTAAGAATGTGAGCATGAAACAGGCGTCTATAACCGGAAGGTTGGCTGTGTGCGGTGTTCCCTTTCGGAGGTCAAGGGCTCATTGATAATTCACGTTAGTATACACGGCTTTCCTTGGCCGTGGAAAGGTGAACCACTTCTGCCCAGGACGAGAAGCAGCCGGGGAGAGAAGGGCTCTGAAGTGGAAACCATTTCCAGTTTCTCGAGTGCACACTGCCACAAGGAAATAAAGCACGCAAACTTGAACTCTTACCTACTTAAGGACATTAATACATAGCAAATCGACAGAGGAACTAAGCCCACTTAGGGTATGACACTGGGTTCGCTGCATTTAAGGACTACAACCTCCAGCATGCCTTGGTATGTGCCACGCCCACGTGGTGGTCTCTGCAGCAATAAAAGGCCGTCAGGGGAAATGCGGCGAATGTTTTAGTCCCTCTGTGCTACCTCCATGATTAAGGGGCGTCAATCGCCTTGAAACCCGTCGGAATCAATTTTATCACGAAGAAGCTCAAGAATGCGAGCATGAAACAGGCATCTATAACCGGAAGGTTGGCTGTGTGCGGTGTTCCCTTTCGGAGCTCAAGGGCTCATTGATAATTCATATATATAAATATATATGTATATTTATTAGTTATTTTTTTTATATTTTTAAAAAATTATATAAATTAAATGTATTACTTTAATAATAGTTTTTTAAGTAGATGTAGGTAAATATACATATTCATTATTATATATGTATGTTTAACTTTTTATAATTAAGTTTATTTGCTAAAATTGTTAAAATATATATTAACTCATTTTTATTTAATTCAACGATATTTTTGACATCAATATTTTGTTTGGGATATTTTTTCTATGGCGATATTTAGAAGGTCTATATTTTGTCAGTGAACCTTCTACTGAGCCATTACTGGTTGGCTTACGGACTGATATTCTGAAGTGGGTTATTGACTGCCAAAAAGCTCCTCCGGTTCTCTTAGATATTTGTCACGATTCACATTAGTGAATATCCAAATCATACTACAGATGTTGGCAACTTTTTAAAATGCTGCCAAAATCCTTCTAGCTTAGTTCACATTGTTTTTACCACAACATCATCAATAAGTGAATACAGGCTGATACATCTCCTATACAATACTACAATATTGCATCGCTAGGATTCACACATCTTCTAGCCTCCATATTTTCTTTTTTTAGATTTTATTTTGTTTTAACACAGGTGCCACAAACAACAGAAAGCTAAATAAAATTCTATAAAATTCAGGAGAGACGAAAAAACAAATAAAATATAAAAGATCCCATAAGAACTTAGGACAGAGACGAAAAATGAAACTGAGGCGAAGAGAGAATTAATGTGGTGAAGATGATGGGGCAGATTTATCAATCCTTCACTCAGCGCAGTGCAGAAATTCACCTTTCTGCACTGCGCTGTGTGTTTAAGGGGGAGGGAGGAATGTGCCGTATTTAACATACTGCGGCACATTCCTGTCCTTCCCTTAGCACTGGAACTTTTGCCTGCCTAGTGACAAGGCAGACACCTTGCATCATGTTAGAAGGGTGCCTGCATTGTAGGCAGGATTGTTTTTGTCCGGTAAGTGCCTCCTTCCTGCACAAAAAAAATCCTGAGAGGCATTTTCATCTTTGAATGTGTGCTGCAGAAAGTAGCATACATACAAAGAGGAAAAACTAGGAGAAGTAAAGATTTTTTCTCGTTGTTGCACCTCATCTGAGGAGGAGTAGCATTTTGAAGCATTTACCACTAATGATAAATCTGGGAATGCACCACAATCCATGGGTGGATGTGTGGGAACTATGGAATGCCTCCCTGCCACAGAGTAACGCAAGGCAGCAATTTGCGATGCCCTGCATTGGGTTACACATTGATTGCCTTTATCAAGCAATGAAGGCCCACGCAAGGTGGCCTTGCAGGGCTTCATACATCTCACTTTGGTTTAGTGATGCCATTACACTCCCTTGCGTGATGCAAGCGCAACAAAATACCTTGATAAATATGCCCTGAAGTATCTATGAACCATAGGGATGAATGGAGAAAGTTGAATCACTTTTTATGATTTCCTTGCTGTCACATTCTTCTATGATGCAGAATAAATACTTATTGCACAAATAAATTGCAGAGCATAGTGTATGCCCTTTAATGACAAAATGTATCTTTAGTTCAATTCAGCAATCATTATCTCTGTATGATTCACTCCTTCACCCAAAGGACTCCATAAACTGACAATCTGCTAGGGTATAGACTTCCCTAGACTGCTGTGTGTCGACATCGAGGAGTCTCTGCCGCTCATTTCTTTACATATCTTATTTGTTATCAATAAAGACTTAAACAGTTTAACCAAAAGTGGAAGAATTCATGTTTGGTTTGATCTGATGGTAGCAATTATTCTCTGTGTATTGATGACCCCACCATGTCCTTCTTAAGGAAAGCACATTTCATCCATAGCCCTGAACTGGCTTTAGAACCCTCAAATGCCACCTTAATGTCAAGCCAAGTTTTTTCCCGATATTACTGGTTCTTGTGTACATAAAATCTGCACTCAGAGCACGAGATTTCAGAATGGCAATCATTTTTGGTGGCCTTACGCTCGCCGTGGAAGACAGCAAAATGCATTTTATGCTCGTTGACCAAATTCCGCTGGGTCCAAGTGCCTGAAGCCCAGTATGCTCTCTGGCCGGGGACAGGAGGTAAAATTTGCTCAGAAAGGCATGCAACCATCTCATGGGAACTCTCAAGATCAGTCATTAGACTATACATTATGAATTGTCCCTGCTCAGCAAGAATTTTATACCAACTGAGAAATCTATCACATAGATATAATTGGAGGAAACAAGTTATTTGTAAAAGTATCTATCGAAAAGTCTCAATTACAAATTGACTAATTTAGATGGTAAGGAAAATTGTGCTAAATGCGTGATTAGTATACCACATGCGTATTAAATAAAATTAAGGATTGTTTTATTTTTCTTGCAGGTTTTAATGTCTACCATCAATATGTCACTTACAGACATTTTCTGCAACACCTCAGAGCTAGCGAGGTATGTTAAATTCAACTCATCCGAAGATCAAGCCATATTTCAAAACCTTAGTTGTTCTCTTCCATCAGAGAAAACCAAGATGGCCGCTCAGGTCTTTATGAATAATGTTGACAGTCTAAAGCTCCTCATGGCTGTGAGTATAACCATTTATGAATTGTGTTTTTTTTTACAAATCAGTTCACTAAAATCTTTCAGTTTACTGATGTGACGATGCTCTGTGTACAGTTTAACCATGAAACTCGAATTGCACTCTGCCATTAAGAAGGGTTAAGAATTATTGCAAGTATTATTGCACCTGTAATTCTGAATAATTGTTTGAACTTTGTTGTATTCACCAAAAACCCTCAAGCTTAAATTGCAAACTAAACAGTATTTATTCCACTCTTTAAATGCCTCAAAACTGTGAGGTACCTTGACATAATCTGTCTGGACAAAGAGTAGGTATAAGGCAATGGACCCCAAAGGCAAGAATGGCAGATTTGCATTTGATGAAATGTAGCATAGGGGGTTCAGTAAAAAAGCACAGAACTAAAAGTCAATAGCGTTGGCAGTGGTCTTGGATGTGTCATTGGTGAATTTTTGTGTTTGTGTTCCACACTGATTGTCCTATTGACACGTATGTACAAAGAGAGTTTTTTGTTTTGCACATAACTTTGGTGCTGTTTTTTTGCAATCTTCATGAAATATTCCCCCCAAAAAGTTTATCATCCTCAACTCCTTCCTTGCTTTGGGCTAGCAAAGGGCCGGGAAAAACGGGTGTTCCCAAAGCACTTCTTTCCCCATACATTTTCTGTAGGACAAATTAGAAAAAGATGCAGTGTTAGACTTAGCATCCTTGGTGTGGTTTCCTCTAACTTTTTGGCTTCTGACCTCCTGTTTTGCTGAATTCATTTTTGCTGTCTTTAGGATTCTGGACACTTTACCCCAGCTAACCAGTGTTAAAGTGCATATGCTCTTTACTAAACAAAACATGGTAACATTGACTTAGCCACAATTGCCATATTACATTTACTTATAATACCATGGTAGAGTGCACTATGTGTGCACAGGGCCTGCAAATTAAATTGTACTAGTGGGACCTGCAGCACTGATTATGCCACCCAGTAAGTAGCCCTTTAAGCAGGGCTCAGGTCTGCCACTGCAGATGCTGGGTGTGCAGTTTTAAACTGCCATATTACCTATCAAATTAATCTACTTGCCAGGCCCAAACATTCCCTTTTATTACACATAAGTCAAGGCTAAGATGGGCCAAAAGCAACACTATAGGCAGGGTGCAGTGTATTTAAAAGATAGGAGATGTATGTCTAATTTTACACATCCTGGCTGTGAAAAACTGCTAACACTACTGCAGGGCCTATCTATCCAATAAGTTAAAATTGAGAGGCCTTTAAAAAACTTTTAAGAGTAATTTCCAATTGGGAAAAGATAGAGATTTGGATGTTGGTGTCTCTGGACTGACAATTTAAAATCAACAGCTTTTGGTAAAGTCAGAATTTAAATTAAAAGTCTGAAAATACCACTTTAGATAGTTTTTATTTTCTTACTTGAATCATTCTGTGCCTCTGCTTGTCTCTGTATACATGTTTGGGTTGGGTGACAGCTGGGTTATGTACATTCCCTCTAGACAGTCACACAAAGAGAGTTGGGGTGTGACATTTGTATCCTGATGGCCCATCACCAAGCTGATGGGCCTTCCTGAGATACATTGGGAGGAAAGAGCTGACACTTGCACCTGAATAGGGCTGTGGCCATCACCACACAAATAGGGGCATAATCCCCCTCTAGTGCCTCACTAGCCAGGGCAGGAAAGGCAGGGACCTTTTAATTGTCAAAGGCCTCTTTAATGTCTCCCCCACTTCAAAGGCACATTTGGGTATAAGAACTGGACCCCTGCCACCACCAAATCAGAACTTTGATGGAACCATGGGCATTCTGCCTGAAAGAAGAGCTGCTATTCTGCAGGAGCGACTGCTACTTTGCTAACTGCTTTACTGTGTTGGCCTGCTGCCTGCTGAGTGCTGTGCTGTTGTCGGGACTGCCACTTTGCTACCTGCTCTGGCTTGCCACTTGTATTCTGAATTCTCATGGACACAAAAGACTTCCCGCAACTCTGCTCCTGTTGTTGGACTCTGCCATCTGTGAGTTCAATCCTTGCTTAAGGTGCCCCTCAGAAGAAGGTCTTCAGCTGTTTTATGCAAAAATCAATGCAGTGACACCTTTGCTTTGATCAGAATCGATCAGTACCCTCTAATGCAGTGCCAATTTGATAACGACGTGTGTTCCGTCTGCAAATTTTGCCAGTGACAAAGTGCCAATCCTTTGACCCTGACTGTGAGGCCTGATATTGATAGAGTACGCAGGTCACCCGACTATATATTTACCATACTCACCTGGGCCCATATACAATAACATATATACCTTAATCAGGTAACCTTTGCTCTACTACCAGATATTTTTCTCTACTAGGTATTGTACCATTAACTTACCAACCCTTGTTGCTGGTACCTGTAAACCTATTGGATCAGGGAGTTAGTTTGAAGATAGGCAGCGAAAATTAACATTGCACTCATATAATAACCACAGACTCGGGAAAGTTTAAACTCTTTATCTAAGTTTCTCAAATGGTCATGATCCAAAGATTAAACACCAAAAGACTTTCAATTATGAAGATCAAAATCAAAATATAACTATGCAAAAGATGTATTAAACTGATTTCAATCATTTAGCATTAGGGAGGATAAAGAAAAGGAACATGAAATACAATCAAAAATGTTTAGGTATTTAACAAAAAAGAGGCTAAAAAGGGAACATATGTCAAACTTTAACAATAGGAAAGGTAAAGGGAAGAATCATGATATGTAAACATGCAGCAATTAAAACATGTAGCGATTAGGAAGGGTAAGAGAGGGAACAAATCAATGACGAAACCACACATAGATTTTATATTTACCTAGAATGGTGTGAAGAACTAACCCTGGCCACGGGTCAGTTTAAAGGATAGAAACCCAAACGTTGCAGTCGCCAGTAGGCTAGCAGGTGCAGATCAGAATCAAGGCAGGTAAAGGCAAATTGGATCAGGACAGGACCACCAAAGGTTAAGACCGGCACCCGCAGTTAAGTTGCAACGCCTGCGCTACTCCCTTTCTGCAGCTAACAGCCAGAACCCCAATTGGGTTATCGATTTCCCCGACAAAGTGCTTCGCCTGCACTTCAGCTTGCAAACCCCGATCTGGGTTTCGAACCTTCTGACAGAGGGCTCCGCCAGCACCTCTGCTCCTGATCACCTATTGAGTGCGTTGTGTCAGTGACAGGTCAGCTATTTGGACAAGTCGAACAAATTAACTAGCTAAGCCTTCCCTAGTTATACTATTTTCCAGGTCAGTGTACCCCCCCCCCCAATGTTGTAAATGTAAGGATCCCCTATTTTGATTGGACAAGGATTGAGGAGAGGTCATCACACCATACCAAAATGACACTTTTCTTTTGAATATTCTATTAACGTTCCCGCCCATCAAATTGTTTTTTCCCATGTATGTTTTATTCCAACCAACAATGAATGTTCCAATATTTGTTACATTTTAGTTCATATCGGAAATTCTGTTTCCTTCGTAAAGTTCAGGAGGTGAGGTTCCCAGGCGCATCTTGGTCAAGACTGTCCCTGGCACTCATTCAATGCCATGACTTGATGGATTTCAGACTCTGGTGCGCAGGCTCAAAGGTTTCAATATGGAGTTCAGCGACAGGCATCAGGCTCAATTGATTTACATGTAAGAATAGAAAAGAAACAGTTTGAGAACACAGAATAAAAGAATGCGCTGTATACCACTTATCTCTACTCTATTCCCATTACTTTATATTTAACTATTGCGTTAAGGTTAAGCAGAACGAACAGCTTAGCAAAAGCAGCAGTGCAAGCTTCATGCATGCTGTAACACAGATCAGCCATTTTAATTCTAGTGCGCAGAAGCAAAACTTTTCCCTCTAAGCAAAGAGTATGTCATGTCACGTGAGTATGACAGACGCTTGCGCAATAGAAAATCCCGCATAGCAGCAGCCATTTTAATGCAAGCGGATTATAGTTAGTAGAAAAAACGCATATGCAAGCTTCCCTCAGATGTCGTGTAATGTGATACTAGTAATACAAACATGTTGATTAGTATATTAACGTTATTTTGAGAGGACTGAATACAGGCAAGTCACGTTACGTGTGAATCCTTGCTCCATCAATATCAATGCAGTGCCAATCCATCAACACTGACTGAGAGGGCTTGACTCTGACGTATTGACCCAACTGCGTGGATTAGAACTGACACAGGGAAGCCTCTGACACTGACGCTTGTTCTGTAATAGGTACTTTTACATGAAGCCATGCATGGGTCCTGTAGTCGGCCTGCTCTCCATCATGGTCGACCTGAACTTTGGATTTACCCTGGTCTAGAAGACCTCAAGTAACCTTTTAGGGCTGTTGACTTCTAAGCACCGTTTTTTAATTTAATATCTGGAAATTCTCATCTCGACTTCTACTTATTGGATTTTAGTCATTTTGGCCTTGTTTTAGTCAGATACATATTCTCTATTTTTCTAAACTGGTGTGGAGTTTTTTGTGGTGTTTGTACTGTGTTACTGCAATTAAAGCATGCAAAAATACTTTACAGATTGCCTCTTAAGTTAAGTCTGACTACTCTGTGCAAAGCTACCAGAGGATGAGAACAGGTTAATTTAGGTTGTGTATCTAACTTGCCCTGACTAGGAATGTGCCTTTTGCTTGGACAGGATGTATACTCAGCCAACCAGAAACCTCAATTTCTAACATACAGGAAAAAAAGCTGAAAAGAATTAGACCAAATTTGAGAAAAGGCTAGGGTTTTTATTCAGAAAGCCTGGTTTTTGTGATTTGGTGTAATTCTGTTAAGCTGTTTTATAGAAATAAAAGGTTCTAAACATAGATACCTGTTTGGCTGGAGACCAGTAGGGCTGACATGAGTATAACTTGCACCACTGTGGTGCATTGCTTATGACCCTGTGTGTTACATCACTGATGACATCTGGAATCCATGGCACTGCAAATTATACTCTGTTTGGGACCACCCCTCCCCTTTGTGAATGCTAAAATAACCTTATTGGGTAGGAAGCAATGATCCACAGGACCATGACGGACTCTCAAACAAAGAATCCCTTTATTTTTAGAAGCATCCCAGGTTTGTTAAAGGAAAGTAGGAGGCACTTTAAAAAATAAAAGTTGACTCTATGACATAGTGTTCTGCTGACCACAGCAGGCCATCATTCCTCTGATGGTGTCCAGGCATAGATGGTCGCAATTTATTATCTACTTCATGAATGTTTATGAGGTAGGTAGGATTATGACTCACTATGATTCTGAGATTTACGAACCAGATGATTAGTATATAGGCCAGTGCACCAGGTTTTTTTCCATTCCCAAAAAGTTGGTGCAGAATTTGTGACCATTTTCTGCAAATGGATAAGGTCTCAAATCAGGCCCATGATGTACATGATTACATGTCTCTTTGCTTTAAGATATGTAGTCATGCCAACAAGAAAAGTGAGTGTCTTTGGCTGGGAACAAAGGGGACTATTTTCCATGAGGCTCCAACCATAACCAAATGAGACTGCCTCCATTACCTCATAAAATGTTAAATGCACACTTAATGGAACAACGGTAAAGCATAGAGAAGTGGTTAGGCATCAATAAGATGTGTTGCCAGGGCTCAGTGAGTGAAATAACTAAGTATTTAGTCATTAAGGGCTCCCCAAGTTCAGAAGTAAGCAGTGTTTCTCCTCAAGGCTGTGACATGATCGTTGGGCTACATAGAGAAATACAGACTCTGAATATCTAGGCCTGGCCTTGCGTCTTTACTGCCAATGAGGATCCCATATGGGTGTGAGAGGTGTTTGGAGGCATGAGAATTGATCCTGGAGAGAAGGTGAGTGCACAGAATAGAGCTGGAGTACAAAGCCACCCCTCCGTAGACAGTATGAAGCCATAGAGAAATTAGAACAGAACAATAATGGTTCGTCCAAGGAAAAACAGTGAACAAGGGACACACACCAGAGGTGCACACCTGACGAGTATATACAAAGCCATCTCTTGAAATAAGATAATAGGGGTGATTAGCACAATGATCCCAAAGGCATGTACAGACTAAATTCACACGAATAATGGTGGCTTGACCTCAGAATTGGAAACCTGACAGTAGGCAGGCCGTAGAAAGCTGGGATACTGAACATGACTCACAATGTGGCTGGGGAGACAAAACAGAAGGGGCCTGCAAGCCAAAGCTATAAGGACAAAAGAGGCCACTAGTCAAAGAGATGAGTTGCAGTGTCTCACATTAGCAGTTGACAGCATTAAACAGCATGAAAACCCTGTCAGCACAGACATCAAAGCTGTGATAGGAATTGCACCCTGAAAGGCACCACTTGGTCACAATGGTGACCTAGTGCTTGTGAGAATCTATGTGCCAATACCTATTCTAAAAGGACAGAAAGAGATAAGTAGTTACTACATAACAAAGCAGTCCATCGTCACAGGTACTCCAAATTCATTGAAAATGTCAAACAAAGTGTTGGTTGCATATCAAAAAGATGAACTGCTCCTGCCTAAAGGTGACCCTAAGGAAATCCTTGACAGTTTAAAGAAGGAATGATGGGAGGACCTTGTCCTAATTAAAGCTCAGACCCTGCTGAGTACAGATATAGAACAGGTAGACCAGAGATTGGAGGAACAAGAACAAAAATCCACTGTTGTGGTGGAAAAAGACAAGACAAATTTAGAAGGATGAAGATTGTCCTTGCTAAAATGTATGCACTGACAATATACAGCAAAGATGTTGACTACCTCAACAGGTGTGACAATGCTGCAATGAACAATGAACAATGTGAATGTAGATGGTGAAGACAACAATATCATGGAATCATCAATCTCTTCTTCACGGAAATTCGAAGCTTTAAAGGGGGGAAAATGGGACAACGAAAAGTTTCATTGAGGGGGCCCTAGAGAACCAGGATCAGATGACAGACTGTGGGACATTCTCACAGAAATGTGATACTTCCTCCAAAAAGTACTGCTTTTAAAAGAGGCCAGAAGGCAAGGCACAATGGCATTCAATGGATATAGATTAATACTGCTCCAAGACTCATTGTAGTCAACACTAACAAAAAGAGAACCTTCAACGTATTATTCACTGCTATAGCTGATAAAGATGTCAGATTCAAATGGTCCTCTCCCTGTGGTCTTTTGTTTCATCTAGGAAGTGGAAATCCCCCGGTTACAGATATGCAAACATTCCTAGAGATGTTGAGCATAGAAAATTGAGAGAAATGGGTAAGATGGGAATGACACCTGAAACAAAACACATCAGGTTGGAAGAAGAAAATCCTCAGAGACTGCGGAGATAGAACTAGGTAACAGTCTGCAGGCTGTGGACTTTCCTTCACATTGCTGACAGGAACTATTGGCCCCTTTCTCAAGCCTTACAAAAGGTTCATCTAATCACAATTATGATGCAGAAATGAATGGAAGAAATGCAACATTAGCCTGAAATCTGTGCCAGGGTAAAGGAGGACCTCAAAGTATATTACAAGCAAGTCACAGATAAATAAGAAGAACAAGCTCTATTGAGACCCATGTTAGTTGATTCCATTGAGGAGTAAGACAGTTGATTGATTCATGTTGGGAAGGTAGTTTCTTTTTTTAATCCCTGAAGGTTGTGGATCCCATATGTTTTAATTGTAAGGATTATAGTGGGAATCATAACAAAACAGAGCCTAAACAGTCAAAGTTCTATATTTTAATGTTAATGGCTTAAACACCAATGTGAAAAGGTCCAGTGTTCCCTATATGTATGATTCACATAGGGTAGAAATCATCCTGTTGTAAGAGACATACTAAAAGAAAGAAGACTCAGGGATATTCCCAACTAAGGGGCTGATTACGATGTCGTTAGGAAGGGCTCCAGGATGGGATTTGGTAATGTTGAATCTGATTCGTAACCCTTGTTTCCTACCGAATCATACAGATTTCCCAACGACCGATTATGATGCCCGGAAATCATTCAAGCAGACCAGATTGGTTCCACAAGGCATCCGGACAGCCTGAGTCCTTTAGAGCCGATTCATACAGCTCTATGGACACAGTTTCCAGACAAGCGTTGACAATGACGATTCAGACAGCTGTACTGATTCGGTTTGCCTCAGTCTTTTGGGGGCCTGTTGTGGGCCCCATTCACCCGGAGGCATCAAATGTGGTCCATGGGGATACCCAAGGGATCCCTCTTCCCAACGATGCAAATGTGGCAGGCGCCATGGATGCACGGTTTCCCCAACTACCCCTTTTTTTAATGGGAGCCTGTGTTTTCTCGTTCAGAACACAGGCTCATATTCAAGTCAATGCGAGTCTGACCAAACGATGTTGGGAGGCATGGTACTTGGTCGTCTGGACTCCCAGGGTCTGATTAGTTTGGAAACTAGTCCAGAACCAATTCGTTCAGGACAGTTTCCAAACAACATCGTAATCGGCCCCTATATTTGAGCTAATTCAGGTAAATGCACAGCACCAACCAAGATATGTGTGGTTTCAGGTTTGGCACAGAATGCCTTGATCATGATGCCGCGAAACACCTCTAGAGATAAACATGGGGGTGATATGTATTTGCCAAAGGCAGGATAGGCATAGGCGTATTGACAAGAGAGCACTCGGGACAAGATCATTTCACACTAAGGGGCTGATTACGATGTTGGAGGCTTTCCACCTGAAATGTTCGGTTTGTGGTCTGACCACCTGATTACAAAGTCGCCGGTCGGAACATAAACCGGCCGGTCATTCCAATGCAGTTCCGACTGGCTCTCTGAGTCTTCTGGCCTGAGCTGCACGGCAATCCCCTATGGTCGGCATTTCTTTTGTATGGATTGTGATGTTGGTTTCCCACAGCCTTTCCGTGCCGGCCTTTCTGACACAGAAAAGCTGTTGGAAAGTGACTTTGGGGGCCCCTGACAGGTCCCTCTTGCCCCTACAGCCCATAGTTGGTGGTCGAGGAGGGTCCCTAGCGTCCTCCACTGTAAAACCCTGCAATGTGTCTCTCTCACCATGGGCTGCCTGCCACAGGGAGCAGGATTTTACATACAACCCTATTTCTCTCTAGGAGCCTGTATCACTGCTGGTTTACGGCCATAACACAAGCTCCCATAGAGAAAAGTGAGTATGCGACCAAGCAGTGTGGTAATCAGGCGGTCGGAACCGCCGACCGGAGGTCTTTCGGTCCTCAGACCGAGACGGTGTTGGTTGTAGGCAACTCCGTCTGAAATCGTAATAAGCGCCAACGTTATTTAAATAAATTAAAATACTGTGCGGAGTGACAAGCATCTTAGCAGGAGACTTCAAACAAATATTTCACAATGACCTGGATGGTGCACATTGGGAACAGGAACATCTACACTAGCCTCAACTGGGAGACTACTTGACAGACTGAGGACTGAGGAAAGGATGGTGAAACCTACACAGACAGAGAAAGATTCTTTTTTCTTTTCCCAGCTGCATGACTCATACTCCAGGATAGATAGAATATATATATTCCTAGAAGTTCTAGGGAAATGGAGAGAAGCTAGCTGAGATATAGGGGACGTCAACTGAAGTAGCACATATGGTAAGTCATAGCCAGTAGAGCAGAAATCTGGCATACAAATAAAGAATACTTACTATCAATGACACCCTGGATATTACTACGACAGTGCTATAGGATGCCCTCAATGACACAATAAGAATATATTTAATAGACCTGGCTGCAGTGGCCAGAAAGGAACAGTGATTTAGTACAAAGTGGACTAGAATCAGAACTGAAGGAATAAGAAAACACACATAAATGTTCTGGCCCCAGAAAGGAAGACTAATGTTGATGAATGTTAAAGTTGTAACACTTTTGTCCAAGATCCTTAAAGAAAAAAAGAAACATGGACAAGGATTGTGACACACACACAGGTAAAAGCCAACCAGAGGGAAGTACATGGTGACCTCCATATCATGAACTGACCCTTTGTTAACTATTAAAAAAAGGGCAATGTTTAAAGGTCTCCGACTTGACCGACTCACAAATTGTTTGCCCCTAGTCTAGTGCCCACGCTGACAAAGTTATTTAAATGTATGCGGTTCCCAGGCTGAGTGACAGCCATTATGGCAGAATGGGATGTGTTAGCCCTCCTAAGTCAGGTAGAGGCCCATTGAAAACCTTATAGGTCTACCGTGCAGGTCAATGCTGACAATAAAGTATACATAAAAATCCTACCTGACAAACTGACTTATACACACCCTGACCTGATACATGATCATTAATCTGAATTTGAAAGGGATTGCCAGGTCCTAACTAACACCTGCTCACCTTTAATCCCACTTCATTGCAGAAAATTCTTCTCAAATAGTAAGTGATCCTTTATTAGGGAATCAATGCAATGGCTTAGCCTAAGCTTACAATCTGTGTGGTTCAGAAGAAATAGCTAAATTTGACTGATTTCCTCTCAACTGGTCACATTAGCTATAGAACCCCTAACTATGACCATGGGAAACTCCACACATATCAAAGGCATGCTTTTCAGAGAAGAGCATTGCATATTGCAGTTTGTGATTGACTTGATGTTTATGGCAATGGACCTTCCTGAGCCCTTGCCCACAAAATCAACCACACTGAAAGAAAGTGGAGACATAGCTAGTTATAACATCAATGCATAAACACCTTCCTTAATGCCCTTGAGTTTAGATAGAAATATTCAGTGAAGTATATGGCATTACACATAACTTCTTGGCTGTATGCAATTTAAAGAACCAATATAGCTACACTAATTGGGGTTATTGAGGAAGACATTAGCTGGACATACTTGTCAAAATTTTGGATGGGCAGGAGAACTATTAGCACTCTTCCTAGACTGCCTTACTGCTCTCCCAATCTACATATAAAACTCTGCATTCATACAATTGCAGAGACATGTGCCAGACTTTATGTGCCAAGGGAAACTGACAAGGCTTCTCAGCCAAGCTGCTCAAGGCACTAACAGCTTAGGTTTACCTAATATAAAGGACTGCTATAAGGAAACCCAATTATGAATAGCAGCGAAATAGGCACACAGACACTTCAACAAACGATGATTGCATATGGAAAGACTAATAGTGGGGAGGGCCCTCTGATACATCATATGGTTTCCCAAAGGATGAAGACCACCAAGGCTGTATTATAGCCAGATAGCACACACTTTTCTTGGGGTATGGAACTCAATAGTGTAGGTACAACATCTAGGGCCATATGTAGGTAATCTCAATTTACCTATTCTTAAATACCGAATTTTACCAATTCAGTATTTAAGAATAGGTAAATGGGATGTAGATAATTATTCAGTAAATTTTACCGAATCGGTAGGATTCGGTAATTAAGAATTGGTATTTACCGATTCGGTAATTCCCATTCATTCCTATGGGCTTGGATGCCCATAGGAATGAATGGGAAGCCATTCAGTATTACCGATTCAGTAAATACCAAATCGGTAATGGGGGAACATTTTCAAGCGTGGCAGGGTGTCAAATTGACACCCTGTTGCACCCCTGAATAGTGCATGGGTGCACATGTGGCACACATACATGCCCTAAGGGCATTTATGTCCGCAACATCGCACTGTTGTAAAAGCAAAATAATTGTTTTTCAAAGGTTTTCGATATTTACCACCAACTTGTAGTTGGTGGTAAATAACCAATCCTTAACTCAGGAATGCACTAACTTGAGTGCTCCCTACATTATGGATTCGGTAATTTACCGAATCGGTATGTTAAGAATTTGGTAATTTACCAATTCCTTAAATTACCGATTCGGTAAAATACCAAATCCAGGAATCATGCCACCTACATCTCAAAAGCCAAGTACCGGTCGGTAACGGCCGAAATTCGGTAATTTCGGCCGTTACGGACCGGTATTGAGCGACCTGCATCTGGCCCCTAATGACATATTTCTCACTTCATACACTGGTCCATTTAACATGCAGCTATTTCTCCACCTAGTGAAGGTAAAGCCTAAGAACATTAGTGGGAGAGGAACTTCAGGAACATTGCTAACCTTTTCAAGAAAGCAGATTACATAACCTGAAAACTACAAGACTTCATAAAATGTATCCATTCATTCCTTTCCAACAAACTTTATTTCGGTTAATATAGACTATAAAAAGTACAAGATAAAAAACAGTTTGCATTGATAAAAATATATATCATAGAAAAATACAAATAAAATACACATAAGGAATTTTAAATTTGTAGGCATTAAAATAAATCATAGTAAGCACAGGAAGGGGGAATAGCTGGGTCCAGGCCTACACCCGGTCCTCACCCAGCTGCTTTTTCAATTGCCCTGTGTAAAGCCACTAGAGCAATAGACACTACATATACATATACAGTCTTATCAGTACATATTTACAAATCATCACTAATCTTAGTTGCTAAAACATAGAAAAAAAGTTATAAAAGATTGAACAAGTTAACATGAAGGGAGGCTACATGCACTAAGGGTTTTTTAACAATGTGGCGATATGTTTATTAACCTCCTACGGGTGTGCCACTTTGAATTTAAAAAACAGGATACGGCAAAGACATTGGGTGGGTGAGAGTCATATTTCAGGACTCTAAACACCGCCATATAGTGCATGTTCCTAAGTTCCTACAGAGTGTGATGAGCCAGCGCTGTTTGGCTAATTTATAGCAAGTACTAAAAAAAGAAGACATGGAGCTCTGACTCATCCCCACAGTTGCATGCTGGGCAGCTGAGGGGAGTGGCTTAAGACCATTTATTGGTAAAAGCATGAAGCGGCAAAGACCCTAGTCGGAACTGGATATATAATTTCCTTGCAGAGGTGGGTTTAATGTCATCCAGAAAGGTCTCGGTCTGATACTCGTCTTTGACTCTTAAGAAGTCAACAGTCAGCTGTCCTAAGGCCGAGTCCCCTGGACATCAACTATCTTGACGAGCCTGTAAGCTTTTTCTAATTATGAATGTGAAGTTATCGGACACGATTCTTCAGGGTTGCTCCATAGACTAAGTTTATCCAATTTGCAATATAGGTCCTTAACACACATAGGCTAAGGTATTTTGGTCTGATTCCTAAGTCCAGGCGTAGGGGGATAAGGAGAGTGCTGATCGGAAGGCCTAGCATTTGTCTCATAAAGTTGTTCTCTGTTTTGGTCAGTCTATCAGAGGGACAATGACCCCATAATTCAGCCCCGTACAATGTAGCGCCCCTAGATTGCACCCTGTATATCTCAACTATAGGACAAGCTGGTTTGTGACAGAAGTTCCTATAAATTCTTGCAATTCCTCCCCGCAATCGGAGCTAATTTATGGCTTGCATTAGCCAATTGCGGGCCCCACTCAAATGTTTCTGACAGAGTAACACCATGTTATTCAAAACCTGACACCCTATCAAGCAAGGTACCATTTAGGGAGGGGTTCGGGCGGGAGGTTGTGGCTGAATTTAAGACCATAAATTTGGTCTTCAGTGGGTTTATCTCTAACCCCCTGTTTTTGCAGGAAGATGGCAAAGCTATCAAGGACCCTCTGGATGCCCATAAGAGACTTTGAGAGTAACAATGTGTCATCCGCAAACATCATTGCTGGGACCTTAGTACATCCCAGCTTTGGGGCATCATTGTTCTCAACCTGATTGAAAAGGGCAACCAAAGCATTGGTAAAAAGGCAAAACAGGGTAGGGGCAAGCACACAGCCCTGCCTTACTCCTCTATTAACTGGGAAGCAAGAGGTTAGTTCACCAAACTTCCCATATCTCACTTGAGCGAAGTTTCCCATGTGTAGACTCATAAGCAAACTCAAGAGGTAGGCAGGAATTCCCAGATCTTTAAGTACAGTCCACAGTTTTTCTCTAGGGATAAAATCAAAGGCCGTCTTCAGATCTGCAAAAATTAAATAGAGACTGCCACCCTCTATTAACATTGTTTTTGAGTAGATTACTTGAAGTCTGAAGATTTGGTCGATGGTAGAGATGGTTTTTCTGAATCTGGCTTGAAGTGGGCTCAGAATTTTGTGCTCCTCCATCCACACGTGCATGCGTTCAAGGAGGAACCTAGCAAACTGTTTCTGTGTAACATCGATCAAACTGATCGGCCTGTAGTTGGTAGGCAGAAGGGGTGAACCCTTTTTAAAAACTAGAAAGATTTCTGCTCTAGACCAGGTTTCCGGGATCGCCATGCCTCTCATATTTGCATTAAATATTGCCCATAGGTAGGGGCCCCATATTTCTGGTTCTGACTGGTAAATGGTCCAGTCCCGTAGCTTTTCCGAGGGGAAGCTTTATAATGGCCTTTAGAACTTCTGTCAGGGTAATCCCATGGGACTTTTCATAAATGGTCCCAGGGGATAATAAAGATGTTTCATCCATTGGGTGTGGAACATCCTCTGCGGTGTAGAGGGTCTTTAAGTGGGTCTTCCATGCAGCCGCCGCTGCAATATTCGGCTCCATGGCTGATTTCCCTTCACAACTGCCTGTACAGACTATTGCCCAGAATACCTTCATGTCCCTGTTAGGGCAATTTCGAGTGCCTCCCATCTTTCTAATTCCCAGCACTTCTTTGTTCGTTGGATGTTAACTCGGTAGAGCGCTCTCATTCGTTTGATTGATTGCCTGTCCTTCAGTTCGATAGCTTCCAACCGGGCTCATTTAGCCTTTCAGCAGGAATCATTGAACCAGGTTTGTTTAGCCCCCTTTTTCACCTCAGCAGATGCCCTGGGATAAAATATGTTGGTCAAATTGGATGTCAATTCTGCCAGCAAAGTCGCTATTCTATTGTTATTATGGAGAAAATCCATAGTCAGCAGCCTCCCCCAATTCTGATAAAGACAAAATGATTACAGAATACAGTGTGGCAAGCGTGTCGGGTGACTTCGCAATTGTCCCCCACCTTAGTCTCCTTCTGTTATTAGGGAGTGTTAAGGTGCTAGGTGCGGGGGTGCCATTGCTCATTGGGTTTATTAGATCCGGGAGCTCAATTTCCATGGTCAAGGCATTGTTATTGCTGGCCTGTAGCGGCAGAACAGCAAAGTCAACAACCCTTTGCCAAAGCCTAGTTTCGACTAAAATATAGTCCAACAAGGAGGATTGGCCTATTCTGTGGAAGGTTACCTTCCCTGGTCTGTCGTATTTGGTGCGGCAATTACACACTCTTAGTGAGTGAGTCAGTGTGACAGAATAAATCTGGAGCATCAGCTGGGACCAAGTCTTAATCGGTGAGATTTGAGGGTCAGGAATTAGCCAGAAGAGATCCTCCTCACTTGGGATTGTGTCTGTGGAATTAGCAAGGGGCTCAAATTGACAATTAAAATTGCCCCCAATGACCAGCCTAATGTTCATAGGAATTGAGTCAATAAACTTGTTCAGTTGGTCAAAGGTCCGAGATTCGCGACCAAGGCTTACGGGACGGGAGTAGAAATTAATAAAGGCTATTTTCAAGCTTGTGGGAAAGGTGAGCACTGTGCTCTGGATGTCACTGGAAAAGCTATTCAGCTGTTCGAGAGAGAGAAAATGTATCCAAATCAGATAGGTTTAGATATTTTCAACTCAGGCACTCAGTTATTCAACTGTGTTAACGAAGCAAGAGGACCTAAACAATAAATGTATAGATGCTTTGGGCACTGTGCCACTGCTATTCAGTGCCACAGTGCAAGTGCTCCCTATTGTAAATTGATGTATTAATCAGTGGTTCCGTGTTTGGTTATTTGGTTTACTTGTCAGACCCTAGTGCACTGAGTGTGCCCAGGGCATGTAAATTCAAATGCTGTTGGTGGGCCTGCAGCACTGGTTGTGCCACCCACAGAAGCAGCCTTGTAAAATGTGTCTAAGGTCTGCCATTGCAGAGCCTGCGTGCAGTCTGGTACTGTCGTGCTCAATGGGAAAGTGCACCCACCTGCCAGTCCCTAATCCTTCCCTTTTCTTCATATCAGTCACCCCTATTGTAGGGCTAAGGACAGGATGAATTGTAAGTATAAGGTAGGACATGCCCTGGTGTGTGTGGCATGTCCTAATAGTGAATTACAGCCATTTTCTTTTTTCACTATTGCAAGGCTACCCGTTCTCCATAGGCCAGAATGGGCTGTTAGAATTATTACATTTTATAATCCTAACTGACTCAGAGAACATGGTAGAAATTCGAGTTTAGTATGCCTGAACTCAGAATGGTAAAATACATCTTTTAGTAAAGTTGGTTTTAACATTCTGTGTTTGCAAATACTACTTTTAGAAAGTAGGTATTTGCTTGTCTAACCTCTCAAGCCTGCCTCTGCTAGGTTGTGTATTCCTTTGTCTGGTTTTGTGAGTGACAGGGCTGGGGGATTCCAAGAGACAGGATGAGTCAGCCCAGCGGTGAATTCCCTTATCCTGACTAGAGGCAAGGGTCCCTATTTGTCATAAGTACCTACCTGTGCCAAATAGAGACACCCAAATCTAAAAGTTAGTATAATAAAGTGGAGTATTATTTTCGGTGGACGCGTGTCCATTCAAACGATAAGACCACCACCTGCTAGATGTCACACAAATTAAATAAAATAAATCTTTGCTGAATCCCTGGTAAAGTTACTCAAATGAAGTGCAATGAGTGAATTATTTATGAAGTGCATTGTTTATGTAAATGTCACACAAAACACACTAAACCTCCACAACTTTCTAAAATAAAGAGAAATGTCCATGAATTGAAAAATAAGCCCCAAATGACAAATAAATATGAATGTTTAAGAATTAATGTGAAAACGTAGCAAGAAAAATGAAGCTCTCAGTGAAAGTAAATTTTCCCAATAGACCATTACCAAGGTGCAAGTTTGAAAACATTTCTGAGTTCCACTTGTGAAAGGGACATTGAGCCTGATGTAATTTCACTGGATTCGTTAAAATTGTTCGCAATTTGGGCACCTATATTTAGCAAATCCAACTGTATTTTGGGAACCAACCTATGTACTAAAATGTTTGTTCCCAAAATACCGAATCACGGTGGTTTGCAATTCGACCTAACTCATGAATATTAGTGATGTAGGTTGCAAATTGCAACCCACTGCGATTTGCTGCCATGAAAGGGATGGTGGCCTGTTGTGGTCAAAAGACCACCATGTTTGTGATGGCTTTTAAATAAAGCAATCTTGTTTTTTTTTTTATTATTACAGCTTGTTTTCCCTTAAAGGAAAATGTGATGTGTTTACAAAAAAAAATATGTTTTTTATAAGGTTACGCATTAATGCCGAGGTGTGTTGGTTTGTGATTTAAGTCAATACATGCTGGTCACTATTCACAGTAGGTCACTACTACAGAGTCACTTGATTCACACAAACCACAGCATGTTCACGGTCACAAAGGGCATTTGTTGTCTCTGAATTATGGTAATGATTTCTTTTGTCTCCTCTAGGCAAGAGCAGTCCAACTCAGTTAGTACAACAGGTAGTAACTATATTATTGGTTGACACTGTACTAGGTCATTCCATTGAGATAGATGTAAATTACTAGGTCCTGAAGAATCGCAGCAAAAGTGCATATGCGAGAAACATGTCGACCTCACGATACGAACCGTAGTCCTAGATCGTGATACGGAATCCTAATTTCTGGCGATCACAGGCTACCCACTGTTTTTATGTATAGCAAAGGACCACCAGAATAAAATTGATCTCCGGTACCTTGTGCTATATTTTAATCCACTTATCTACACTATCCATTCTCTCCCTGGCCCCTCACCTGCACTTCACCCACAGGCCGTTGGAAAAAAGATCTCCGATAAAGAGCCCCTCCTAGAGGTGAGCCCGTAGGGCATTGCACCGCCTGCCCTATGAGGAGCAACCGCCAATGATGAAGCATGACACTCGCAAGGGTGTGTGAGGCAATTAATTCCAACCAATTGGATACCCAGGGTAGTCCTCCACCGAGCACTACCTTCGCCCTTTTTTGACCGTACCTCTCCTTCCTTAGGAACAGCCGAGTCCATTCTTGTTAGTCTTTACAAAAAAAGGGACACGTTTGTAAAACAATTTTTTAAGAGTAGGCAGAGTTCTGTAGACAACTGACTACTCCTAAAAAAATGATTTTGGGCCATTATCAAAGGGAAACGATAACCTGGAGACCCTTTTCCATCTGTGAACACGTTACCACCTCCTCTGAGATTCCAGTAAAATATTAATGTATTGTGACTGCAATCAGTTGCAAGACATTAATACATACCATAAGGAAGCACTATTTGGAAAGGATGCTCTAAACACGACTCTTCCAAATAGTGATTTCTTATGACTTCCTAAACCCCTTTAGCAATCCAGTAACATGTTATCAAATCACTACCTGGGTTTAGTACATACGAAAATATATTTTCATGTTGCAAACCCTGCAATTTATACAAATGCAGGGTTTGCATCAAGAAAATGAATCAGTACTTCTGCGCCTTTGTCACTTTCTTGAAGATATATGTTGACATTTCTCTTAAGTCCGAACCCATGGTGGGATCTGTTGGAAATGTGCCCTTCCTGTAGGGTCACGTGGCATTTTATTTTGTCTTTATATTGAGCCCTGTTTTTTTTTTACTGTAGAACTCTGTTTACTATACCCCTGCTAACCAGTTGTAAATTGTTTACTGTCTTCCTGGTAAACATGTTCAAATTCGTATACAGCCGTATGGCATATTTAATTTACTTTTAAGTCCCTAGCATGGACAACATTTGATAATGACATCGTTTGTTTTGGGCTGGGACTTCTTCTGCCGGATTTGGCCAAGGAAATTCTCGTGTTGTTAAACGCGCTATTGTTTCCATAGCAACCTGCGGGCTTTACGGAACCAATCCTGAATATGTGCTATAGAAATGTGCCATATGATGTTAATAATAATAATAATCATAACAATAATAATAGCAATAATATATTAGTGTTTGAAAACGCTTCATCCAGATTGCCTGTTCGGAAACTGTGTCAGTTATATTATTGAACTCAGATCAAGGGCTATTGCGCCATGAATTGTTGCTTCATGATCATTTCTATTCAAAATGGCACTTGTTATCATCAGACAAATTATAAAAATATTCCGATTACAGGAATACGGTCTAGTTGCTTTCTTCTGAGCAAAGGCCCAAACTGTGTTATCATAAGTGGATGCCTTATATTATAACACTAGGTATTCAGCCTTTTATTAGCTTTAACTTCTGTAATAACCCAGATGATCACAGCTTCATGCTCGGTTTCCTCAGCAACAAATCACCATCATCGTTATATCAGTGTATAAGTAACTGCATGGATTGTGTTCTTGCAGTGCAACATAACTTTATTATACACTAGTAATATGGACATATGGAAACATGTTTACCCGCTAAAGCATAGCTTTCTTTCGAGTTATTGTTGACTGACCAGACTAATGAACTGATGTTGATTAATCAGAATATAGTCATTCACATAAACAAATAGTATACTTGTATGTTTCATGACATAACACAATAATACATTTTAACGCGACAAAGAGGGAAGAGTTGTGTAGACCAGCCGATTCATGGAAAATCCACTGAAGCCAGGTGCGCAACGCCTATTGGACTCAAAGGGCTTCAGCCCCCCCCCCGTCGTGTGTGTCAGCCCGGGCTGAGAGCGCTTCGGACACACACACAGCCAGCCACTCCCGAGTACTTCACAGGTCTTTTAAATAACTTTTGCTTGTTAATGAGGCTTTGATGTCCGCCCCACCCCCTGCTTAGGGCCCCTGCAGCTCCACTCTGCCTTTTGCTTGAAGTTCAGCCCCCCCGAAATGTTTTCTTAGCGCCCAGAAATTTGACTCTGGTTGCGCCTCTGACTGAAGCTGATGGTTGGGATATACGTTGGCTGGTCGATGATGTGAATAAAATATAAAAGAATCTCCTGGGATGCTAAGGGTGGATGACAGTCGGGGAGATTTGCAATATGAGGAGCACTTTGGTTTCAAGCTGTCCAAATCACAGGTGTACTGAGTAGAATATATATATGCATATATAATGAGGTATAATCAAAGACAAGGACAACACTGTATGTGCACAGGAACTAGAGTATCAGTATAATATGTACAAAATTGTTCTGATGGGCTCTGTCACAAATGAACACCTTGTAATGTCTTTGAGAGATCCAGTACTTGATTTCTTCATTATTCCCCCTACAACAAATGTTCACAACTGGATACCTCCTTATAACTTGGAAGAGATCAATAGTTCATCTCTCCAGTTCTCCATCAAACATTAGTTAATATTATACCAATTGAGACAAAGATAACAAATATATACATTGGTCGAAAGGTTATGATGATTTTCTGTCAACAGTATACATATTGTCACTTCATTTACAGCAACACACAAGAAGGGTGCATTTAGTGCAGATGACTAATGTGAAACTGAACAAAAATACTTTTAAAAGAATATTACAAAAACAAGACACTGAACAAGAACTCTGTTGTACTGGGTTTCAATTGATGTATACAGGGTACTGCTCAAAATAAGCAGCCAATGCAGTTTTTAACAACAACCAAAGGGAATATGTGGAAGTTTTGACATCATTTCAATTGTAGGGTCACGTCAGGACTATGCGATTTGAACAACCAACCTGCATGTGATAGAAAGACAGAAATGAAAAGCCGAACTTAGGGGCATATGTACAAGCCCCTATCGTCACCACAATGTCATTTTTTCGTACGTTGTGGTTGGCGATAGAGGCATTGCCTTATTTACAAGGCAGCGTTAACACTGCCTTGTAAAAAAGGCCCCCTTTCACGCTATGCTTAGCATGAGAGGGGTGGACAGTGGGTGTTGCGTTGGGTGTTCCACCACAATACCCAATATTGTTGATGCTGCCCCTATGTACAAGTGCAGCGTACACCGGAGGCAGCGCCAAAATTAAGACCAGGGAAAACCTGTTCTTAAATTGGCGAAACACGTAGAAATGCATTATTTCTCCTCGTTTTTACTTTTTCCATGTGTGCTGCCTTGTGCAGCACACATGGAAAATGAAACTGCTATGGATTGTTGATGTACAGGAAGGTCCCCATTCCAGTACATAAGAAATGTGTAAATAAAATGCCTTTTTGTGACTTTCATGTGTGTTGCATGAAGGAGGACACATGAAAGTGACAACATGGAATTTTAGGATTGTTTATGTTCTGAAAGGGTCACCTTCCTACACATGAACAATCCTCTCCTGCACGCAGACACCCTTGCATATGGTGCAAGGCTGCCTGTGTTTGTGCTACACTGCTATGTGTAGCGCCGGCGAGGGAGAAACGCAAGGCATGATGGCTAACGCCTCACTCCACCACTTCACTTGTACATATCCCCCTGTGTCTCAACTGGATAATTTACTCAATATGCTCATGTTTTCCAATACACATGAAAGGAACTCACCCTCTAATTGAGTACTGATTGAGCAGCTCATAGTGTGAGTCTTTAATATTCACTGTTCTAGGGCTAATACGATTCAGTCAGCGCAAAATCCCTCAGAACAATATCTCAGACACCCCACGTGATGTGCAGATATACTGGCTCTGTATTCCAACAGGAGGACTTAAAGTGTGTCTGGCTGAGGATCACATTTAGTAAATTTTCATGCAAAGCAGGGCAGCAAGCAAAGTTGCTGAGCTGCTTTGCGGGAAAGGGAGAGGGCAGAAATGCACCACTATCACAAAGATATGAAACATTTCTGCTCTGTCCTTGGGGCTGCCGCGCTGCTTTACAGGCAGGGTTATTTTTTGCACAAAGTGAGACCTTCCTGCACAAAAACAATTGTTAGAGGCATTTTCATCTTTCTATGTGTGCTGCAGAATATAAGAGGGATAATGAGGAGAAATAGATATTTCTCATTATTTCGCCTCACATGGGAAGGCGCAGTATTTTTATGCATTTCCAGGTTTACAAGTCTCTGTAAATCTGGGAAAGTGCCACAATCCATGTGTGGATACATTGGAACGACTCTAACCACCCATGGAACGCTTCTTAAGTTGAAATGTAATGTAACGCAGCATAAGCAGCTGCCTTGCTTTACATTTATTTACAAATCCAGGTAGGACCACGCAAATCAGGCCTTGCAGTATTGTTTACATATTTCTGAAGTCTTTTAGTTGTCTTGCTTCTCCTTGTGTGATGCAAAGACATCACAAAGGGTTGATAAATATGGACCTGAATGTATTATTCAGAAATGTGCATTTATTATTACAGATATACTAATAATAACTGGATTTCTGCTTTCCCGAGTGCGAACAGGTATGAAAAAATTACATATAAAAAGGGGATACAATGTAAACTATTCTCCATGGTGAGAACTTTTTTATCTATGGAGAAAAAAACAATTAAGGGGCATTTTTATGGGGATTTGGCACAGAGCAGCGCAGCAAGTCACCTTGCTGTGCTCCTGTACTTCAAAATGAAAGGGCAGGAATGCACCGTGTGTATGGCACACAGAGCTTTCCTCTCCTTTCCTCCTGTGCTGACGTCATTAGTAGCCTAGCGCCAACTTTCGCATTCTTGCGCCATGGTGAAAGGGTTGCATGCAGGATTGTTTTTATGCAGGAAGCGGCACCTTCCTGCTGAAAAACAATCCTGTGAGGTTTTTTCCTCTTTCTATGTGTGCTGCAGAATGTTGCATACATAGAAAGAGGGAAGAACAAGGAGAAATCCAGTTATTTCTCTACATTGCACCTCCCCTGGGGAGGCGTAAAGTGTTGGTACTTCCCCGGGTTAACATGGTCTTGTAAATCTGTGAAAGTGTTACAATCCATAGATGTTGCATAGGAAAACCCCCAAACACAAGGAGATGATGGACGGAGTGTTGAAACTTTTTGGACACTCACTCCCAGTCAAAGATCTGCATTGAATCCATCATCATTCTTTAGTTCACTACGCCACCTCAATTCAGACCCAGCTATGTGTAAATCAGTCTTGACCCTCATGGGAACAGTCCAGCCCGAACTGCCAAGCCAAACACAAGGAGATGAGGGACGGAGAGCTTAAACTTTTCAGACACTCACTCCCCGTATATTGATAGAATATGTCCAAAAAATCTGAACAGTAGGCTGCTAGTGTATGGAAGTTCAGACAAATCCGTCTATAACCAGGTATACCCCACAATACCGGGAGTGATGAGATTAACAAGTAAAACAGCCAGGATCCTTAATAAAATACACAGACGACAGCAGTGAATCTTCGCCTGACGATTTGTGAAATCAATCAATATTCGTTGCAACATCCTTTTTGCTTGAGCGCTGGCACAATTTGCCATTATTTATTGTACAAGCCCTGATGCAGTTCCGTCTGTGGAACGAAACACCTTGGCTGAGGCTGATTTCCATTTTTTATTATCAACGACATTAAAGATATTTTCTGGATATACTTGGAGAAAATTGACTTCTTTCTTGGTGCACCTTCCCTTCTGTACAAGGCTTGTAAATATTTCCCTGCACATTGTAGTCACATTTGTTCAGAAAGATATTTCCACCTGTCAAATATCTCTGCAAGTTACCATTTTTACATCAGAGGCATAGGTATGGAATCTGCGTGAGAGTTCTTAAAGTCAGCGAGGGGGGCTATGACGTCACCATGCTGAGATGACAATATTAGGTAGAAGAAATACCGCTTGTTACAGTCACTCATGTAATGGTGAACACCTGGACTGTTTGTGAATGTAATGCTGAATGGCCTGCTATTAGCTTTTGGACCTTCCTAAATGCTACCCCTATCTATAGTGGTGTAATTGTCATCATATTGAACCCAGAGAGTATATATGAAAGCAAACCCCATCATACTTGTACTCTCGACTGCCATTTACATGGTGTCAAGCAAAGGTGAATGCATTTCGGCCTTGTAAAAATATACAAGACAGATGTGCCATAAACCCTAAACAGAAACTCCCATCTCTACAAATATGGATAGCGCATATATATTCCATCGAGTAGTACATACTAGCAGATACCTCAATCAGGAGGACATCGTCTTATTGCCACCATCAACTAATCCTATGATATAATCCTCTCAACACACCATTCTCTCTCTTTTAAAAAATGGGTGTAGTTATGAATGAACGAAAAAATAGTAAAAGGGTTCAACAAAAACAGTCTACTGTTTTTGTCGCTAACCCCAGCGTTCGCGCTGTGAAGCAATGCTGCCATCTAACGACGGGTTAGAAATCCGTCGTTCTCCCCTAAAGTGAAAAGTACTGCTGTTTCTCGACCTCACATGATGTTAGCTTATTCTTTGAATGCGCATATAAAGAAAGACAGGCTTTCACTGTTACTAATTTAAGGAACGCGCTCATGACAGTGAATTGACTGCTTTCAGAGTGCACAGTATTTTCATTAGCCTAGCACTTTGATGGATCTGTTTGCCCATTAGATACTAGGCATAATTGATTCATTTGCTTCCTTGCAGATTGATCAATTATGTGTTCCAGATGGAAGGGTGACGAATTGTTTTTTTTTCATAACACATTAGATTTTGCAAATACTTTGATAGGAGATGGCCGCCTTATGACGGCGGGCAGGAATGAGACCTGGCTGTCTTAGAAAGGTTGAAAAGCTCAGCTATTAAAACTGAATTTTTCTAATCTTTGGGACAAAAACATATTCTTCTAAAATTAAAGTCTGCTCGATAGAGTAGGAGAAATAAGTCGTCTAATGGTAAGATATTATTACTATGTCAAGGTTTAATACGGAGCCCTACTCAGGTAGCATGGTTTCTAGTAAGTAACATTCTAATTGTCACATTTTTTGTCTTTAAAGTACTGTTGTAAAATTTCGCAACAAAGAAATACAGATCAATGCTTAAAGACAAGGCTGGTACTTTACCGTGTGAAATTACCCCCATCTTTTTGAAGTCTGTACATTGTTTCCTGCGTGATTCTGCTGGCTTTAGGATTCTGTGATCACTACTACTGCTAAACAGTAGTAACATGCCTGTGCTCTAAAGCATGTGCTGTACATTCCTTAAAGAGTCATCATATTGTGCCTACAAAGGGTTGTGTGATGTTACAACGCATTATGTTAAAACGCATGCCTTTACCACGCATGCGTTGCTATGCGAATACCATTACCACGCATAACCTTTACCGCAAATTTGCCTTTACCACGCATTCATTTACAACAACTTTCCTTGTAAAACCATGCATGGTAAGGGCATATTCATGGTAAAGCTCATCTCATACCCCTGCCCCAAGCCCATAACTGCTTCCTTGCTCCCTCCCCCTCCAGCCCCAGATCTTTTTTTATTAAAATACACCCTTCCCCTTTGCCCCTGCACGACCCCCTTGCCCCTAAACCTTCTAAGGAATACCCCTACCATGAACCCTAAAAATGGAGCCCTGAGCGATTCCTCCACCCTCAAATCCTTCTAACAAATAATACCCCTCCCCATAACCCTAAAAATGCACTCATATGTGATTCCCCCACCCCAAACCCTTCTAACAAATACCCCTCCCCTGCACCCTACAAATTGACCCCTTCGCGATTCCCCCAGCCCCAACCCCTTCTAACAAATACACCTCCCCTGTCCTGAACCCTGAAAGTTGAGCCCTGTGCTATTCCCCGCCCCAAACCCTTCTAACAAATACCCCTCCCCTGAACCCTAGAAACAGCCCCTTGTGCGATTCCCCCACCCCAACCTTCCAACAAATACCCATATCCTGCCCTGAACCCTAAAAATGGACCCCTGCGCGATTCCCCCACCCCCAAACCCTTCTAACAAATACCCTTCCCCTGCCCTGAACCCTAAAACAGTTCTCTGCGTGACCCAAGCCCCCAGCCCTTAAATTAATTTTATTTAAAAAATAAAACTCCACGAGGTCTCCTTAGGAAGCTCTTCTGAGGCACGGTGCTCGTTGTAAAGAGGATGCAGAAGGATCTTTCCGTTTCCTCTAACGACAGTGACAGCCTCCACCACCACCTCCTCTGAAACATAGAAAAACACAGATGTTGATTTCCTATGCCACCCAAACTACTAAACAGTACAGAGAAGCATTGTCTGATCATTGCTGTTGTGAATGGCACCATCAGGATAATAAAAGACCCTAACCGGAGAGACTGTTCAAATTGGCTGATGGCACCCTGTAGCAAAGTGGGCCAATTATTGTGTGACCTGCACAAGTATTTGGTCACATTTCCAATCCACTGGGAACCAAACACGCTATAGTACCACTTGACTCTCATAGGGTAGCATTGCAGGGCAGTCCAAGGCTTACTCAAAGGAGGAGGTGTGGGGTAGTAATTTAAGGCTGCACTCTAAGAATGGCACTTTGTTGTTTCAGTTTCCATGAAGATTGCAAGGCTAGGGAAATGGCAACTCATACTGGTCTGGGGAGAAATTATTGCTGATTTTGGCTAGGTCATTAGTAAGTTACAAAAAATAATCCACCAGATCTAAGTAAGGATATATTGAAATTAACTTTGATGGTCAGCAATGTTTCCTCATAAATGTTGATATTTATTAATTCAATGTAGCTAAACAAAAGATTTTCAGCAGCCAGTCCATCAACTTTGATTTTTACCTATTATTTCAGTTTTTCAGAGCACTTTCTAACCACTAGAATAGCTCTCTTCCTTTCCAGTCATGCTTTAGAAATGAACTTATGTCATTATTGTACCATATGAAATGAGCACTTGATTCTGTTATTGATTAATGAACATTTATTTCTATGTTCATTTCTTTATAGCAAATAAACTATTTTTAATAAAAGCATATTATAAACATAATATGCTAATACAAATAAAAAGGAGGAGGATCCTTCACATAAGAAAACAAAACAAGTCATATCACACAATAAATACATATGTAAGAAAGTATCAGAGAGTAATGTAATTAAAACACATCATATAGACAACATGGTCTTGGTCTAGGTTAAAAAAGATAAAACAGGGAATATGTAAGCAGACTACAGATCAATCAAGTAACGTCTTAAATGAAGGTTAAAAGGCCCCTCCTTCCAACATGTGGTCAGCCTATTGGTTCCTGATTAACAGATATGTACTTAGCCCTAATGCGCAAAGCAAAACGAGGCAACTCGTCATTGCATACACTAGCCATTTAGTAGTGTCAGATCTGAGGGCCTGATTCACAGAACTAACTTAAGACAAAATCCTAAACTTACTACCATTTTGGTATTCACAGAAGGCACTTACTCATTTATCAGTTTAGGAGTAGTAAAGTTAGGACTCCTAACTTTAGGACTCCTAAAATGAGAAAAATCCTAACTTTAAGACTTTCGGTATTCACAGAAGGCATTTAGGAGTCCTAAAGTTAGGAGTCCTAACTTTACTACTCCTAAACGGAGAAAAATCCTAACTTTAAGACTTTGGTATTCACAGAAGGCATTTAGAAGTCCTAAAGTTAGGAGTCCTAACTTTACTACTCCTAAAAGGAGAAAAATCCTAACTTTAAGACTTCGGTATTCACAGAAGGCATTTAGAAGTCCTAAAGTTAGGAGTCCTAACTTTACTACTCATAAACTGAGAAAAAGCCTTACTTTTAGACTTCCGGTATTCACAGAAGGCATTTAGGAGTCCTAAAGTTAGGAGTCCTAACTTCTGTGAATACCGAAACGAGTAAGTGCCTTCTGTGAATACCGAATGAGTAAGTACCTTCTGTGAATACCAACATGGTAGTAAGTGTAGGATTTTGTCTTAAGTTAGTTCTGTGAATCGGGCCCTGGGTATCCGTAGGACGTCAGCTGAACGTTTAAAAGAAAGGAGGCGAAAAGCTGGGGTTTACCACCTTTTTCAAATGAGTGCATAAAAAGGGCAAATGAACATGCAATGTTCATTTGATTCTGCACTGTAACTACACAAGGGGCACAGTGGGGTTACAGATACATTTTTTCATTTGCTTATGGTGGCATTCAGTGGAAAAAACCCCAACCCTAAATTGTAAGTAAAGTGCACTTGCATAAGCGGTTCAATTTCATCCATAAAAGTTTCAAACTGAAAGCAATTTTTAAAATCAAGGTCAGTTGTTTTATATAAAAAAAAATATACATACGATCAGTGATTGTATGAGTGACTGTATGGATAACTGTATACTTGTAATAGTGATTTTATAACACAGTAAGTATGAGTTACTATCTATATGAATAAATGAAGTGGTGTTTGTATAAGTGTGTATCTGAGTAAATGTAAGTATGATCCATTCTTTGCATAATGTGAGTAAGATGACTGCATAAGTGAATAGGATGTGTGCTGGTGTGTAATGTTGATATAGGTGTATAAGTATATTTGATAGTGTTCTATTGATCATTGACAGTATGTATGAGTCAATCTATAGGTAAGTGATAAGCTGTGTGTGTAGATCTAGGAATCACTGAGTGGGTTTTTAGAAACTTGTATTGGTGTGTCAATGGACTCAAATAGGGTACTCTGTATTTTACAGTGAATGATGAAAGGTTATACTAGTGTATGATGAGGTGTATCAGATTGTCACGTGTATGATGTCATAAGTGATGTTATTTGAGATGTCATCAGTGATGTCACTAACCATGTCATGAATGATGTCATATGTGACATCATCGGTACAAAAGGGGGTGGCATCATCAGCAGTGGATTGCGGGGAAGCGAGTTATACTTAGTACAACTAACTATAACGGAGGAATTTCAATGGTTTTGTATGAGTGAAATGTCCAGCTAACTATAACACCCCTAAAACCTATGTTTTTTTCAGTGAATTTCTAAGGTTTTTTAAATGCTAATTCCTAACTTTAACCTGCTTGAAACCTATGGGTTTTTCAGTGAAATTCTAAAGTTTTTTAAATGCTAATTCCCATCTATAACCTGCTTGAAACCTATGGTTTTTTCAGTAAATTTCAAAGGTTTTTCAAATGATAATTCCAAAGTATAACCTGCCTGAAACCCAAGGTTTTTTTCAGTGATTTTGAAAGATTTATTCAATAACACATTTTAAATCTATTAATTGTTATACTTATTTATTTGATACTGATTTTCAATTTAGATATCTTTTTTTAGATTACATTACACATTTTTTATATATATATTTTTAAATGTAATATATATATTTTTTATATATATTAAAATATTTTTATATTTTTTTTAGCAGTGTCGCACCCATAGAACACCTCTCTCGATTGCTGCGCAGAACGTAGCCACCATTTTACAATTGTTCTGTAGGGTGTGCAATACGTGTGTATTTTCATGCGTGATTGCTATGCGACCCGTACGTGACTTCAAGCGCATACGCAACATATACGTATCACGCCACACCACACGTGTGCATTTCAGCATGACGTCATGTATATGTTCAACGCAGTGGGCGCACGACTTCCACAAAATTTTCGGTACAAAAAAATATATATATATATATATATTATATATATATAATATATATATATATATATTATATATATATATATTATATATATATACATATATATATATATATTATATATATATATATATATATATATATATATATATACCTAATATAAATATTTAGGAGAAAAAAATAATATTCTTTTAGTTTTAATAAACTTATATTACTTTTAAATGCAATTTTGAGAAGTCGCGCTAGATGCGTGCTGCGTGTACGCACCCAACGCGCATCCCATGTCACCAAAAAAAAGAGATTTCATTGGTTTATAACACTTACTGTTCTAACTATTAAAGAACCCCACCCATTATAATCACCAGACCTTCCTTAAGAGAAGACCTGTTCTGAGAAAAACCTCACTTTTTCGTCATTGGAAACCTGAACTTCTTTTTGGATTAATAAATGGCTACACCACTACAAGATTCATCTGATTCTGATGATTTTGTTACTGAACAATTTCTACCAGAACCTCACCCTCCCAAAAGATACACATCCATTGTATGGACATTTTTTACTTTTCCGGAGGCCCAAAAGAAATATAATGCCACCAAGGTGACATGCAAGATTTCAACAAATCAATTGAGGGGAATGCATTACTTGGAACTACTTTGCCAGGGTTTTTCTAGTGCTCAATGACTCTGATAAAAACCCCTCATACACGCACGTAGATGGTTGGGCAGTATAACTTGGTTCTCCGCCTATATGCGTTTCATTCATGCATCATCATAGTGTCTTTTTTTGTCATATGCTATCCTCCACCTGGAGGTAACCATGGTTATGTAGTAGTGACCAGATAAAAGAGGAGTGCTCAAAAATTTGGAAATTAAAACTCTTTGAATCCTCTCACAAGAAACTTTATTAGAAAAAGAAGATTCAAGAAAATTTGAAAAAAGATTGCTGTTTTGATTGGGACCTAGTTACTGGATCCTATCTTCAAATCGGTCGACATGTTTCAGCCCCACTGTGCCTAGTCGGATCTATGGGGCTTTCCTCAGGACCAAGATAGAAAGATAAAACTGTACTCACACAATTTGTGCAGCACCTGGAGGAGGTATTGTACTCCACTCTCTTACCTCTAAGGCCAATAGTACCTCTAGGTAAAGAAATTTGAAGTATACAACAAAAAAAAGTTATGTTGATATAATGACCCTTCTAAAGTGACAACATAATTCATGTTTCACTTAGTGTGGAGTCTGCATTTTGCACTCATAAGAATGTACATCCTAATAAAGTGGAGATCTCTGGAATGATAACACTGGAGGTTTGTGAATGAATGTCCTTATTTGTATCCTATTTTCTGCTGATGTTATATGCATATCACATTCAAAAGTAAAAAGTGCATTCTGCTCTTACAAGTTTCTGTACATCGGCATTTATAACCATGTGTAACAAACAATTATAACTCTCACATTAAGTTATTGTTAAGTAGATAGCGTTTTTTACCGTGACTAGAAAGATTTCGCACTTATCGGTCCATAAGCAAAAAGCATTTAATCGTTATCTGTTTCGCGCACATTCATTGTTTTTCTCAAATACATGTTCATTACTGCAGAGTTATGAAATCAATTTAATAAAACCGTGTATCTTTCTTTAAGCTCTGTACGCACTCTGTATTGTTTGCTATATTTCAAAATGCCGTAATGTTTACGACTTATGTCAACCACTCGTTCACCTTATGGTATGGTCCAGCTCTAACGCTTGGTTATTTTATACGTGAACAGCGTTCTTTAACATGAATTGTGTACTTTCACGAATAACTATTCAAAAACACGCGGCGTCTAATCATTCATCACTCTGCGTGTGCTTGAAGTTTGTCACGGATACATGCTAATTTATTTAGCCCCACAAAGTGGGGTCGGGTCTCACATATTGTGCTCAGTACACGCTACGTTTTTTATATATCTCAATGTGCCACCTTATTTTCGACTTTTTTAGTATAAGTTACATGGACTACTCATATTTAGATGTTATACTGTGAGCCACCCAATCACACATATTTTTAAAAAATGACCTCAAGGTCTTCAGTTACGCTATTCCTCAGGGGATCAGAGAAAGTTTCTCAGTGTCCTGCAATAAGCAAAGTGGGACCCGGTTAATTACTTATCTCTATTCGCCCGGCGTGCATGGCGTCCTCGTGTTGCTCTTCTCACCGGCAGTTAGGGATTTCCTTGCTGGTGCTTGCTCTGCCCCTGGAAGTCAGGGGAGAGTTGGTTTCTGGTCCTTTTCTATTTTGAGTTTCAATAGACCATTGAAGAAAGACTGTGCTATTCTTAATGTGTGTTATATATGCTTTGTGTTCGGAGTGAACGTTAATAAAACGTAAATATTCCTCTAGAGACAGTGATTAATATTAAAATACATACAGTCATTTTTGTTTAGAAAAGTGAGATGTGCCTACGTACTAGAAATTTGATTTTCATGAAAAATGTTAAACTAGGTAAGTGTGAAGGTGATATTTTACCAAATTCTGATTTTTCTTCATTACTGATTTTTACTAATGCTATTTGGACCAGGTATTCTCTGATTGGCTTTCTTTTTGAATATTGTGTGGACCCTTTAACAATTCTTGTCTCTATTTCATATTTTTCGGGGGTCCATTTTTTGGATTTGCCATATATATCAATAGAGTTGGTCCCAGGGTACGTCGTCATTTAATCCTTCACTACTGGTTTTTAGACGGTCCACCCATCTCTGTTCTCATTCAAATACGATTTGTTCAGCTGTGTGTTTTTTTAGAGTAGGCATTTCAATGATTGTCCACTTCATGTCATCAGCTGTGTGATTCAAATCCAAATAGTGTTTATTCATCTTTGTAGTCACCTTCTTTGTTCTGATATTACTCCTATGTTCTCCTATTCTCACTTTTGCCTTGCGGCAAGTCATCCCAATATATCTGAGACCGCATGGGTACGTAATCAAATAAATTACGTGGGTAGAATTGCAATTTGTATGTTGGCGTTGTGTCCAGATCAAGTTTTCGGATAGTGAGAGAGTTTTTGTAGCTGTTGTTAAAGGACATATTGTACATGCTCCACATGGATAGTGTCCCGTTACTGGGTTCATATTCCAGACTCTCCTAATAACTTCCGACTCCATCTTCATTTGTGGTCGTGTATGGACAAATAGGTCTTTCAGGTTGTTTGTCCTGCAGTTCGCGAAACTTTGTCTGGGCCAATTTAACTTTCCTGATGTTATAATTTTCCAATTTTGGTTGATCATCTTTTTTACTGTATTCGTGGCCCCATTGTAAGTCGTGACACATGTAGTTAGATTTTCTGCGGGATCTTTCAGGGTGGTTTCCAAAAGACTCTCACGTGGCTGATGTCTAGCTCTTTTTTGACATCTGCGTATAGTTTTCATAGGGTAATCTCTCTTCTTTAATTTCTCAGAGATTCCTTGCTTGAGTCTTGTAATCTCCAGTTTACTGTAGTTTTGTTTAAGCCTAAGAAATTGGCTATACAGCAAATTATCTTTCAAGGGTCTTGGATGACAACTTTTATATGATAGCAGGCTATTCTTTGCCGTCGGCTTGTAGTAGGTTTTTGTATGAATCTTGTCTTTCTCTACATATAGGGTGATGTCTAGGAAATCCAATTTTTTGTTGTCCACTGTAAATGTGAACTTGAGGCAACCATCTCTAGTGTTCAGCCAGTTGATGAATTCTTGTAGATTCTCGACCATTTTTCTTCCAGATGACAATAATGTCATCTATAAAGCGTTTCCAGAATAAAATTTGAGGGAAGAAGAGATTGTCGTTGTTCAGGACATCTTGCATTTCAAAATAACTGAAATACAGTCTGGCTACCAAAGGCGCAAAAGCGCGCCCCATGGAAGTACCATGACTTTGCACAAATAGTGTTCCATTGTAGTCGAAAAAGTTCTAAGTCAATGCTATTCTGCAACACTCTAAGACAAAATGTCTAGGTGTTTTATGTTGCCATGCCTCTGAGAATAAGATGTTTTCTAAGGTTTCCAGGGTTTTTTGTTGAGGCAGGCTGGTGTAGAGGCTTTCTACATCTAACCCAACTAAGAGCATTTCTTCCTCGTTATAAGTTACATCTAGAAGTTGGTTCAATAGGTCTCTAGTATCCTTCAAATACGTTGTTGTTTTTTGTACCAGAGGTTTCAGAAACTGGTCCGCAGATTGAGACAGAGGTTTGAGGATTGAACCTACTCCCGATACGATGGGTCGTCCTGGAGATGGAGACTTATTTTTGTGTGTTTTTGGTAAAGAATAAAAATCGTGTGTTCTCGGCAATTAAAAACTCTGCTTCATGACTTGTGATCCACAAGTTCGTTTCTGCTTCACTGAGCATTATCTTAATGGTATTTTGTAGTCGTGGAGTCGGGTCAACCGTGATCTTGTAGAACTTAGTATCAGAGAGGAGTTTTAAGCATTGTTGGCCATATCCTTCTCTATTTAGGAAGACGATCCCGCCCCCCTTTGTCGGTGAGTTTAATGATAATATCGTCATCCTTTCTTAATTCATCCAACGCTCTTTGTTCTTCTTTCGTTATGTTGAAAAAAGGTTTTTTTATCTTCAATTCAATTTCACTCGCCTCCTTCATGATAGCCTGTTTGAATGTTTGGATTTCAATGGGTACCATGCTGGTGGGGGGATTGAATGTAGATTTCCTCTTTAAAGTAGTGTCACTTTCTTGTCTCAAGTCATCCTTCTCACTAAAAAAGGCTTTGAGTTTCAATTTTCTGCAAAACTCTGATAGTTCACATTTCAATTTAAAGGTGTCTAAGGTGGGGGTGGGTACACATCCTAAGCCTTTATTCAGGACCTTTGTTTGATTGTCAGTAAGCACTTTGTCTGTTAGGTTCACTATTAGTGAATCGCTGAGCTGGGTCCCGGTTTCTCTTTCGACATGCTGCGATTCGTTACTTTTAGTTGTTGTTTGTGCCATGTAACTCCTCTTCGTCTTCTGGCCCCTCCCTAAAAAAGGCGGCTGTTGAGTGTTCTGGTGTCCCATCATTTGTGGACCCATCATTTGTGCTGGGGTTGGCATGCCCTGATTGTAAGGATTTCCCCAATTTTGAAAGTTTGGTATAAAAGATTGAAAATATGGCATTTGGTGATTGTTATAATTAGGTCGTTGCCATCTATTAGTTCTTCGGCGTGATTGATTTCTAAATTGATTGCGGCCTATAATCATCTTCGCTCCACTCTGAATTGTCTGAGGAATTGCCTCCTGTGGATTCATTAACTCTTTGTTGATCAGGTACATTGTAGTCTTCTTTTGAATAAGGGTGCATTTTTTCTTGTTTGAAGCGCTTCAGATCTTTTCCTGACTTCTGTATTGTACTTTGAGTAATAAAATCTCTTGTTTCTTCCATTTCTTTGTTTATTTCTTCTAACCTTTTTTTGTAAACTGAGATTTGCACTGTTTTTAGTTTTGCTTCACTTATTCGAATCTTCACTAATAAGGCTTCTGACATGAGTTAACATCTTTATGGGTGTGGTGATTAGCAGATATATCTCTCAATGGTACATGTGCAATAAAGTACAAAAATAAAAGGCAACGTATGTGACATTTCTTGAATATAAAGAAGTATACATATCACTCATTGATTGCATAAGTAACTGTATAGATAACTGTATACTTGTATTAGTGATTTTATAACACTAAGTATGAGTAACTGTCTATATAAATAAATGGAGTGCTGTTTGTATAAGTGTTAGGGGTAGTGTTTTAGGGTTTAGGGTAGTGTAGTGGCGTTTGTGTAGTGAACAGGTTGTGCTGGGGATAGATTTAGGGTTTAAAGTAGTGCAAAGGTCTTTGTCTAGAGTAGGGGGACGTGTTGGAGGTACATTTAGCATTTATGGTAGTACACTGCTGTTTGTGTAGTGTTGGGGGTTGTGCTGACGGTAGTGTTGAAAGGGTTTAGGATAGTCCAGTAGTGTTCGTCTACTGTAGTGGGTAGTGTTTTAGGGTTTAGAGTAGTGCAATAGTGTTTATGTACTGTAGACGTTCATGTTGGGGATAGTGTTTAGAGTTTACAATAGTGTAGTGTTGTTTGTAAAGTGTGGGGGTTGTGCTGGGGGTATCTATTAACATTACACTATCTCCACACTAAGCACAATTGTCAGTAGTAACCACCAAAAAATTATTCCAGATGAAGTTATCAACAGAATGCTAGGAAAATGTTTATCAATATTAAATGCTTCTAATCAAGTAAAATTCAAATCACCACATACAGTGTGCCACAAATGGTATTACCACAACAGTAAGTCTCCCCAACTTAGATTTAAAGTGCATAAACATGTTTCATGTGACAGACCCATAGGCCAACACTACAGCTTCCACATGCTTCAACACCCTCCACATACTCAGCAAGACCTTCAAATAGACCCACCCCGAATTAAAGAAGACCATCACCCAAGCACTCATAACCAGCAGGCTGGACTACGGGAACATCCTCTATGTCGGAATCAACAAATCTCTACTCCACAAACTTCAGACTGTCCAGAACAACGCAGCCAGACTTATCCTCAGGATCCCATGACAAGACCACATTACTCAGCATAAACGAGAACTGCTCTTGCTCTCCGTCGAAAAAACAGTGACCTTCAACTGCTCACACACACCTATAAAGCCCTCCATAACTCCGGACTCCAATACCTCAATCTCCTTCTACACCCACAAAAGAAACCTCCACTCCTCTGACCAGGCCTTGACTGAAATCCTCTGTATTTACATAACCCGACAGGAGGCACACCCTTCTCGTACATCATGGCCAAGACCTGGAAAGAACTCCCCCTCAGCATCAGATGAACACCCACACTGAAAGCATTCAGGAAGAGCCATAACACCTACCTTTTTGAATGACCAAAGCTGCACAAATCCCCCCCCCCCCACATTCTCCCCCAGCGCCTGGAAACCCTCACATGTGAATAGTGAGCTCTATACATCCCTAATTGATTAATTTATATGCCACCACAGTTTGTGTTTGAGTGTTATGAACAGGCCCTGCCATTGCTTTGGCTGTCTGTAACTCTTAAGGGTGGTGAAATGAGCAGTACTACCTTCTTTAATATACACAGACTCTCTGAGATTGGTTTGGTTTGGCTTCACCTCTGAGAGCTACTTTCAGGGTGCTGGAGAGCTACCAGTAGCTCCCGAGCTCCGGGTTGGAGACCCCTGGTATGTCTAATGAGTGGGGAATTGTAGGCCTGAAGCACAAATGTGAAGGTGGTTACACCACTACATGCATAATGCTTAGGAGTTTGAAGCACTGGATACTCTAAAGCCTGGCTTACTGCAAGAGTATATGTACTTATGTAACTGCAAACACATACACCAATCAAATCAATCTCTCTAAATTTTTCCAAATGGACACTGATTCATAGTGTTATTCTACACAAATAACAGTATCCCTTGCAGTGTATAAAGAAAGATTAAAAATATTCGATAAATAAATGTATTAAAACTCGTAGTAATGGAATTAAATAAATGAATACTCGGATATAAATTAGAATACTCAAAGTTTAACAGAGAGTATCTTCTGCATGGGATGTAGGGAAAATAGGGGTTTGGGGTAATGACGAATATCAAAAATAGTTTCACAAAAAAAGGGAAGTTACTAGAAAAATAAGTCGAAAAAAAAGTCACCTATAGAAATGCTTTAATAAGAAAAACAAGTTTAAATAAAGTATTTTAGAAATTATACGAAAGTTAAAGAGTATGGAAAGAGGCACGTTTACATAAACACAATGACGCACTAAAACAGTGCAAATGAGAACACCTGTCAACTGAAAAACGTGACTTAAAAGTGGGAGCAGCAATAAATTGATCCCATAGACTGGTAAGTAACCAAAAAGTATATAAACCACACCCGTGGGATAATTAGTTTCGTTTCAGAGAATCAATACGGGTGCAGAAACTACGAGCAAGGTAATGATTCGGGACTGCGGAAGCATCTAGACAATATCTTTCATTTCCTCAGAGGGAACATATTGTTAATGTATATTTAAAAGTACATAAAACATTATGTCCCTCCAGAGGAGTTGGATGAATTTCAACGGAGGAAGGAAAGAATATCGAAGAGAGGTAAATCATCTTAATGGGTATATGTGTTATATATTTAAAAAAGAAAGCTAAAATATTTAAATGATTATAGAACGTGGTATGATTACGTTTAAATAGAATATAATAACGAGTTCACTAAAGAACCATTACAAGAAATATAGGTTATTTAAGGAATTACTATGTGCAAAGTAATGATTAGGAGCGAAGTCATAATCTTCAATTTATCTTTCATTTCCAGAGAGGGATCATATTGTTAATATATATTTTAATTTATATATAACTTTATGATCCTAGAACTGGAGTTGGATGATTTACAGCCGAAAATTTCATACATTAAAAAATCATATTTTTTTAGTATGCACGTATTTCTTAATTATTGAAAAATGTACTAATAAACTGTTGACGAAACAACGAAATACTTTGGAATAAAAAAGAATACTCTTTATCTTGTAGAGTGAAAATGGGCTAAAAGTATTTATATTAAGTAGTGTTTTCCCAATTTTCACTCGTGAAGAACAGGAGGATTATCTTCGCAAGCACTTTTTTTGAAAAAAATTAATATAATTGTGGCTTCAAATGTTAATAATTCTTTCCATTTTTAAAAATGATTGTTAAATGTAATAATGACAGGAAATGTACATAAAAAAAGAAAGATGAAGTAGTGAGGGAGTGTTTGTCGTAGCACTTCTATTCTACTTTATCTGAAAGTAAAAAAAGCCCAAACATTTATAAAAAGATGATGGGGCAACACCTATATAATGTAAACATAAGGAATGAGTGCTTATGATAAAATAAAATTAATGTGGTCCAACGCATGTTACCAATGAATGTAAAAGAATTTTTGCATTTCACCCATATGATGAATATAAAAGACTCAATAAAAATATTTTGAAAACATGAGCATTTTTCTTTCAAGGATGGTTTGAAGAATTATACATTTTATAGAAGAACATAGTACTCCACGCTAAAGGAGAAAAGTCAGCACAATTATGATAGAATATAAAATAGAATAATATTTTTAAATACCTTTACAGTCAACAAACTCATAAGCACAGTACACAGCTTAAGTTAAAAACACCCTACCACAACTAGTTTTTGAAACGGATAGTAAAATAAAGTGCGTCACAAAATGGGCTACGTACATGGTGAATGTATAGTAATGTCACATAGAAAAACAAGCCAATCAACATTAGGATCAGGAAGGTAGACTTAACCACACAACAGCCAATCAAATGTTTTTCAAAATCTGCCCAAGGAAAGGATTAGGTCGCTAATACGTCTACTTACAATGCTTCACAACCAATCAAAAAGAGGTGTAGAAAGTTTCTGTTTTTAACATACGAGCAAATCAGATAACCTTCCAAGTATACGCAGCAAGAGGCAATTATTAAAGATGACTTGCTATCGCAAGACCCCGAAAGACTTCTTCCAGAATAAGTACGCACTTTACTACCAGACACCAATTAATGATCATCCGGGCTCTCAAGCCTAAACACGTCACAAATTATCTCTTGTTACTTTCTCTTCTTCCACGTTCACCATGAAAGTGCGTGTCTCCTTCTCCTTTATATTCTTTCTTTTTCGTAGTAATTGTTACTCATGCACTATCCTGCAAATACCCCACCGATGCAACCCCCTGGATTTGCAATAGTAATTGTTACTCATACACTATCCAGCACATACCAACAGATACACCACCTTGGGGTTGTTATATTTCTTTTTTACTGATACACTCTCCAGGACATTCCGTACAGATGCACCCCACTGGTGTTAGAATAGTAATTGTTACCACTGCACTAACCTGCAGTTACCCTAATGATGCACTTTACTCTCTATTTCAAAAACCAAACCAGATTTACAACACCCTTGCACCACTTTCGCGTCACTTTTCCCGTCTTAAAAGTTATGCAATAGTAATGCAATGAACTTGAAAATCTACCCCTATACACATTACAAGCAAAACAAGTACACAACTCATTCACTTCTTTATCGATCACAATTAGGCAGTGTTGTTTCACGATTCACAATGAACTTCAATAAATACTTATTTACAAAGACAGAGTTAAAATTGTTGTCGCTTTAACGCTTTAACACCTGCAAAGTACCAAAAAACTCACCAAAAATGGACTTCAAAATCCTTTGTTAACTTATTGGAAGATTTTCTCAACATGTTTCCTATACAAGACTGAGAGCCACCACCCGAGGCAATAACATAAATGGTTATGGGGGGCTCCAATGCCCCCCACAACAAAATTAAAAGTGTGGGGACCTCAACGACCCCCCTCAATCCCCGGGAACCACCACTCCCGGGATTTAGTGTATTCTGCGAGGCAGACTGCGTTACCCTATGCCTGGAGCACTTGAAGGTCCTGGAGACCGCCACACCCCAGGGCCGGCTTCTGCAGTGTCCAGGGGTGCCTACCCCTGGGACACAATAATTTCAAAAAGGGGGTGGTGATGGACAGAGTATCTGAGTTAATCAGAACACTCCTACCCAGTCAACAGATCAGGGCAAGTTTTAGCCACCACAAGTGTGGCAGGGTATACTCAGATGTGAGTCCCTTGCTCACTGCACCATTAGGATTCAAGCAAGCCGGGCCGAAGATGGCTGCAATGCCAGAATCCGGTCCCCGGAAGCTTGTTTCCTTTCCAGTAAAGAATTGGCTTGGTAGTTTGGTCTGCCCTGTTCCCATGATGCACTGGGCCAGGGTCAGACTAATTTGCATGTAGCCAGGTTCTGAGCTGGGATGGTGCAGTGAGCTAAAAAACGGTGATGGATCAAGCCCTGATCTTTTGACTGGGTAGGAGTGTTCTGTTTAATTCAGATACTCTGTCCATCACCACCCCCACTTTTTGAATCGTTTTAGCCACCACAAGTGTGGCAGGGTATACTCAGATGTGAGTCCCTTGCTCACTGCACCATTAGGATTCAAGCAAGCCGGGCCGAAGACGGCTGCAATGCCAGAAACCGGTCCCCGGAAGCTTGTTTCCTTTCCAGTAAAGAATTGGCTTGGTAGTTTGGTCTGCCCTGTTCCCATGATGCACTGGGCCAGGGTCAGACTAATTTGCATGTAGCCAGGTTCTGAGCTGGGATGGTGCAGTGAGCTAAAAAACGGTGATGGATCAAGCCCTGATCTTTTGACTGGGTAGGAGTGTTCTGTTTAATTCAGATACTCTGTCCATCACCACCCCCACTTTTTGAATTGTACCCCTGGGACACTGCTGTTTGCTATGAAAGGGCGTGAGTCTCGCGCCTTCTGCCATCTCATAGCAAACTTAGTTTGCATTTTGAAAAACACAACAGTGAAATCTGTTCTCACTTTCAAAATCCAAACCAAATTTCCACATAAAAGATAGCATCTCCCCATGCGGAAAAGCAATGCCAGCTCCCGAAGAACACGAGAAGCCGGCGGGACCGTGGAGGCATTGTGGCTCCCCCCATGGTCCCCAAAATTGTTTATAAGACCCTGGGAATATAAAAAATTACCGATAGGGGCTATTTTTTTCGGTAAAATTAAAAGTTGCGCACCCAGCTCTGTGCGACCCCCTGGTGTGCACCGCTGGATGCACGACTCATAATCTGTAGGGTGCGCGACTCCAGCGCCTTTGGTGCACAACTTCTACGCGTTTGGGAGCCGGCATTGCTTTTCCACATGGAGACCTACTAACATGCAGCTCCCCATGTGGAAAAGCAATCTCATTTACATTTTGAAAGAGAGAACAGATTTCCTTGCTATGGGAGGGCGGGATGGGCACCCCAGGACACTGCAAAAACCGGCCCTCCCACAATACATAAAGCCCCGGGAGCGGTGGTCTTCGGGGCTTTGGACACCTTGCCGCCCCCAACCATTTTTTTTTAGCCCCGGCAGTGCGGCCCCCTGGTGTGCACGAGCTGCATGCACAACTCATATTCTGTAGGGCAGGACCAGCGCTAGGCATGGGCCACGTGGGCAGCTTCCCAGGGCCTCGCTCTCAGCCCACCTTGCACTTAGGGTCCAGGGGAGCCCCCCACCTCCCTGGCCCTCTCAGGGATGGTGTCTGGAGGCCTAGGGGAGGGAGATGCTTCCCCTAGTCTCAATTGCAAGGAGACCCATTCAGAGACACTTTTGGAGGCCCATTGTACAGGATTTTAGCGCCCACACAGTGTTCACTCTCAGCCCACAAGTAATTCTTATACCTATCAGGCTAGAGGTGTGAGAATTGCTTGTGGGCTGATAGTTAAAATAATAGGGGCGCTAAAATCCTGTACAATGGGCCTCCTGCGGTGTCTCTGAATGCTTTGCAAGGGGTCACTTCAATAAATTAGAGGGGCCACGGGCATTCCCTTTTGGCCCAGGGCCTCGCAAATCATAGAACCGTTCCTTCTGTAGAATGCACAAATCCAGCGCCTATGGTGCACAACTTCTACACGTTTGGGAGCCACCGTTGCTTTTCCACATAGGGAGCTACTAACATGCAGCTCTCCATGTAGAAAATCAATGTTATTCAGATATTGATGAGGAGAAGTGTGGCTCACCGATTAGAGCGGCAGACCCTGAGGCAGAGATCTGGCCCGGGACCAGGGTTCAATTCCCGATGCGGCAGGGTCTTGGGCTCAATGTCCACGGACTCGATAATTCTCGCCTAGGTGCCTACTCTAATCATGGGTTCCACTCTGCAACTCTGGGCAATAGCTTGCTTAATCTCCACAACGACACGAAAGCGCTAGGATGCCTGGCCTCACCTTGGAGGTGCCCAGTAAGGGGGCATCACACAGGGAAAGCCAGGAAGGGTTCCACAGCGGTATACCGTGCCAAGATACCTTTCAGGTGATAGTGCGCTTTACAAGTATACACACATTTACATTTACATTTACATATTGAAAGAGAGAACAGATTTCCTTGCTATGGGAGGGCGGGATGGGCACCCCTGGACACTGCAAGAGCCGGCCCTCCCACAATACATAATGCCACGGGGAGTGGTGCTCCTCGGGGCTTTGGACACCTTATTGCCCCCCCCAACCATTTTTTTTGTAGCCCCGGGGGTAATGGGGCCCTCAAGTGCTCCAGGAAGGGGGCCACGCAGTCCCCCTCCCACAATACATAAAGCCCCAAGGAGTGGTGGTCCCCGGGGCTTTGGAGTCCTTACAGCCCCCCAACCATTTTTTTTGTAGCCCCGGGAGGTGACGATCCCCGGGGCTGGAGGGCTCCTCTGGGCCCCCCATAAAATTAAATAATTTTGCACCTGGTATTTAGCCACCCCGAGGTCTAATTATAAGGACCCCCCATAAAATATAATAATGTTGCCTCCGGTATTTACCCCCCCCCCGGGGGCTAGTTATGAAAAAAGCTCTGTTTTATTTTATTAAATTTACGGCACAGTCCGCGCACCCTACAGGCACCTGCCGTTTAAAAAAATAAATGAAATGTGGTCCCTGGGGGTCCTTCTGGGACCCCCTAAGCAGGTCTAGAGGGTAACATTATATCTATCCTGCCTCATTTTTCCGTTTTGCGCACATATTCCACTGACTTCCTCAGCCTCGCTTCTACCGAGGCAAAAAATGGCTGCCAACAGTTCCTGGTTTCGAATGTTTACAACTGCTTGACAGCCAATTAGCATTGAGCGCATGATCGGGACGGTGCACTTATGCTACGATGCCAATCCTCGCACAATCCGCGGATCCACCACGCCCATAGATATATAAATTACTTTAACCGTAATTTTCTCAGGAACTACTGAACAGATTAACACCATTTAAGCAAAAGGCACAAGTCTGAACTGAGGACTACCTCTTTGCCAAATTTGGTGTAATTCCGGTCAGCCGTTCGGGCTGAAGCTGTGGCTAAAGGTCCTATGGAAAATTGCATGGGGAAGACACGTTGCGGGACCCCCTTTTTTCTCGGCCCCAGCTTGACCAATCTCTCCCAAACCTTCAGGGAAGGAGCGGAGCTGAGCTCGCCAAACGTTTGGAAAATTGCGAGAAGATTCATCAATCGGCGCCAAAGTTATTGGCAATAGAATGTTGCGAATTTCCTATGGATAATAGGTCCTAACTATAACTACCCACTGGCGACCGCCAGTAGGTAATATATATATATATATATATATATATATATATATATATATATATATATATGTATATATATATATATATAAATATATATATATACACACACACACACGCACACACACACACACACACATAAGGTCAGTGAGTAATACACAACAAGTCAGGCCCGCTCTGTCAAGAGAGTAGCGTCTTTGAAGCCATTATCCCAGGTCAGAAAATCCCTGTACATGTACCATAGCTAGTAAGAAAATAACACCGCACATGAATCAGAAAAATAGTCTAAACAGGGAACTCTTCCATGTTTAGACTGTTCCCTGTTCCCAATTTAGACTGTTCTCTGTTCTTTTTTTTAGACTATGTTGCTGATTCATGTATGGTGTTATTTGCAGTACTAGCTACGTATGCACCCTTAATTCCTGCCCCTATTTCATAGCCCCACTGCACCGATCATCCCCAAACTTTCCATGACACGCAGAACCTACTTTGACACTTTTTGGGGAAAATGTCTTGCAGATTGGTCAAACGACGCCAGTGTCAAGCTCTGCAATGGGGTGTTTGGTTCCCAGTAGAGGACAAATGTGAAACCATTGCTTGTGCAGGCCACACAACTAATGGCCCAAAGGATGGTCGTTTCCAAGATAGGTGGTGTAGTGGAAGCACCTAGGATTCGTAGTTGAGCTAAGTGACTGACCCTGGGGAGATGTGAGTGGGAGTGATGGACTCCCCAGATTCCAGATTCCAGATAGGGTTAGCAGTGGACCCTGATGTATCAGGGTAGGGTAGGTGACTGCACAAGGAAGAGTAAGGATATCATCCTAGAAAGCTGCTGGTTGGAAACTGAGGTGGTGGCTGGGGAAGTGCCTGGCTGAGTAACCACTGAGTTGCATGCTGTGGGGCCATACCCTACAAAAAGTGGGCAAGAAGCCACATCTGTTAGAGATTGTGCTCTGAGCTGTCAAAGTGGGACAGGTTGAGGATATTCTGCCTGGTGTACTTTAGGTGTGCCAGCCTTGCTGTGCTTCGCTGGCACCCATTAAGGTGGCAGTTAGGGGGTGAATACTCCAACAAAGGCACAGAATTTGGGTCTTCCGGCAGTTGTACAACCAGGAAGACAGGCGAGGCTTAACTTAAGTGAAGGGACTGTGTGATTCAGAAGGGTTTGAGCAGCAATTTATGTCACGGACTGTCACTCTGAGATGCAGGGAAGGAGATTGCGGAGGACTTGTTCAAAAGACTTCTAATGGGTGCACTGTGGGTGTGGTGGAACTTGAAAGTGTTGACCGCCTGGGTCATTTCTCAACTTCCAAGGCAGGGATCTTTAGAGTCTCTAGACGGTCTCCTGAGACACTGCTGAGAGACCGAGAAGGGCCAATGAAAGTTGGTCTGGATGAAGCTGACCCAGGGCTCGCAGGCTCTCCTAAGGCACTTCTAGGGGTGCAGTTCATCCCTCACGAGAAGGATGCATAGACCCTGTTCTAGCTGCAAAGAACAAAGATAGAGTTCTAGGTTTATGGGGTAGTTTCTATGTGGAGCTACCAACAGGAGTGTGCTGCAGGGGATAGAAGCAAAAGACACACAAGCTGTCCTGGCTGATGAGGGCTGAAAGCCCAAAACCGGTCCTAGGATGCTTGTTTCCAGTCCAGAGAGGACCTGGCCTGGCAGCACGGGCTGGACTGGTCCCATTGGGCACAGGGTCAAGACTGATTTGAATATGGCTGGGTCCAAACTGGAATGGCATGGTGAGAAAAAAGACAATGGATTTAGGCCCAGATCTCTGTACTGGGGTGAATGTATGACATTGTTCTGCATTCTTTCCATCAATTGTTCTTTTTGCATTTATCACCCCGAATGAGACGGGTATGCCCAGATGTGGGTCCCGGGCTCTCCATGCCACAGGAGTCAAGCTATCCTAGCTGATGAGGGCTGAAATCCTGAAACCGGTCCTAGGATGCTTGTTTCCCGTCCAGGGAGGACCTGGCCTGGCAGTTCGGGCTGGGCGGTTCCCATTGGGTGCAGGGTCAAGGCTGATTTGCATATGGCTAGGTCCAAACTGGAATTTCATGGTGAGCAAAAATACGATGGATTTAGACCCAAATCTCTGTACTGGGCTGAATTTATGACATTGTTCTGCATTCTGTTCATCAATTGTTCTTTTTGCAGGGCATAGATGTCACGATACCTCTGCTCTAGCAGCTTGAGTGGGGAAGGGAGGATGCAACTGGACCTACAGAGTACTTTTCTGTGGAACTGAGAAGAGCTTGTCACTGAGATCCTGCTCGGCTTGCTTGTGGCAGTGCTGAGGTTTATCGGGGTCATAGTCCGCAGGCCCATTCCTCTTTTTGGAGGCTTGCCTTTGTAGAACTACAACCCCAAGAGGGCCTCTATGTACCAGCTCGTCTCCCAAGAGAAACCGCAAGACAAATACCATGAAAGCCAACACAGTCTCGGCTTGCATTTCCGAAGTCTTGCTTTGTTTTAATAGCATAGGCTATGAAAAGTAGGACGATTCTGTAGCATGTGCAATACATCCATGCTTGATTTCGGAAGGTGAATGAGCAATTAACAAGCCAGTAAATGTTAGATTTACCCTGTGGCATTTGCTGTACATTTAAAGACAGAGGGCAAATGTCAGTGTAGTACTGACAATTTGATGTTTTTTCTTTGAACTTGCAGCTTGACATATAACTTTCTTCGACTGCAGAGAGGATTTTGAGAAGTGAAGCACTTGGCAAGCTTGCTGGTGTAAAGAAAAGGCTGTAGGATGTAATTTTTTTCAAACACACAACAAAATGTAAAAAACTATAAATATACTGTCCAAATCTTTCAAATGTATTAGCAATCATGAATACACAAAATAGTCAGTTTTTCTTTAATTCAAAGTGTGATGGAAACAATTATTTTAATAGGATAAGAAGAAATCCATTACTTGTTGTGCAAACGCCAAATATTTGCTACAACTCAATTTCACACATTCTAAGTTGTGTGCTATAAAGCTTTATCTGTGAAATGTCTGTACAAATAAGTGCCCATTTCAATGGAGAATGTGCTGCCTATAAATGACAGTGTGCTACCACATCATGCTTCAATACTATTATGTGTGACAGTGTGATCATAAGCACACCTCCAGCTACATATCAGACCTATACAACTCTCTAGCTGAATAGAAGTGGTTGATTTTCTACACTCTGTCTTTGTGTGGCACTTGTACTTTTCAAAATATGCATGAGTTTAGTGACGTAGCATTGATGGCAACACTCCCAAGATGAACTTTTTTCCAGCACCACTGTTTGAAAGAAGTTGTTTTAAAAGGAGAGCGAGCGAGGCCATAGATGCCTTTTTCTCCCTCCTCTTATTTAAAGATGTGCATCAGCCGATGTTTTTTGTCCACATGGGAAGATTGACCTACATACTTCTAACCTGTTTCCTTTAGGCTCAAAATATATTTCTGCAATTTCTAAGCACTAAAAGTATACTTAAGTAATGAATAAGTTGAAAATGAGAATGGGGAACAAGACCAAGTCTCATTTCACTACCAGGCTTTTAGGAAAGCAGAAACTATGTCACTCGCTTTTTTTTCCCTTGAGATCACGCTTGTTGTTGGGTTTATGACCTGGAAATCATCTAAACCTTCCTTCCTGAGATCACTCTTAAAATAGCCGCAACGGGATTACTGCTCTCAGGCAATAGAAAGAAGACCTCCCTGCATCTTGCACAGAGCTCTCAAAATAGCTGCAGCAATTTAACCTAGACAAAGGACTGCCATTCTGTGACTCCTTTTTATAAACTATAATAAAAAAGGTCTTCATTCTGAAACTACTTGCATCCTCCACTGTGATCTCAAAATGGCCGCAGCATATTAACATAGAAAAGGGACTGTCACTCTGAGACTCATTTACCAAAATAGAAAAAGTACTACGCTCTGAGTCTCTTTAACTAAAACCAAAAAAGGACTACTTGGACTGCCATTTTTAGACTTTCTACCTGAAACTGAAAAAGAACTACATTACAAGGCCCTACGCTAACCAGTTAACAATATAGCCTTCTCAGACTACTTTATTCCTATCACAACATTATTTACCCTCTCCTCGCTGAGCGCAGCCCTCCTTCAGCCTCTATACCCTCCCCCCGTAAGGGCAGCATCCCTCACTACCCTGTCTCCTATCCCTCCATTAAGGTCAGTTTCCACAAAAAGCGAGAAATAGTTGCGTTAGTTCCTGTGCATAACAAAACAATGCACCAGAATGGACTACAAAGTCAATAGCATTCTTCATGAAGTCTGAAGATTGTAAAGGTGCTTTCATCATACCATCTAGTAACTCGCAAGGATCTCTAACAGGGAAGCACTTCAGCTCAGGTATCGATTTTGACAGGTCTTCATACAACTTTTTTATATACGGAGCTTATTCACTGCAAATACAAACAATATCACTCCAGTCTATGTTGAACTTGGTAAGAACTTTTTGCAGCACCAATCCAAGTAACACTGCGCTCCATGTTTTCCTAAAGTCTTGTGTCATGTTTTCACCACTCTCCCAGATGCTTGGTGACAGCATTGTTTTCCCATATACTTGTCACTACACCTTACTTTGAATGTTTAACGCCGGGGGTGTTTGGCAATTCATATTGACTTGTTTTCCTCAATCTCTGTCTGTGGGTGAATGAGATGGTATATATTGGGAAAGATTCCTATGAAACCAGCTGTTTTACCTATCAGTGAAAGAATCAGACATAGCCAGCATATCAAGTATGATTTCGATATTTACTGATTCTCTACAGTTTATAAAATAATTAAATAAGACCTAAAACATGGGTCTAAATCCTGCATCTTTAGACCAAAGACCACAAAACTGAAAAAAACAAAAGGAAGAAGAAACAATATTTTAGTAACATTCCCAAACAACAATACACATACAGAATAATGTTAGCCAAGTCTTTCTTGCTGCTACCTTGTATGACAAAGATACATTTTACTGACCCCTTCAAGAAGAAATAAAAATTACTATTTCACTCTCCTTTTTTCTTTCTTTGAATTGCATTTAGTTTGTGGTAAGGGATATTTACCCTTTGGTAGGGTTTTATCAGTTATTATAATTTTGAACCTAAAACAGGATAGCCTACTTATCAGATTTTTAATGTTTTTGATTTTACATGTTGATATTGGAACCAGCCTTCCAATCAGTGGAAAGTAGTTACTATTACCTTCTTAGACAACCTGGAGGGCACTAGTGGACTGGTTAACCTTGCCCTGCTCTTTCCAACACATCATCCACTAGAGTGCCCTGCCAATGTGGTGGCGAAGGTGGATCCAGGCCTGACATTGGTAATATTTCCCTGGAGGATTTGATTGATAGCTATGGGGTAAATGCCTTCCATTGTAGACTGATATTGTAGAATTTAGGTTTGCCAACACTTTTGGGAAAATACACATTCTCTACCAAACAATCATTTATGTTACCTACAGTACCCCTGTAGGGATGGATTCATGTACAAGATTGTACCCAAGCCAACGGAAATGCAATGGTGATTTCATATTTTGAATCTAATATCAAAATCAACCAAACTGCTTTTCAAGACACAGTCCACTGGACACTTTTGAGATCCATTTATGGCAATATTAAACTATCAGTATTTACTTTGTGGTACAAGACCAAATATTAGGACATAACTATTCTTCCTCTTTGCATATAAATATAATAGCCGTAGTTTTGAGTACCTCAACAATTGTCTCTTTATTATCCAGCAATATAATACGAGAAGGTGTTAGCTTATCTCCTCAAGCAGTTCTGTGTTATCACTTGCTATACTGCTTGAGAATATCCATGCTTCCTTGTCATAAAGAATTGATATTTGAGTAATTCTCCAGTGAATTCATAAATTTTTTTTATTAGTGTTATAGTGCCAATCTTACTTTAATCCACAAATGCACTCTCTCATTAGCTGGTCCTGACAATATGTGTGGATAGCAAAAGGGTAGTACAAGGGCCTTATTTCCATTCCAAGCTGTGGTGAATTACTGTAAATTCTGAAATGTACATGCCCATTTTATCTACCACTGAAAAATGAAGAAAGATTTGTATAGCAGCTGAGCTTTCCGGTATTGCATATTCGATATTATGATTTTATGAATGAGAAACACTCTTCTTTTTTTTTTTTTTTTTTTTTAAAGGACCTTTATTGTTTCAGCAGGAAATTACAAACATGGGCCTACAACCAATGTCGGCCGGCCGCTAATCAAGTCGGAAATAGAGCAACACATTATAAAAAGACAGTGGTACAGAAATCAAGATCTAAAGAGCGCCCAGGATAGAACACACGCATAAACATACAATGTGAAAACAAGGATCAAAGAAGGTCCATTTTACAACAAATAAAAATAAAAATAAAATCAATGCCGTACAGTCATATACGCTCCTACGATAGCGAACGAAAAGCGGAGAGCCCGCCAGCAGTGCAAATGCATTCAAAGTAAAGGGGGATAGGGCCTTTGGGTCAGGATAATTATAAAAAACACACACAGTTCGGCGCAAGCCATGCCCCATCCCTCAGGCGAAACACACTGTAGGAAACATAAAAGACGTCGACATCGAAAAGGGAAAGACAAAGGGCCATAAAGACAAAGAAAGGACAAATTAACAATCCCATCCCCCTACCCCCCACCCTGCACCCCTGCAGAAGGTTACGGCCTACCCCCCCCAGCAGCGTGCCTGTCGCCCTAATTAAGAAACCAGAAATATAGAGAAGAAGAGAGAAAAAAGAAGAAAAAAGGTTGGAGAAGGACCATCGACCCGGCCACCCGCCCCCCCCCCCACACCGCGTGCAATAATCATCAAACAACAATGGTAGAAGGACTACGAAAAAAGTAATCATGTATAACACAATCAATTGTATCCCCACTGAGTGTCTCTTAAAGCACCGTCAGACAACAATAAGTCCCACCTTGTCCCAAAAGATCTCACCCCTGGCCTCTTCTATCCATAGTACCAATGTATACCTCGCTCTCAATCGCCATACAAAATAGCATAAAGGGTTCAAATGTTCCAGGAAGATCGGGAAGTGTCATCGCTCCATAGGACGTTAGCCACCAGTTCCCCGCCGAAGACGTATGGCGGAAATCCGTTCGTATCAACATCAACACCGATAACAACCTCCAGTCCGAACACAATTTCGCCAGCCATGGAAAAGGGATCACACAATGCGGCAATCGCCGAAACACCGCCGGGGCAGTCCAAGACACGGATCAACGTCGTTCTGTCACTCGCCAAGCAGACAAGGGCCCCAATGAGTCAATCGCACGTGCGACAGGTGTACCCACAGCAGTTTCATGAACCATGGCTGTTAGTGAATCCACGGACTTAAACATGGCTGAGGCATTCGTCAGTGACACAGAGGCGGGCAGGCCGGCGTCTACACGAGAATGAACCAAGCTTACGTGGAACGGCGGAACAATAATGACGGCCATCCTCCTTCCCAGCTCCCGGGCCTTCCGGATCAGGGTCATTTGCAGGGTTGTTAATGCAGCCAGTACGTCTCTGAACGTGGGCCCTTTCTCATGATGCCAACCCCGGGGACTCTCTCGTATAGCGGTTCCGTTGCCCGGATGAAGGGTGCGGAAAACGGTGCCATCCGCCATCTTAGCCGTTACGGCCTCCTCCTTCTCCATCTCACCGCGGGACCGGGCCCCACACCGGGGTGCAACAGGAGTCACAGGAGGACCCCAAAGATCAAAGCAAGCATCGCAACGGAGGGTCACCAAAGGGCTAAAGAAATTCACTGCCGCACCCCGGGAGGCACTCGGCAGCTCCGGGAGAAGTTGTCAATGTTCCGGAATCACACCGAGGGGGGGCCAAGGATCATGGTTTCCCTCCGGTTCTGCTGTATCGTACTTCCCGCGGAGCAATCTGCTATCCGGAGGAGGTCGGCACTGTCGCCTTTGGCCAGCAGATCTCAGGTTTCCTCCGACCGACTCCCCTCCGCAGCCGGAGGCCGCCGTTGTTGCAGTCGCGGCCGGACACTCCACTCACTCGAGATCCCGGTCCAGGCACAATGAAGGCCACCAAACAGTCGGGGGCATTTCTTCGGATCTACCGCATGGAGAAGCCTCAGGAGTAGACGGTAAGTGAACGATGTCCTTCACCTACTTAGAAATGCAATTATTTCACCGGATAATTGCCAGGATAGACGTGCGGGGCGAGAGGGCTCACGGAGCCGAGCGTTTATGCAGCTATCTCGATCGCCATCTTGGCTCCTCCTCCCAGAAACACTCTTCTTATTCAAAGTAAAGATATGTTTGTAATACAAAGGAGCAGATTGTACTCACCTGATACGTGATTTGATATTACTCGAGTGTGCAATTAGTCTAACAATTGCATTGATGGGAAATCCTTTCTTGTTTTCTGTGCTATGTAGATTTTATTAGCATTGCCCTAAATGACTCGTCACATTGAAAATCATTTTTTTTCGGAACAGAAACTGGGAACAGGGGCTCTAACAATCTCCTCAATCTCCTCCTTGAACATCCATTAAGTAAAACATGAGAACCTTGGACAGTATTAACTATCAGGAACTGAGATGTCCGTTGCCTTTGTGGTTGTTGGTAACACGCTATAGCAACTCAGGCTCAAAGTGCCCCAGCACAAAGGAAGAGACGAACAGTGTCATATTTTTGCATATATAGCACCATTCTGCTGTCTCCTTCTCATACAATGCAGCAACATAACCATGGATGCCTGGGCTGTGCTTTTTGACAAATGTGTAAATGCTCCCCAGAGAGTATATTTACCAAGTGCAATGACAAGCCACTTTACGGGTTTGATGACTGAAGCCGACATATTTTAAGGTGTTTTCAGAAGGAATTGGAGTTGGAGATGAACAGCCGGAAGTTTGCAAGGCATTCCAGTGCTTTTTGGCAAGGTAAGTGTTGGACCTGGCATCTTTTGGCATGATTTCCCTGACTTTTTGCTTTCTGGCCTCCTGTTTTTCACTTCATTTTTGCTGGCTTTAGGAGTGAGGACTTTACTACTGCTGACAAGTGCTAAAGTGCATGTGGTCTTATCTAAAATGGGATGACAATTGTTTAATCTATGATTGGTATTTTTGGTTCACTTATAAGTCCCTAGTGAAGCGGTATACCATATACCCAGTGCCTGTAAACCAAATGCTATTAGTGGACCTGCAGCAGGGATTGGGCCACCCACATAAGTGGCCTTTCAAGCCTGACTAAGGTCTGCCACTGCAGGGCCTGTGGGCATAGTCTACTGCCACCTTGACTTGCATTTCCAACTACCTGCCAAGCGTTAAACTCGCTTTTTACTTGACATAGGTCACCCCTAATGTAGGCCCGAGGTAGCCCTGAGAGCAGGGTGATGTGTAAGTAAAAGGTATGACATGAACTTATCTGTTTTACATGTCCTGATAGTGACAACCACCCAAATTCGTTTTTACTACTGTGAGGCATGCTCCTCTGATAGGCTAACATTAAGAACTCCTTAAATTCCCTTTTTTTAAGTACCATTCCTGAATGCAGAGAAGTAGTAGCTTTATGTTTTATAACTTTGGACTGGTAATGACAAATCCTTTTTATTGGTAAAGTTGAATTATGAATTACTAGTCTAGAAATTCCACTTTTAGAAAGTGGACATTCCTCTGCTCCTAGCTCTCTTGTGTGCCTTACAGCCTGTCTTCAATACACATCTGTGGTGGGGTGACAGCTACACTTTGTGCATTTCCTCTAAACAGCCACAAGTGCACGACGCTCAGCTGCGCCTGCATTCATCTGCACACTGATGGGTCTTCCTGGGCAAAAGGGAGGGGAGGAGCTGACACATATGCCTGAATAGGTAGTGGCCTGGCCTCACACAAAACACTGATTTAACCCCCACTGATAGTCTGGCAGACAGAGCTGGACTAAAAGGAGATGTGTGTACCACAAATGATTTGCTGTTTGGTCACCTCCACTTCAAGTACACATTTGGGTATTGGGTCTATGATCCCCTCTCACTAGTTCACTTTGGGGACCTAAGGAGACTCTGCCCAAAAAGAAGCTGTGCTACAGAAGGGTCTGGCATTTTACTAACTGCTTTGCTGGGTTGACCTACTGCCTGTGATTGCTAGGCTAGAAGAGGGACTGACACTTTGCTACCTGTTCTGCTGTGTTGGCCTACTTCCTCCTGCCTCTGACCTGGGCAATGAGAAGGACTGACCCTGTTCTCTATCACCTTTTGCAATCTACGTGACTCCAAGGGCTTGTTGGCTTGCCCCCTGTTCAGGAAATCTCAGGACCATCAAAGATTTAATTCGCACAAATGACTGCTGCTAGGTTCTGTGAATCCAGAGTCTGACTCTGTCTGTCTTGCCCAAAACCAGTCTTTTGCCTTCGCAGAGTGTAGGCAGCTGCTTTTAGGCATCCACACGTATCTGCCCTTTTGAGAGCAGACCCTTGTGTTAGTCGACTTCATCAATGCCTGAAGGCAGTCCAGTGCAACTCTGCGCATTCTACATGCATCAAGGAAAGACAGAGCCCTGATCCTAAGGCTGACGGCATGCTGTAATCCAGAGAGAAAGCTACTGTGCACTCCAGGACTCACGATGTCCCTGCTGCCCTCCAATGCTCTCATGGGAGGCCCAAATGGAGTGAGTAGATCAGTCTCCCACAAACCTGACATTACACTTTCACTGTGATAACTTTGGAAGCATTGCTTTGCGCTGACCTGTGGAGAAAATCTGTTTCTGATCCACAGTGTGGATGGCTAACATTTCCCCAGTGTAACCATAAAGAACCTCCTGAAAGCTCAATGGCTCATTCAGCATTGTACATTCTTGAAGTATTCGTAGCTTGTGATAATTTAAATGAATTCTTATAGTGTGAATCTTCTTTTGAAGAGTAAAAGAGATGCTTTTGTTAATATTGATAAAATTGATGGCAATGTTTATAATGATACAATCATATGCAAGAATGAAATTGCATCTCTATTATCGAATTCACCCGTCATGAACTCTCCACCAAACCCCATCTCAGAAATACGTTGTCAGGCAAGCTCTGCGACCTAGGCCTGAACTTACTGATTAACAGGTCACATGTGTGAACAGGAAATTCAGGCCAATCCCCCAGATAAGTGCAGCAACACCACAATGGTCTAGGGCGATTGACCCCAATAAAGCACCCACGGCGGAAGGGGTGCACGCTTTCCTAATAACACCATACAGTCAGATGCCACAAGAAATAAGGAGCACACAGGCAATCAGGACACAGCACACGCAGTGATCACATGCCCCTCATGCTGGACTTTTGGACACATTACCCACTGAGCCCCATTGTGTCCATGCAAGGTCGAGACCCACCAACATGTATTGCCATTTTTCATTTTAACACATAACAGTGGTGTATCACATTTTCTAGTCTGAACAATTCTGAATTTTACTATCATTTTACACCATTATTGATCTCATGTAATAACACCTTGCTTTAATGAAGGTGTATGTGGACCTCGCAGCAGTAAAATGGATCCATATTCAAGAGAGATTGAAGTGCCAATTATGTGACAGGGATTTGAAAAGATTGTCATAATAAAAAAAAAGAAACTCAAATAAACAGATTGACCTTGCACATTCAAATAAGTCAGTCCAAAACAGGTTACTAGCTCTCAACATTAGTGGGCAGCGGTCTCCAATTATCAGGGGTGTAGGTGTGCAGGACAGGGGCTTGGGGGTTCCCTCCTAGTTGTCCTGTATGCAAGGTAGGGGGTCTACTCTTCTCCTGTCACCTCTACAGGGTGGCACAGTAAGTCCAGAGTTCAGAGCTTCCCCAGTCACCCCGCAGCTGTCTCTTCTTTTTGGTCCCTTGGTGATCCAACCACTTCGTCCTCCAGTGGGTCATAGCTCTCCCTTGGTTCCTCTCCGGGGCCACTCTCAGGGTGCTCTCATGTTACCTGCGTCTAGGTCCATAAGTCTGCAATAGGGCAAGCCTGTACCTCTCTGGCCTCTGCTCTGACCAATGCCCTCTTCTCAGCCCTCACTCATTGAGTGTGATCCTGCCTCCAAGTCAGGACCATGGGTCCCACTGCCGATTTCCAGGTCATAGCTATTTACTGTTAGCTAACACCGTTGCCAAATCTATAAACCACATGCCAACTTTTCGCAAGGTCAGCCTCTGGAATAGCCCCAAGACACACGCCTCTAGGGAGCAGGTGGGGAACGTCCGAGTGTGGTCTCCAGGGCGGCAAGTATTACCTCCAAATAAGGTCGCTGTTTGGGGCAGTACCACACCATGTGTGCAAAAGCAGCATCTAAGTGTCTACATCTGGAGCAGGGGTGGGGCTCACCTCCATATACCACCTCGATTTTGGGTGGTGTTAGGTATGTTATGTGTATATAGTTTAATTGGAGATATTTAAACCTTGTATTCCTGGAGATCATTTTTGCGGAGGTCAATATTTTCTCCCACTTACAGTCCTGCAATTCACATTCTAAAATCTTTTCCCATCTGCCTGCAAAGCAACTAAGGGGTTGCGTACAATTGTCGTGAAAGACCGATAAAGCCAGGTCACCAGGTGACTTACTGTGCCCATGGAGACCAGGACTGCATGGGTTATGGGTTGTTCCCAGTTTCCTGCACACAAGTCTCGGAGCATTCTTGTCAGTGCTTCATAAGTAAGGAGCTGGCCTGGCAATAAGTCGTAATGCTCCATCAATTTGTCTAATGACAACAGGGCGCCCTGTTGATAGCAGTAACCAAAGTTGAACAGCCCAGCATCTTTCCAAGTTGATATTTGTCCGGCAATGAAGTAAGTGAGGGCTTCTCCGTGAGGGAGTCCTACCAAAGGAATATATATATATCAAGGGCCTTATACATAACTTCAAAGAGAAGGCATTGTTTTATCAAAAAAGGATTAACGGAAATACTTTATGATACCCAAAGAAACGTATAAAACCTTGTTCACATTGACTACTTTGAGACACTCCTCAGACCTCTATAACTGTGCTCCCAGGCGAAATGTTTAATTTAACCAACTGTACCTGTTTTGCCAAACGGCTCTTGTCTTTTCTTTTCTTTTCTTCCAGGTAAATTCATATTCAAGCAACACTATTTTCAGACCTCATTGTAGAGTCTTTTTTGTGATGTTTTCACTATGTTACTGTATCCGCGTATGCACATTGGTTCTTATGATAAGCCTGACTGCTCTGTGCTGATTTAAGTGTGTGACTGACGTACTCTGACTAGAATTGTGGTCCATACTTGGGCAGGGTGCATACTTCTGCCAACTAGAAACCTGATTTCTAACAGTAAGAATAAGAGTACGTGTCAGGCAGGATGCCTGTCACTAAGGGAACAGAAAGAAGATTCATGGAAGCCGGATAACGTGTTTGACAAGGACTGTACATTTCTGGCTTGAAGATATGAGTCTTCTATGTGAATCACATGGTGGACCAGACAAAGAGATCTGAAAATGGACCATTTAACAATAGGTAATTAGTGAAGCTCTTTAAAATGTTTGAAGATGGAAGCAGAAGGGGAAGACTGTGAGGTAATCTGACTCCATAAGTTTGCCCTGCCTGGAGGGTTGAAGCAGATATCAGATGCCACAAGGTAAAGAGAGTTTCAGTGATCTAGCCTTGAAGTGATAAGGGCATGGATACGTATGTTTCAAGATGTTTCTGGTAATAGCAGGAGAATTTTTGCAAGCATTTTTTAGTAGAGCAAAACAGGAGGTGGACAAGTGACCAATCTGTTTGGAGAAGGAGAGATGACTGTCTATGAAGAAGAAAAGAATTGTTACTGACGTTGTGGGGACAGGAGTGAAGTATAATTCTTGGATTTACCAAGATGGAGACCAGCATATAGACCTTTTGCCTAAGAACAGAATGTTGGTTTTGTCATTGTTGAGTTTGAGACAATTATGATCCATCATATTTACTATAGCTTTCATACAAGAGCATAAATTACAGCTGGTGTCAGATGAATTCTCTGAATCCAGAAGTAGATATATATGCTAAAGTGCTTGTGCCCTCTTCCCTAAACATGGTAAAATTGGTTCATCTCCAATTGCCATATTTAATTTACTTATAAGTCCCTTGTAAAGTGGTACTCCCTGTACCCAGGGCTTGTAATTAAATGCTACAAGTGGCCATGTCTGAACTGGTGTGGTGTGGAATGCAATAAAACGATGGATGTAGGCCCAGATCTCTGTACTGGGGTGATTGTATGACATTGTTCTGCATTCTGTCAAGCAACTGTTGTTTTGCATTTGTCACCCCGAGTGGGATGGGTATGCTCAGACGTGAGTCCCATGCTCTCCACACCACTGGAGTCAAGCTATCCTGGCTGAAGACGGCTGATAGCCAGAAACCGGTCCTAGGATGCTTGATTCCGGTCCAGGAAAGACATAGCTTGGCAGTTCGGGCTGGACTGTTCCCATGAGGCACAGGGTCAAGGCTGATTTGCATATGGCCATGTCTGAACTGGGGTGGTGTGGAGTGCAAAAAAAACGATGGATTTAGGCCCAGATCTCTGTACTGGGGTGAATGTATGACATTGTTCTGCATTCTGTCCATCAACTGTTGTTTTGCACAAGTGGGCATGCAGCACTGATTGTGCCATACACATAAGCAGCCCTTTAACCATGTTTCAAGCCTGCCACTGCAGAGCCTGTTTGTGCCTTTTGCCAGGCTCAAACCTTCCCTTTTTACACATATAAGTCACACCTAGCGTAGGCCCTGGACAACCCAGAGGGCAGGGCAGGTCACCCAAAGTTGCTTTTCACTACTGCAAGGCCTGTATTTCCCTGTCCTGGCCTCTTGGAAGAGGATCTAAGGGGTATCTCCAGCAGAACTGCTGCATCCTCTGCTGAGTGACGCATCCCCGAGCAGAACTGATGCATCTCCTCGGTTGAGCGGTGCATCTTCGGGCAGAACCAACGCATCTCCGCTGTCGCATGGATTTTACACATTGCAAAAGACTCACATTGTCTGAGACTCCCACATCTGGGAGTGACACATTTGCCTTTGCAACTGCTGCTGCGCTTTACACAGTGCAAGCTCCTCACATCCCTCATCAACGTCAGCCTCGATGACGATGCTGGATCTCCGTACCGCTGCTTCATTGGAGCCAACGCATCGCCCTTGCTGTACCTCGCATCCTCGATACTGGAGTTCACATCGCAAGACCCATCCACAGGGTCCTTGATGTCGATGCATCAGGACCTTGTATTGCAGCCTCGCAGCACTTTGGTACCGACACATCGCCTTGGTTGCATGACACATCTTTGACACGGATCCACACAACTAGGATTAAGGTACATTGGTTCAGCAAGCCTAGATGGGTCACTGTAGCCAGCCCACTTCCCATCGTGCCAGCCTCAACTTTTGACTTTTGCCAAGTACGTCGTGACCAGATATCCCAAATAGCTAATTTTGTGTCTCAGCACTATATTTCTCTATAAACTTTACTATTCAAAATCTCAAGTTCTACTTAATGGATTTGTGTCATTTAGGTCTTTTTCCATCTGGTGTGAAATCTCTTTGTGTGGTGTTTTTCCTCATTTACTGTTTGAAGTGTAGCACAAATACGTTACATACTACCTCTTAAGTTAAGCCTGACTGCTCTGTGCAAAGCTACAAGAGCATGAGCACAGGATAATTTAGAGTGTACTTGTGCCTTACTCTGACTAAGATTGTGGTTCTGCTTGACCAGGACTCATAACTCTGTCAACAAGGAACCCAGTTTCTAACAAACATGATTAGGCACTGGGTGTATATGAAAGCTTTAGAGTGGTTTTGGTGGATTCATCATAGTCCATTCTCCAGACATCCTCTAAGTGTTTACAATTCGGCTTGGCCCTTTGCCTCTTCATTATAACTGAGGGCTGGGCAGGGTGCTATGATGACAAGGGTGAAGAGGAGTAAGAAAGTCAATTGCATTAGAAATCCAGTTGTTAAAATGTTGGGTGGCCATAGCAATGCCTCCAGCTAATTCAACGGAATTATTTACTGCAAAGTTCTTAAGGTTATTTGGTTTAATTTTTTAACATGCTCAGCACGGAGTATGGTCAATGGAGCTGGTGAGGCTATTGACGTGGTCAGTATAGGCAATGAAAAGAGAGCAGCATGATGGTCCAGCCAAATAAAATGCATCTGATTTGAGACAGAAACATAAGAAGAATTTGAGAACAACTGATCTTTTTGATTTCCAGCCTTGTGGGTAGGGTCGAAGACCCATATTTACAGTCAGAGACTTCTTAGGCAATCGATAAATGAGACTGTGTCTTTGTTAAGATGCTGTCTGTTTGAAAATTGGAATCATCTAACAGTGAGAAGTTTGGATATTTGAAAATAAATGGGGTGAGGAGATGATCTAGCAAGCTGAGAAAATCAATTCTCAGTCCTGGAGAATGGTAGAAAAATACACCAATAAAGGAATTAGAAGGTTTGTAGTATATGAATAAGGATTCCGTATGAGGAAGAATAGAGGAGGCAATTATAGGACAGAACAGACCTAAAACTAATGGCTAGACTACTGCCAGACTTCTCATCCCTGGACCTGCGACGGATAGGAAATGCAAAAGGAATAACAGATTCCATATTGGGGCCCAGGGAGATTTTATGTCATGAATTGGTTAAAAAAAATACATTGTTAATAATGGTGACTAAAAAATGCTCACATGATGTCTCGGCAGAGAGCATGCATTTATATGAAAACATTTGGTGGCCTGAATAGTGGTGGTAAACGATATCCCAGGAGTGATTCTGGTGTGAGATGCAGATTGACTGTAGAGTAGGAAATAGAGAGTCTACAGTCTCTGCACAAGTTATGAACTTTGAGGGTGTACATATAGAGGGAACAGACGTACAGGGCTTACTTTTAGATAAAAGGAAGAGTAAAGTAGAAGTGTAAGAAAAATGATTGATGGCGAGGACACCAAGCTCCCTGACTCTAGGCATGGTGCAGACATGGATGGGTGCACTTAGGGTTATTTTTGGCAAGCCACCTGCTCTCCACAGGTGCACCTGCTGCTTGAATATTCAGTTGCATCAGCTAAATAGCCAATACTGGCCATGGGAGGCATGCCCAAGTAACACAATTCAATGCATTAGCACTATCTTAAGAATCACACTGAGATTCACAAAAATGAAACATTTGTGTAAAGTGCCAAACAAATGAGAAACCATTACAATCCTTCCACCAGGTCAAACCAGGTGCAAAAAAAATTCTAACTTCAAAATGAAGCCAATGATTTTGTCCCAAATGACTAATATAGCTGCTCACTACTTATTAGTAAGCCATTGATACTTTGAGTTTGCTTAGACAGCATAAGGGTAATATGGCGCTTGATCTCTGGAAGCATGTGGCAGGTGGAATGTCATCCATACATATGTGTGACATATGTGAACCACATTGCAATGATGCTTACAACTGATAGTCGTTTGAGATATACTTTAGCTTTATTCACCTAACTCAAATAGATACAGGCATGGAAAAGCAAGCATTATTCCATCTTGATATGTACTGATGAAATCTTCACAGTACGTATGTATGTATGCATGCATGTATGGATGTATGTATGTAAGTATGTGGTATTTCTGAAGTGTAAACCTAGACAAAAGGAAGCAGAGCATATTGTAAAATCAAGATTGCTGTTTGTACTGGATAGATTTAATCAGTGCTTCTTTAGTGGATGTTCAATGCATCATGCATCATTCCTATGGGCGTTTCCCCATACTGTATTGTGGCCCCTGGTGGTTGATAATGTGGAGCATGGTAAACAGGCAATGCTTGTCTCCTCAGTGCTTGAGTGGTAAGAGTATCACTTTTGCTTCCTATGATTGTAGGGAGTTAATTGCCCAATAGTAGTTGCAATCTGCAGCTAGTGCCTATATCAAGATCCTTATATGGTCAAACTGTGCATTTCTTTTAGATGGCAAATGTATTGCCAATGCACACACTAATTTGTTGTGTTATCTGTATATTGCCTGATGTGGACATGTTGGATGTATGACATTACAACGCATGCTTTTACATCGCATGCTTTTACAACGCGGTTTTTACAACGCATACCATTACAACGCATAGTGCTTTTAGGCGCTGGATAGTGAATTGTTTAATTTACTATTCCAACTCCAGTCCCCATGGATAGTAGGGAAGGTGTTGGATAGTACATTAAACACATTCCCTATCCTAGAGCGCCCCCCAGCGCAATGCGTTGTAATGGTTTGCGTTGTAAAAGTTGCGTCGTAAAGGCACTGCGTGGTAAAAGTTTCGTTGGAAAGGTTGTTTCCCCCATGGTACCACAAAGATCTCCCTAACAACAAACGTTCAATCCATCCACAGACAGAAATTAAAATAGAACCAAACAGTCCTAAGATGACCTAAGACTAATGAAGTTCCTCTGCAGAAAAATCATCAAACTATCCAAAGCCTAGTATTGTAAAAACACCATCAATGAAGCTGCCATCAGAAGCAGACTGCTCTTCAAACCACTCAATCATTGCATCAACACCATGCCTGATCCTCCTATCCCAAACTCATTCAACAAACTCAATGTCATCAACCATTTATTCATTGAAAAAGTAGAGATCTGACACCAAACCTTCTTCTATGACACCCACTTATTGGTGTTGCATCCCACAATGTTTATCCATCACATCCCTGTCTCTCAAAGACCTTACTGACACCTGTAACTCCCTCGAAGCCACAACCAATGAAGAATCCAGCCGGAATCTCTACCTCCGGCCTGGAATCTCCATCACCGGTCCGGAATCTCCACCTCCGGGCCGGAATCTCCGGCCCGAGTGTGGACATAAAGTTAGTATGAGTAAGTGCATTCTGTGAATACCAAAATGAGTAAGTGCCTTCTGTGAATACCAAAATGAGTTAGTGCCTTCTGTGAATACAAAAATGTGTGACTACTTTCTGTGAATACCAAAATTAGTAAGTGCCTTCTGTGAATACCAAAATGGTAGTAAGTTTAGGTTTTTGTAGTAAGTTGGTTCTGTGAATCGGGCCCAAAGTTAGTGTGAGTAAGTGCATTCTGTGAATACCAAAATGAGTAAGTACCTTCTGTGAATACCAAAATAAATAAGTGCCTTCTGTGAATACCAAAATAGTAGTTAGTTTAGGTTTTTGTAGTAAGTTAGTTCTGTGAATCGGCCCGATGCATTTTAAGTCTGAATAAATATGAATGAGGGCACAATTTACAAAGCTCCATTTGTTGGACAATTGCTTTTTATTCCTGAATTAGTTGTGGATTACGCTTGAATTTCTCAGCTTGATGAGATGTTTTAGAAGTAGTAATTTTCACCTGAGACAGAACTATGACACATTTAATCACTGAAAAAGCTTTGAGAGTGAAGCTGTGGCTTGGGACACCCTCAAACGATGGGGAACACATACATATTTGCAGGCTTGATGTTATTCAACAATCATTTGCAGATAGTCTACTATGCGGAGAAAGGTTGCAGGTGTATTCTAGTAAAGGGCAGGAGAAGATTTGTTTTCTGTCTGGGAATGGAATAGAACACTTCTAAAAATAGGTTTGGGGTTCAGTGAAATGGGTATGTGTAATTAACAAAAAAATCCCCAAGGAGAAACAGTGCAAAAATGCTGATGCATTACATTTGATCTTCAGAAATGTATTCTTGATACATGTCTCAATGTAATAATGTTACCGATATGAGTATTCCTGAGAAATAGTTCTTCTTAAGAGGTAATTTTGATTATTTTCCGTAATCCACCTAGTTATCTCTATCACAAACCAGATCAAGGAATATTGTCTTGCCTTTATGCCTTCCAATATTTCAAAGCCTTGCCTTCTCAAGATTTTCCCCCAACAAGCACAAATCTGCAAACTGTTGTCAACCAATCACTAGCTTAATGTTTACCGAGAGATACCAATTGGTTGCTGTTCTGGGGTTATTTTAATTACCATCAAGCAGATCTGGCAATGAGATAATTTTGCCCATCTATTTACCTCCCACAATGCGAGTTGTGTCTCCTCCTATTCAAAGTTCTGTCGCTAGCTAACCAGGAAAATGTATCAGCCCTCTTTTTTCCCGAAACCTACTTATCTTTTCCTACTTGTTACCGTTATTGGTGTATTTCTGAGTAAAATTAATCACTGAGAATTAAGAATTGTGCTTAAAAGATTACAAAGTCGTAATACATTTACGTGATTATTCTTACAGTGATGCATTTCTGTATTTTCTTTTCTAGATACCAAATGTCCTTGGTGCTAACCCTTCCAAGAAGAACTCGCTCTTATATAGTACTATGACCAATGTACAAGCTGTAACCCAACAGGTAATATTGTCCGTATGCATTTACTCCATTTGGCAATATATAGGTATTTGACTACCAGCTCACAAATGATGGCGAAAAGCAAAAGCAATGGGTCAATGCATAATTGGTATGTTTCGAGCATGCCCGTGGACAACATTTTTAGAAAAAGAAACTCCAGTGCATTTCTTTCAATTCGCAGTGATGCAAAGCTGAAGAGCAACTCCTGAAGTTTTTTGCTTTGCCTAACCATGACATACTTAGAAAATTAATTTGCACATTTGTAACTAATATGTGATGTATAAACTTATTTAAACTTACAGGGGTCGAGGTAACAAGTCAGTTATGTCTTCTCCCAATAAATTCACTAATCCCATATCATGTATTACTTTCATTAAACTAATCTGGGCTTGGGTACATTTACACACGGGTTGGTAATACGAGTTGAAAGGTGTTTAATGGATGTTATAATAATCAGGTATGTTAAATACCTCAACCTTCATTAAATTTCGGCCGGTCAAACCTGCAGAAATTTTACTTTGGAAAAGCATATGGGGCAGATTTATGAAGGCCTTGCGCCGCCGGTGCGTCATTTTTAACATGGGAAAAAGTGACGCACCGGCAGCGCAAGGCCTTCATAAATCTGCCCCATGGTATTTACCATATCACGTGGATTTTTGTGCCTTAAGCAACAAAATCCACAAGTTACCCCCACCAACTCGCGATGGGGTTATTTATTGCACCAGATAAATAACGTGCCCTGTGGTTATGTTATTTATCAGATGCCATAAATGGGAGTTAAGATCGATAACAATCTGGCGATGAGATCTCAGATTCTCGGCCTCACGGGCACTTGCTTCAGCGTCCTCAGGATGCTCCGGAAGTTCCTTCCTCTGCTCACTGAAGAGCACAGGAAGATAACGGTGCAAGCTTTGATTGGCTCCAGATTGGATTATGCCAACGTGCTTTACCTGGGTCTCCTGGATTATCTAGTGCAGCGATTACAGGTCGTGCAGAATTCCGCGGCGCGTGCCATTTTTGGCCTGCGCAGGCGAGCCAGAGTGTCCGGTCTTTTACAGTCACTCCATTGGCTGCCTATCCGGAAGCGGATAATTTTCAAGGCACTGACCCTGGCCCATAAAGCGCTTTTCGGTCTGGGAGCTAAATATCTCCAACGCAGGCTTGCTTTTTATCGTCCTACTAGAGCATTGCGCTCCAATTCTTTGTCTCTCGTGGTGGTGCCCCGAGTTAGGAAGGTTCGGATTGGGGGGGCGCTCTTTTAGTTTGAGGGCGCCCCAGCTTTGGAACACTCTGCCATTGGCTTTACGCTGCACCTCTAATCTGCTGTCTTTTAGGAAAGGCTTAAAAACTTGGCTTTTTACCCTTTAGTTGTGCTGTCCTGTTGGTTTTTAAATATCTGTGTTTGTTATGTTCTTATGAGCTGCCACTATAAAGCGCCGGGACACTCCGTTGGAGTAGCCGTGCGCTATAGAAAATAAAGTTAACATAACAAATCGTTACCATTTGGGTGCCTGAGGAGTCTGTGTGTCAAAATATTGAGGTAACAATATAGATCTACATGTATATCTCAACTCCTGAATATAAAATAAACTATTCTCAATGTAAGCATATATATGAAAGTATATATTTACTATTTGTGACTCAACATCTACCTACCTACCTTGACGGTACGTTGGTAGATTATGTTCTGGGTTTAATGTAAGTAAAGGGTGATACAGAAAAACCTATGGGGTCATTAAGACCCTGGTGGACGTTCTGCAGCTTCACCAGTGGGGCAGAGGCCATGACCACTGCCAACTTAGGGGCTGATTACGATGTTGTTTGGAAAGGCTCTGAATCGGATGTGGGTCTGCCAAATCCGATTGGGAACCTGTCTTTCCAAACGCTTTAGAAAGCTCCCTGAATGACAGATTACGATGTTTGGAAAGCTTTCGGACTTTCCGAGTCGGTTCTGGATGGCATAGGGAGCAACCGAGTTGTTTGGAGCCCACTCATACCGGTCTACGGACAGCGTTTCTGACCGATGTATTACGATGGCAGATTCATACAGCCTTTCTGAATCAGGATGTCTGACATGGAACAGCTGTAGGAATCTGACTTTGGGGGCCCATAGCAGGCCCCCTTCACCCAGAACTTTCAAATTGGTCCCATGGGGGTACCCAAGGGACTCCACTTTCAGACCATACACAGTGTCGCAGGCACCAAGGGGTGCCCGCCACAGGGTGCACGATTTTCCCCACCAACCCCTTTCTTCAGTGGGATCCTGTTTATTCGGTCGGAACACAGGCTCCCATTGAAGTCAATGGGAGTCCGACCGAATCGTATTCAGAAGCATCCAATTTGTTTGGTTGGACTCCCCGAGCTGATTCAGTCGGAAACCATAGTAGAGAATCGGCCCCTTAGTGGAGAATCATCCACCAGATTTAACCTTCACCTGCCTTGCAGGAAACTCTATGATGTGGAGGGAGCCAGCTCCTCAGTGACTCCTTTCAAAGCGTTGAAGGTTTGCCAAATGGTCAGATTGTTTAAAGCACCCACTCAGCATTTGTTTGTTGGAAGAACAAACATTTATCTGAAGAAAAGTCAGGGCTTACCATGGGCAGAGGTAGGGTTCCCCCATGTTAATTACAGCAGGAGAGCATATATAAGGCCTGTATATGTATATGAGGAGGCTTGAAACTAAATACATCCTTTTGCCCAACACCAAGAGTCCTGGGGGATTAAATGTGACAGAAGACCTCTATACATGCTTACCTTAATGACCAATATACAAGTATACTATTGATGTGTCATCTTAGACAATTTTGTACTTTTACAGATTTTCCCCGGCTGGGTGACGTGAATGTAGTACGTAATCTGTAATGTTTTGATTTTGGATCTGACATGAATCTGTTTCTGCTGCTATTTTGATTATAAATGATTTTAACATTAGATGGGTAAGGCTGGATATAAGAGGACTGGACGGGTCCTTGTTCCCTTACAGTCTTACATACCCAGCCTACTATGCACTTTATTCACGGTGATTATTGTTTTTTTAACATAGTAACATGAGAAAGAAAGTACCTGTGGACGGAGGATCTTTTATGAATTTGTCTGCTATCTTATCATCATTTTAATTGTATAGGACCAGGCATTTGACACTACAATTGTTTAACCATATTTTATAGTATATGTAGTTATTTAATTGATTGTGGTATTTATTGTGTATTGTGTATACAGTATTACAGCCGGAGGGACCATTAGATTGTAAAGTCTCCCTTGGTAGCAGCAATTTTTGCACTATTTTGCGGTATTTTGCACATTTGGTATGTGAGTAACCGTACCTCGCTAGTTTTGCACCATTGCGAGTTGTTGCACATTTAATTTGCACTAGTCTAGCCTTTGCACATAAAGAAACAACATGCATTTGCACTTTACTGAATAACAGCTTACTATAAATACTGTGATATAACTATGGTATTTTACCGATATTAGATAACATAGGTCCTATTATTTGTAATAATTTGATGATTGATGTGTATTTTTTGATTACATCTGTTCCATGTAAATTCGGTTTTGGTTTGGGCGATATTTTGGTATTTTACCGAGATTTCATCAATACATGTCTGTATTTGACTAACATGCATTATAATGACCTACCAGTATGTCTTCTATGTCTACTATGTTTCAACACTACCCTCTCATGTGACGATCATCATCCAATCACTGGCAGTATATAACGGTGTATCTCTCATTAAAACATTGTCATGTGAACTAGGCTCTTGCGAGCCGAAACGTCATGAGACTGAACCTGCACCTTAAATAAAAACTTGGAGCACTATACTTGGTCTGTGTCCGTTGGCTTCCTTCCTGGCTGGAGCAGATCCAGAGCGCGAGAGGAGTGGCGGTGTGTTCGATATATATATATATATATATATATATATATATAAACGTTCACTCTCCACCTCCTATCCGGTGCACTCACAGGCGGGTGCGGTTAGCAGCCGTGGACAGCCGCATCATCTAGCGCTCAAATTCTTCGTATCTTTAAGAAGAAAAACCGCACTCACGGGGGAGCTTTCACAGCAGGCTTCTTTATTTCAAAGCGAACAAACGGGTTTCGGCTTTAAGCCTTCATCGGTGTTCATGACACCGCTATCGTGACAGAATGATAAAGTATCTAGAGTATACCCAAACACTTATCGTTTCACCCGGTAGCTGAAACTTCACAAGTACTTTAAATTGAGGCCTCATATGAAAGATTCAAAAGCACAATCGAAGAGATTAACAGCTACAGATGCTCTGACTGGTAAGGATTTACCGGGCCTGGAAGCCTTGGAAGATCTGAAGATGCAGCAGGATTCCAGCTCAATTTTGGGTATGAACATGGCACAAAGAGCAGTACGGCAAGACATTGATCAAGACAGGGAAGAAAGTCCCTTTAAACCATCTTCTGTCTTTGTCCTCCAAATGCCCTTGGATGTGATTGATGTCTTTACTGAGGCTTTGACTAATGCCCTATTAAATGTTAGGAAAAACAGTCACCATCGGAAGAATACTGGGGGAAACATCACATCGGCCCAGAGGCTAGCATTACAAGATCTTATGAACGATGCTACAATTATTGTGAAACCTTCAGATAAAGGTGGTAACGTAGTCCTACTCACTAGGGAGTATTACAAGAACGAAGCGATCAACAATTATCGGACAAAAAGTACTATGAACAAACTACTAATGAAGTATACAGGCAAAGTGTGAAGCTGTATAATAACATATTGAGAAAGTGGTATGATCTATCCATGCTTGGTAGTGATGAACATCTATTTTTGAGAAGTGGCAATCCGACAACTCCAACCTTCTATCATCTTCCAAAACTCCATAATAACTACCAACATCCCCCTGGCAGACTGATTGTCTCCTTAGTGTCTGACCGAACATATGTCTAGGTTTGTTGACAATTTTTTGTTCCCTTTTGTTGTGCAACTTGAATCATACACGAAAGATACTAAGGACTTTCTGAAGAAAATCACTAATATCAATTGGAATAATGAGTATTTGCTAATAATGTTGGACATTACAAGCCTTTATACAAGTATAGAACATGAGCATGGTTTGATTGCAGTCCGACACTATTTGGAACAACGCCAATTGAGGTTTGCACAACACAATATGATGTTATTGGAATTTGTGGAATTTTGTCTCAGGAACAATATATTCCTCTTTGAGAATCAATTTTTCAGACAGATATCTGGGACGGCAATGGGCACGTGCTTTGCCCCCAGCTACGCAAACTTGTTTGTTGGCTGGTGGGAGGAGCAGGTGCCCAGATGCTGTAAAGTAGGTCAAGACAGTGGTAAGGTCATCCAGTGGCATCGTTATATTGATGATTTATTCATTGTATGGCAGGGGTCAACTGAGACAGCTCTCAAATATATCGATGACTTGTATAACAACAACTACAACCTGCACTTCTCGGGTACCATTAGTCCAGTGGCAGTGGACTATTTGGATCTGAGGGTGTTCATTGATAGTGGCCAACTCCACGCTGCACTTTTCCGGAAACCTACTGCTGGCAATTCCATCCTGTTTGCCAGCAGCAATCATCCACCGAAGTTAATCAACAGCATACCCTACGGCGAGCTGTTGAGGCTTCGTAGAAACAGTTCGAGGGAACAAGACTTTGAGGCGGCTGCTTCAGAGTGTGTAGAGAGATTCAGTCTGCGAGGCTACGATAAAGCCGCTCTGAACCAGACACTAAATAAGGTCAGAAAGATTCCAAGGGAGACACTTTTGGTAGACAAACCCAGAAAGAAGGAGGATACTGATAATGAAGGAAAATTTCGGATGATTACACCATACTCCTCTGAGGCGAACCATTTGAAAAGAATGCTTAGAAAGAACTGGCATATTCTCTTGACTGATAATGTAATCAAGCATGATATACCCCAATATCCACAGGTAACCTTTGGTAAAGCTAGGTCCTTAAAGGACATGCTGGTTAAAAGTCATCTTGAGAAACCCATGCCTAAATTGAACACCTTAAAAGAGATGAAGGGGTTTTACCCATGCAACAGGTGTAAAGCCTGTGCTACTAGTAAAAGGGTCCTTACTTACACTCTCCTAGACACAGGAATAACTATGGAAATTAAGAAATTCATGACCTGTAGCACTCCTTTCGCAGTATATTGCCTTGTCTGCTCATGTGGCTTATGCTACATTGGCAGCACAATACATGAGCTAAAAATCAGAATATTGGAAGATCTGCGGGCTATCGATAAGGTGGACCCCACCTATCCGTTTGCCCAGCATTTTGCAGAGTTCCACAACAAAGATAGAAGAAAGCTACAGTATTTTGGATTAGATTGTGTCCCATGCAACATCAGAGGAGGTGACCGTTTACGGAAATTACGACGATTAGAGTCGAGATAAATCATCGACCTATCGACTAAATTCCCTAAGGGTCTGAACAGCGGGGAAGAGCTAACAGTACATCTGGGGAAATAGTAGGATCCGCCATATGTTTTGTTTTGTTTTGTAAAGGACATACTGAGATCACATTGACTCTGTTTAGATATTACACTGGTCATAGTAGGTCAAGGAGATCTATGGGAAATTATGGGTGCTTTATGTTTATTCGTTTATTCGTGTATGCCGGATGAAATGTGAGGTTATGATTTGTTGATTATGAATTTTTTAATTTTTCACTTAGTGAATTTGATGAAATTACACTTTTTGCAGAAGGAATGTAAAGTTTCATATGTAGTATAATATTGGCTTACGTATAAGGGACCCAAGCCGATCCACAGCACTATGTCATGTAATGGTACACATGTATGAGTTGTTACACCCTATGTAAATATGTGATTTTATGGGGCCAGGAGTATGCGGATTTATGGCTAAATAATGTTGTGGTTTTATAACATCACTGCATAATTTTGAGAAAAGAGTGTTACGTGTAATTTACATTGTGCACTCCAAGATGGCGTCCAATGTTTGCACTTGGGCTATGGTCCCTTTTCGATTGCCATTAGACTAAGAAACTTTATCAGTCTGTCACGATAGCGGTGTCATGAACACCGACTAAGGCTTGAAGCTGAAACGGGTTTGTTTGCTTTGAAATAAAGAAGCCTGCTGTGAAAGCTCCCTGTGAGTGCGGTTTTTCTTCTTAAAGATATGACGAATTTGAGCGCTATATATATATAGCGGGGTTGCTGTGGTTATGAGGGGGAGCAGAGGAGGCGCCGGACTGTTGAACCACCCCACCTCCCGCATTACTTCTGGTGCTGTGCCTGTCATCATTTCCTACTCCGACAGTGTTACCCCACCCAGCATCTCCGGTCCTGAAGTGCACGATACAGAGGCATCATGGAACTTGCAGTCCATTTCCTTGGAACTGCACAGGAGGGCCCAATGTAAACCGGGGGCAGAGCAAGATGTATTCACCATCAATGAGGCAGGACTGGCTACGCCACGGCAACAGAAGCGCAGAGTGAGGGGTGCTGAAGAAGGCAAACTCGCCGAAATGCATACGCCTGGGAATGCTCAATAATAAAGCGCTTTTTCTGTTTCCCCCTCGGGTCACTGCTCTTTCATTTGGAGGAGGTATATATATATATATATATATATATATATATATATATATATATATATATATATATATATATATATATATATATATATATATAAGGCCCTTAATAGTTTGGTAGACATCGCTGTGAGCATGGCCTGTAAGTGCAGTGCACAAGGTGTAAACATCCATATTGTCATAGGTTTGTGGCATTCATAAGTGTTTTGTAATGCCTACCTCATATGACCCTAGGAATACCAGGTCTACCTGGTGGAGAATATATAAACATATTCTAGTTTTTACCTGTCATTTGTAAGAAGCGGATGCATTTATGAAGATGTTTGTGTTTGAGGAGACTATAATAAGAAAAAGGTATGCTTTCAAAATATTATCTGTTCCATAGCAAAATTGTGCACAGTTACTACAGGGTGCAAATGTGGCCTTTCAAAAACAGATCAGAGGAACATAGTGACAGAGGAGCTTCTCCAAGTAGTTGTGTTGTATTCCTGCATTAGGAGTGAATTAGTCCTGCATTTCTAGACCTGATTAAGAAAGCTTCTGTAATTTAGTCTGTGTTACAACAGATTTAGGTATGGCGTATTCATGATTTTCCGAGTTTAAGACATGCTTTCTCACATACATCTTTAAAAATCTTTGGGGCATATCATCAATTGTCGCAGGGTTTCTGTTCTCACACAGAACTGTGCACAGAGGAGTGGAACCTCGGCAAATTAGGGTGTCCCAAAACTTACCTTAGCAACCAACTCACCCCTTACCGAGCTAGCTACAGTGTCTCATTGGACATATCAAACCCCCAATGTTTAGACAAACCAGAACATGAACTTACAGTACCTCAGGGTACGTGGAACTCATGAACACTCTTTTGTTATATTATCATTACAAACCCGAACATGGAGTAAAGAAGACACATGTGCATTTGAAATGTTTATTTACTAATGCCGTCTTCTCAGGCGCAGTATCTTAGATAATACAAGTATACTTATTATCAGTATCAAAATTATCAGCATAGTTACTAAGACATAAAAAGCGAATGGTGACAGCATGTTAACATGCTGTAATGAATAAGAGTCAACAACACTTATATCTCACCCTCCCTAACACATATACTATATTATTAGCTAAGAAGGTCTCTTTGGGTTGTTTTAGGGCGGGCCCATACCTTAGTGTCCTAGCATGAAGGAATCACATCAGCATACACCAGCTCTCTCTGCATGTGCACCGCATCAAGTGTGTTAACAATTCTCGTGCAAAGCAATATCAATCCCGCCTCAAGCCCAAGTTGGCAAAGGCTGCACTTGTGTTATGACTATGAAGGCGTGGAGATCAGACCTCATAACAATTCCATATCGTGTTGCTCCTGAAACTTCAGCACTCTCCGTGCAGACATGGTTTATTAAACAAAACTGATATCAGAGCAATAACATATTATTCTCACATACACCACGGCAAACCACTAGGTTGAAAGCTAAGTCAACAATTAAGGGTCGTGTGCAGAAGTTGCAAAAAAGGAAAAATGGCGTTTAAATCTCAAATGTACCTATGCTAACTTAACACGATATAAGGATATATAGGAGCTATATAACACAATAAGAAGCGATAAACATCACTGACCGCTCTTAGCGCGTTACAACTTAAACCCGGCTATCGCTGGATCCTATCGCGGAGATAGCGTGCTATCAGCAACACCTATCTCCAATGCGATAGGAAATCCAGCGATAGCGGCGAAAGTGTGCGCTTAACTCTGGAAACCCAGCGATAACATGAAGGTGAAAATGAGAACCTTGTTGATAGTGAAGGGCAGAGTCATCCCTAGAATCCACCTCCCATTGGAAGAAATGGGGGGCATATCATCAAAAAGAAGCGATAAACATCACTGACCGCTCTTAGCTCGTTACAACTTAACGCCGGCTATCGCTGGATCCTATTGCGGACATAGCGTGCTATCAGCAACGCCTATCTCCAATGTGATAGGAAACCCAGTGGTAGCGGCGAAAGTATGCGCTTATTCCAGATGTTTCCAGCCATACCATGACGGTGAAAATGAGAACCTTGTTGATAGTGAATGGGAGACTCATCCCTACAATCAACCTCCCATTGGAAGAAATGGGTAAGTCACTTCCGAAGCAGGCGTAAACAACGCTGCGATATGCGCGCCTTGCGATTTTATTATCGGTGCTACGCAGGTTTGCGCCCTACTTGCTGATAGGCGTCACTCATGTTAGCGACATTTCTACGGTTATTTCACTGCAGAACACCCACTATGCATCTCATTAGCGGTGAGATGCTGGGCGCTGGGGAAACAGACGCTGAGGCAGGGATTCACACAATAGCGTGACCTTGCTGATCATGCGATAAAATCATTGCTGCGTTTTCCAAGAAAACGGATGCAAAAGGAGCGATAATTTTACTGCGTCGCCTTGATGATATGCCCCTTTTTTCTTTTTTTGAATGAGGCATGTCTTTCTCCTGAACATTCATGAAAATGCTCTTGTAGTTAGTGACGGATACTGCTTCTCAGAGAAACTGTCTTTGGAATTTTGCCTGGAAATTATACACAGCTACCCAAAATATGCTTCATGAATTGGCCATATTAACAAGTCGTTATGATGCTACATTTCGGATTTTGACAAATGATTTTAAAATAATTTTTTCTAGGATTAAGTTGGGTTTGATGCAAAAAGCTTTATCATGATCTGTTGTTTATTTTTTTCTTAGGTATAAATAACACGTGAACCTTCAGACCTGATTCTTATTCTGCAAGCAATTGCGTTCTTTGTGAAAAACCAAATGTTTTCAGTGAGAAGGCAAATAATGAATGTATTTGAATATAACCACTGAAATTGAAAACACAGATACAAAGAAACAGTGGCGTAGCCAGTCAGGTGGTACCCAGTGATGGAAAACTTCTTGCCACGCCGGCTTGACAAAATGGCAAAAATAAGTGTTTAAGATACATGTTTTTGCAATTTTGTCACCCCCTCCGTGATAACACCCTGGGCGGCCCACACCCACCGCACCCCCTTCCTACGCCACTGCAAATAAATGAATAATGAATAAAGGAGACATAGATACTCCTAGGATTAGGACAAAAGGAAGGGGAAGCAGTAATTGAACCCAGGAGTTCAGAGTGGACTAGAAAGCAGTTGCAATATATTTCGAGAGCGCAACATAGAGTGTAGATCAATAAGTGTTTGAAGAAAGAATTTAAGAACATAAAGAGAGCAAAGACTTAATCTCATTACATAACAAGCCTAGTTGCCTGTTGAAATATCTTCTTGAAAATTCAATTAGGAGTTACACATATTGCTGCTATTACAGACTAAGGATGACAAAGAATGAATATTTAGCAAACAATACATAGCTGGAAGTGGAGAAAAGATAGGTTCCTCGCCTGCACAGAGGGATGTAGAGAGGATCACTTAAAGCGATTCTCTACAAATGTGTAGAAAGAGAAAACTGTTTTGGGACGATCAAAATAAAAATATGCATCAAAAGAATAGGATTCTTGAGGAATATAAGTATTACGTCATAACACTTGTAGGGCTAAAACAAAAACACGTTCATGCACTGTGTAAAGAGTAGTTGTGATTCAGAAAGGTATGTACTACAGTGGACCAAAAACGAGCAATTGTCAGGGTTAGGACATGGGTGAAACATATCTTAAGGAGGCAGGAAAAAGGGCAAAGAGGGTCTGAAGCGTTTTGGCAATGTTACCCAGCTGTCAAACAATAACCAGAAATTTCCAGCTCTTGTAATCCTTACTCTTTCACACAGTCTAACACTGGATTGTGGCTTTGCTACCTTCCTTGTGTTTTATGTTGTAGCTGTAAATTCTGTTGTTCTTTTACATACCTCTCCTTGTTACAGCTTGTCTGCTACATCCCTCAGGAAACAGGTTGGGATGACAGTAAATTTCCCTGACTATACCAGAAGAAGTATGAGACTTAAGACAGATGTGTATTTTTCTCTCTCACCGTTACACTCTATTGTCCTCTAACAATCAATCAATCAGGGTTTGTAGAGCGCGCTACTCACCCGTGAGGGTCTAAACGTGTTGGGGGGGAGGGAGCAGCTCCGGATCAGTCGAAAAGCCAGGTTTTGAGGTCCTTCCTGAACATGTGCATGGTCGGGGAGCATTTGATGTTCACAGGGAGCTTGTTCGAGGTCTTAGCCGTGACGTAGGAGAAGCCTCTCCCACCTGCTCTGTTTCTGCGGATGCGGGGGACCTCTGCCAGGGCGAGGTCAACGGAGCAGAGGTTCTTCTTGGGTACATGAAAGGATAATCTCTCATTGAGGTATTTGGGTCCAGAGTCATTGAGGGATTTGTAGGCGTGGGTGAGGACTTGGAAGGTGATCCTATTTTCGGCGAGGAGCCAGTGGAGGTCTCGTAGGTGTTGGTCATGTGTTCGTGGCGCGGTGTCCCGAGGATGAGTCTGGCTGCGGCATTCTGGATGGTTTGGGGTTTATGTAGAAGGGTCCTGTTGATTCCGGCGTATAGGGCGTTGCCGTAATCCACAACACAACCTACATGGAGTTAAGAGATAAGGAGACCCACAATTCATGTCAACTGGGACATTTAATGATTGTCCTCTTCATTGCTCTGTTGCTATTCAACACAATCCTGATAGCAGGCAGGAATGAAAGACAGAAACTAATCCCGAGCAGTACCAAAACTCTCAAAGAGGAAAATGTAGAGTACTATGATCCACTTTTGAAAATCGCATATGCAACCGGTAAGAAAATAATTTAAAAAATGTGTTGGAATCATAAACATAATAAAAAGGGAGCATAAGTGTTTCAATAAAATGACAAGGAAAAAGTAAGAGGTCAGTGTGAAGATGCAATGAAAATGAAGGTGAATGATGCAATTAGGAATTTTCTGCAAATACTGTGGTATGGAGATAAAGTGAAATGGTCATGTGTCAAAGGTGTCCACTGGAGTATTTTCTGACAAAGTTGAAAGACAGGAGCCTTGCTGTGAGTCCGAAAAATAATGATAGAAAGAGGATAAATTGAGAAATGTAGTTGAAAAATTAGTTGGGTATTGGCACATTTGAATTTAGTAAAGACAAGTAGATTGGTAGTTGTAAAAGGGAGATTTAGCATCAGAAAGAAAATGTAGAACATATAAATCAGGCACAGTTTCGAAAAACAAAGTTAGATATCATTTCCTAGAGTTATTGACTGGCGGAATAGAAAAGGTGTAAAAACTCAAATGAGGTAACTCTTTGAAGTGAAGTAAGTGGCACAGGCTTAATTAGATAGTAAAGAAACAACATTGTTTAAATTAGAAAAGCACAATGGTTATGGTACTTTATGTGTTGATAGATTTTTTTTTAAATTTCCTTGGCGTGTGTAAGGTTCAAAATATATTGACCCTAAAATGGAAGGTGATACATGAGAGACATTTAAGCCCAGATTGAACAAACTTTCTTGAAACACAACTTAACGCAGCAAGACACTTTGCTGTGCTGCATGAAATGGAGTGTGCAGGAATGCGCCATCTTTAACCTTGCATGGTGAATACCTGTCCTTTCCTTGTGTTGGAGCGCAATGTGCTGCTTTGCGCCAATGCAGTTACCCTTGCACCCTGGTGCAAGGGAGGCTACTTTGCAGGTAAGACTGTTTCATGATTTTCATCGCCTTTTTGCTCTTCCCCTGGGAAGGTGTAGAATTTTGACACATTCCCAGGCCTACCACTCATGGTAAATCTAGGAATGTTTCATAATCCATGGGTAGATGCATGTAAACACCGACGTTCCACTCTTTGAACACCTCCCTGCGGCAGAGTAAGGCAAGGCAGCACTTGCACTGCCTTGCCTTACTCCAAATTTACAAAGCACCGCACGGCCACGCAAAGTGTCCTTGAGTTGCCTGGTAAATCTGCCTTTAGTGCTGCGTTGCTCATGAGTTACCTTGTGTAAAGTAAGGTCAAAGTAACAATATGATAAATCTGAACCTTTTTGTTATACCACTTGCACTCAAACTTGTGATAAGTGTGGCACTGAGAAAATTCAGAAAACATCCATGATTGTGAAAAAGAAGTAAAGAAACCACACTTTATTGTACAGAAAATAGCTTTAGACAAACTTCGATATTTATGATAAGCAGGAAGAGCAAAATATGTTCACAGTAGGGAAGGTTATGCCATTATTAAAGAGGTAGGTGAACCTTAAACTGGCAAGACTTTGGAAAGCAACAGACTAAGAAACAACGCTAAGTAAGAAGAAATTAAGATGCAAGTGTACGCTCAAGAATTAGCCAGTAAAGATTTAATTTTAAATGGCAGAGAAAAAGAACAATGCTACATGTGGATGTTGAAGGGATTTATAATAGAAAAGGAGTAATCCAAACATTAATTATTGGCATCAATGCCCTTGCCACATACCTCATACATCTCCATATGGAATTAATAATATGTATTGAAGCTACTACGTGGATCATGAACCTGCAGTCTAAGAGTAGAACACAGCTAATTCATAGATCCCATCAAATGAGCATGTATGCCCTGTAAAGAGCAACACAAGATATTTTTTTATTAGCCAGGGTATGGAAAGGAAATACAAATGTTAACTGTGCTGTAAAGGTATAATCTGAAAATAAGAACTGGATATGAAATCCACAAAACTAGGATGAGTTCCTAAGTTTTATGTGCAAGGGGAAAGTAACAAGGAAATATACACAATGATTGGTGTGAGACCACTAGAGTAAAACAGAGAAAACAGGGATTCGAAAATATTGACAAAAATGTTTTTACTATTTTGTTAAAAAGCATTTTTGTCATCAACAATGACAGTGAACATGTCACACGTGATTTAATCTGTATGGTCATTGGCAGAGCATGTTGGGGGCACAAATTCTAATTAGCTCAGTAAACTATTACGTACATTTCTGTGTTTTTATTAGTTTAAAATATTATGTTGTAACTGACATTTTCATCTCACTATGACGTCACTTCACACTTAGGGGTCTATTACGATGGAGGGCAGACAAAGTCCGCCCACCACCGTAACGGCAAAAGGGACCGCCCGCCATATATGCGGTGGTCCCTTGATGCATAGTAGGATGCCCACGCCACACTGGCGGGCGCATCCAGCATTTTTTACATTGTGACAGGCGGTGCTTTCAGCAGCACCCGCCGCAATGCAAAAAAGGCATGTTGTGCATTTGCATGCACAATGTGACAAGTTATAACATGACTTTCACCTTTGTTTTTTCTGTGAATTTCTATTACCCTGTGGAGCGTGTCACACCAAATTTAGAGATATCTGCGGGCCCAGCAGACAAAATCTCAAACTAGGATTTTATTTTTGAACATTTAAATCAATGACGGCCTCACCATAGAAATGTTCTCCCATGTTGTGGAGGTAATTTTGGAATATTCACTGCCCCTTACCACAAGGTTTTACCTGGCAGTGGCAGACACAGTAAAGTTGTAATTTGTGTGCCCACTCTAAATAGGATGGGTGGACAAATGGCAAAACCTCCTTAGTCTGTTAGGCTGTCAGTGGTGTATGTTAGCGGCATAGACAGAGTAGTCTCCACTGTCAAGATACTGAAGGTCATAAGCCTCTAAATGAGATGGACAAACCTTCAGTTTTGCAGACACTGTACTTCTATATTCAGTCCTTACTTCCTGATATGCTTTTTAGCAGTAAAGGTCATGCCAATGGGGGGTTGGCACTTTATTCTCCAATAAGGTATTGTGTATTTCCTCAAATATAGAAACCATAGAGATCAGTAATAGCTTGGTCAGAGGTGTGGCTGGTAAGATCACTACTTACTAGAGTTCCGCGAGACTCTGTGTTCCCTTCCAAATATCTTTATGACATCCTGATTTAATCTTACCATCAGTGCGGATTGCCTATACCAAGTTGTTCTGTACCTGTGGAGGGCTCCTGGGCAGCTGAATGTGCTGTGAGGTGAGACAGGGTGGTAAAGCAAAGCCATATACACCAAGGTGAACTGGAAAGATGGCAACACTCAGCTGCAGATGGCTATGACGTACAGATTGAGACAACATTGAATCACACCAGCAGACTGGAAGATGTCATGGTGGCAGTGCAAGACAAAGAAGAGCTGATTGGTGGTGGGTGGGTCTATCTCTGCTGAATTGCAGAGCTCATACCCTGTAAAAAACTGTGACGTGCAGGGAGTGAAGCCCAAAACCACCCAGGTATGGACAAGTGTTAATTGGCCGCAGCATTAGAGGTAAGGTTAACTAACTGACAGCCCAAAACTGATGAAGGAATAGTTAGTGAGCAAAGGTAAAACCAGGTGTGCAGCTGACGAGGGCCCTAGGGCCAGAGAGAGGAATGAGGGTCAACACCCTCTCCTGCCTAGTAATCAAATGAGACAGTGCTGTGGCCTACATGGACTAAGTGTGCTTGGTGGGCCTGTGTGGGAAGACACTCACGAAGACCATTGCATTCTGAATGGAAACTCTGGCCTATGCTACTGATTAAATGATAGTGATGGAGCCTAAAAGAAAGTACTGGGCCCTTCATTGTGGAAACCAAGGAGATTACTTGAGTGGCGGTGCTTGACTACTGCATAATATGAGCTAGGGGATGTGAAGTACTGTTGACCTCCTGGTGGGTGATGCCAGACAACTTTGACCTATGCAAATGCACACTGATCTCCACAAGGTGTCGTAATGAACAAAAGCTACTGAGAAGGCAGTTGATACCATCGGGATAAACATGAATTCAATGAGGCTCATAAGGACATGATGGATGTGGTGCTGGTTCTTGGGGAGCTCCTTGATTCCCTAGTGAGGGCCCTGGGGCTTCTGGTGGGTATGTGTTGCAAAGACAGACAGTTATCTTTGCATTGTTATGTTATAGGGAGAATAGGTTTGGGGTTTGATGAGCATATGCATAGCTGTATGGATGGGGCCGGGTGCTCAATTAGTGATAGTTAATGTGTGGGGGTTGCAATGTCTGCACGATAAAGTCCACTCATTTTAATCACTTCTATATGGATCTTATAGTTGGCTTGGCGGCTTCTATTAATTATGTACATTTAAACACAATGTCAACCCTATATGCCCACAGGGACTATGGTAACTCAATATTATATGCAGTTGTCCTGTGGGGCACCTCATACAAATTCAAAGGAGTACTTTAGACGATACTTTAACAATTCCAATATACTTCAAATGTTTTAGTGTTAATTGACACAAGACAAAGTAACAATCAAAGATATTGATTTTCTGTAAATAGCATATATTATCCAATATATATATATATATATATATATATATATATATATATATATATATATATATATATATCCACAGAAAAAAAACATAGGTTTCAGGGGCGTTATAGTTAGCTGGACATTTCACTCGTCCAAAACCATTGAAATTCCTATAATATAGTTAGTTTTACTAACTATAACTCGCGTGTCCGCAATCCACTGCTGATGATGTCACATATTACATCATTCATGACATAGTCAGTGACATCACTGATGACATCTCAAATGACATCACTGATGACATCATCCAGTGAATGTGGTTTGCTTCGATATTTAAATATTTATTATATATATAGCAATCTGCATTGAAGAATGAGTGGATGTATAAGTGTCTGGATGGAGGATTTAGTAGCAGTGTGATTGACTGTTAAAGTGACTTATTTAAAGTGTCTCACTAAATATATGGGATAGTGATTAAACTGTGTGAATATCTGTATCACTCTGTCTCTTGTTGTGTAAACTACTGCATACGTTGATTACTAGCTAGGTGAAAGTCTATGTTAGTTATTGATTAGTTAACTGAGTATTTGTATGGGAGAGGGAATGTGTTTGTGGTTGGGTGGGGGTGTGTCACTGTCCAAAGATGTTTAAATAGTTGCTTTAGTAGGTATATGAGGTTAAGACTGCATGTGGAAAGAGTTGTTTGGGTGAATGAATATATTTATGGGTGTGGTGATGAGCAAATATATCTCGTAATGATACATGTCCAATAAAGTAGCAAAATAAAAGGCAGCTTATGTGATAGTTTTTGTTTAAAAATAAGTATACATAAGAGTTAGTGATTGTATGAGTGACTTTATGGATCACTGTATACATGTAATAGTGATTTTATAAGACACTGAGTATGAGTTAATATCTATATGAATAAATGAAGCTGTGTTTGTATAAGTGTGTAGCTGAGTAAATGTAAGTATGATCAATTATTTGTTTTGGGGTGTAAATGCTTTCAAATATGGTACTCTGTATTTTATAGTGAGTGATGAAAGGTTATACTAGTGTATGATGAGGTGTATCAGAATGTTACGTGGATGATGTCATCAGTGATGTCATCAGTGATGTCATTTGAGATGTCATCAGTGATGTCACTGACCATGTCATGAATGATATAATACGTGACATCATCAGCAGTGGATTGCGGGCGCGCGAGTTATAGTTAGTAGTTAGTAGAACTAACTATAACGGAGGAATTTCAATGGTTTTGTACGAGTGAAATGTCCAGCTAACTATAACGTCCCTGAAACCTATGGTTTTTTCAGTGAATTTCTAAGGTTTTTTAAATGCTAATTTTTAACTATGCCTACAGAGATAGGACATGTGAAGAAAGAAGAAAAAATGCACAGAAAGAAAAAAAGAAATGCAGAAAGAAGCAACAGAATTCATCAAAGAGGAAGAAAAGTCCAGGAAGAAAGAAAACGTGCAGAAAGAACAAACAGAAGAGCAGGAAGAAGCCTTGTTGCAAAATCATCTTGTACCCTCATCTTTTTCAGACGGGTACTGGTGGTAACTGACTCTGACTAACCAGTCCTAGAGCCAGTGCTATGTTAAAAGACACTTAGCATACAGTGAAAACACTAACATACACTAGGGAACACTATGCGTTGGGATCTCCCTGTGATTAGCATGACCTCCTCTGTAAGCCCCTAGTATATAATAGGGCAGGGGGATTAAAACTACCTCTTAAAACGCGCCACAGAGCGTGTTTGCACACGTCACCTCAGGCCCCCTCCCCTCCCTTCACCACTGTGTGAACGCGCCCTGTGACCGTTCTAAGTTGAGAGATTAAGGGCCAGATGTAGGAGCCCAAATACCGGTCGGTAACGGACGATTTCGGCCGTTACCGACCGGTATTTAGGAATTGGCATGTAGGGGCCATTATTTTACAGAATCGGTAAATTTACCGATTCGGTAAATTTACAGATTCTGTAAAATACCGAATCGGTAATTTTACCGATTCGGTAAATCCGAATGTAGGTGACACTCCTGAGAGTGTCACAGGCCCTTAAGAGTCGGTATTTTACCACACAATCCTATTGTGTGGTAAATTACAGAATCCAGGTGTGCATGCACATCTGTGCATGCACACTCTGTAATGTGACACACAGACATGCCCTAAGGGCATGTATGTGTGCCACATGTCACACATGCCTTTACTTTGGGTGCTAGAGAGTGTCAAAGTGACACCCACTGCACCCTTGCAACATTCGGTATTTACCGATCCGGTAAATACCGAATCGGTATTCCTATTGATTCCTATGGGCTTCACAGCCCATAGGAATCAATAGGAAATACCGATTCGGTATTTACCGAATCGGTAAATACCAAATGTTACTGATTCGGTATTTCTATTTTTAAAAAAACCTACATCTCCCAGATTCATATTTATTGATTGATAAATACCGAATCGGTTAAATTCGGTATTTATGAGTCGGTAAATGTCCCTCACCTACATCTGGCCCCCCGTCTCCTTGAATCCTAAGGGTCCCTAGGCTCAAACTAGCCCACTAGGTGCCTCCAGTAAGAGCCACAGAGCTGCGTTGCAGAGAGGTGTAAAAAGGAGTGTGGCCTCTGAACACCTGTCTGCAATGCAGCTCCCGGGCGCATACTAGAGATACCTGTTGGGCTAGTTGGCACTCAGGGACCCTCATTATTCAAAGAGAATGAATTCCTCAATTTACAACTCGCCAAGGGGCACGTTTGCACAATGGTGAAGGAAGGGGGCGTTGCCTGAGGTGACATGTCTGCAAACACGCCCTTGTGGTGTGTTTTAAGTTGGAGAATTAATTCCTCCTAAATCCTGAGGGTCCCTGGGGGCCAACTAGCCCACCAGGTACCTCCAGTATGCGCCTTTGTACAACACTCTGCAACGCAGCTCCGTGGCGCTTACTGGAGGTACCTGGTGGGCTAGTTGGCCCCCAGGGACCCTCAGGATTGAAGAGGAATTAATTCCTCAACTTAAAATGTGCCACAGGGCGTGTTCCCACACATGTCACCTCAGGACCCATCCACTCCCTTCACCACTGTGTAAACGCGCCCCGTGGTGCGTTTTAAGTTGGGGGATTATCTCCCCTTGAATCCTGAGGATCCCTGGGGTGCAACTAGCCCACCAGCTACCTCCATTAAGCGCCAAAGAGCTGCGTTGCAGAGAAGTGTAAAAAGGGGCGTGGCCTCAGTACACCTCTCTGTAAAGCAGCCCCCTGGGGCATACTGGAGGTTCCTGGTGGGCTAGTTGGCCCCCAGGGACCCCCTGTATTCAAGAGGAATTTGTTCCCCATCTGCAAAACATGCCAGGGGGGTTCATTTGCAGAGTACTTCAAGGAGGGGGCGTGGCCTCCGGCACCGATGCCAGTCTTTTATTATTTATTTATTTTAAGAAGTGGGGCTGTGTGGCCCCCCTTCTTTTTGTAATTTATTACATACCCCAGGGCCTGCCCCCTATTCCTAAAAACAAACATTAAAATTGGGACGGGGGCCGAGCGGCCCCCCTCCCGAGGCCGTAATCTGCCCCGGGGAGCGCATCCCCCGGGGCATGGCCCTTTTTTTATTTTGGAAGGAGGAGGGCTGCCTTTCCACCCTCCTTAGGCCATTCAAAAATCAAGTCAAGCCCCGGGGGTGGCGGTCCCTGGGGCTAGGGGGTCCTTAGAGGCCCCCCATCATTGCAGTAACAATCCCAGGGCTGCGGGGGGTCCATGTGCCCCCGCAACTATTAATGCTTTGCCCTGCGGTGTGGCGGTCCCCAGGGCAGTGTGGGGGGCATTAGCCCCCCTCCCATTTTTTTCTCATGCCCTAGGGACTTGCCCCCCCGGGGTTTAATTACCAACAAAGCGCGGGTGCCCGCACTTTGCTTTTTTTTTATCGGCACCCTGCGCGGATCTTGCCGTTTGAAAAAAATATATATATTTTTTTTTTACCTTGGGGGTCCTTGTGGGACCCCCAGAGCATGCCTAGGGGGTCGGGGTGTTTCTACCCTGCCACTTTTTGCGTTTTGCACGTTTTTTTCTTCTGTTTTCTTGTCCCTCGGTTCTACCGGGTCACGAGATGGCTGCCAACACTTTCTGGTTTGGAGTTTTGACAGCCATTTAGCATACAGCTTGTGCTCGGTAGGGTGCGCGGATCCTCCGCGCCCATAGATATATATATATGTGATTTTACTTTTGATTTTCTCAGGAACTACTGAACGGATTTACCCCGGGATATGGTGGTCCCCAGGGCAGTGTGGGGGCGATTGGGCCCCCCCACACTTTTTTTGATCATGCCCTCACAACTTAGCCCCCCCGGGGGATAATTACCAACGAAGCGCGGCAGCCCGTACTTAGTTTTTTTTTAACAGCAGGATCCGCACAGCCTGCGTGGATCTTGCGCGGATCTTGCAGTTTAAAAAAAATATTTTTTTTTCTTTTACCTTGGGGGTCCCTGTGGGTCCCCCTGAGCAGGCCTAGGGGGTCAGGATGTTTCTACCCTGCCCCTTTTTATGTTGTGCACATTTTTTCTTCTGTTTTCTTGTGCCTCGGTTCTACTGCAAGTCCCAGGAGGTCGTGCAGGTGGCCACCCCCATCAGGGCAGGGATTTAAACAACTGAAGGTGAACCAGTAACTAACCAATGATTAAGGGCGGGGGCCCGAAATGCGTCTGGCTACACTGAAGGAATGTGCATAACCATGGTCTTGCTCTGCAGACTTGAATAAATCTTTAAGCTAAATCTACCCGTTGTGTGGGCTCTCTCTTTGAAGGTAAAACTTTGTGGTTGTATGTATAGCGGCTTGCCTTAGTCGCGAGAGAGTCCCGCTGCATGAGCAGACCTGGATGTTGTCAAGCGGCAATCATCGTGTCAGTACGGGAGCGTTATTCATGCCAAGAAATGCAGATGCAAATCACCAAGGATTGCTCATCCACCCACTGGGGTAACATTGATGAATTCATTGTTTGGCTTTGCTAGAGGGCTCACAGGAGTAACAGTTTGGTGCACTGCAAGTACCAGGAGGCCGTGCAGACGGCCACACCCATGAGGGCGGGGATTTAAACAAGTGAAGGTGAACCAGTAACTTCTTGCATCTCCGATGTTCAAAAAGCCAATGATTAAGGGCGGGGGCCCGAAACACGTCTGGCTACACTGAAGGAATGTGCATAACCATGCACTTGCTCTGGAGGCTTGAATAAATCTTGAAGCTAAATCTACGCGTTGTGTGTGCTCTCTCATTGAAGGTAAAACTTTGTGGTTGTATGTATATCGGCTTGCCTTAGTCGCGAGAGAGTCCTGCTGCATGAGCAGACCTGGATGTTGTCACGCGGCAATCATCGTGTCAAGACGGGAGCGTTATTCATGCCAAGAAGGGCAGATGCAAATCACCAAGGATTGCTCATCCACCCACTGGGGTAACATTGATGAATTCATTTTTTGGCTTTGCAAGAGGGCTCACAGGAGTAACAGTTTGGTGCCCTGCAAGTACCCGGAGGCCGTGCGGGCGGCCACGCCCATCAGGGCGGGGATTTAAACAACTGAAGGTGAACCAGTAACTTCTTGCATCTCCGATGTTCAAAAGGCCAATGATTAAGGGCGGGGGCCCGAAACGCGTCTGGCTACACTGAAGGAATGTGCATAACCATGCACTTGCTCTGCAGGCTTGAATAAATATTGGAGCTAAAGCTACGCGTTGTGTGGGCTCTCTCATTGAAGGTAAAACTTTGTGGTTGTATGTATAGCGGCTTGCCTTAGTCGCGAGAGAGTCCCGCTGCATGAGCAGTCCTGGATGTTGTCAAGCAGCAATAATCGTGTCAGGAAGGGAGCGGTATTCATGCCAAGAAGTGCAGATGCAAATCACCAAGGATTGCTCATCCACCCACTGGGGTAACATTAATGAATTCATTTTTTGGCTTTGCAAGAGGGCTCACAGGAGTAACAGTTTGGTGCCCAGCAAGTACCCGGAGGCCGTGCGGGCGGCCACGCCCATCAGGGCGGGGATTTAAACAACTGAAGGTGAACCAGTAACTTCTTGCATCTCCGATGTTCAAAAAGCCAATGATTAAGGGCGGGGGCCCGAAACGCGTCTGGCTACACTGAAGGAATGTGCATAACCATGCACTTGCTCTGCAGGCTTGAATAAATATTGGAGCTAAACCTACGCGTTGTGTGGGCTCTTTCATTGAAGGTAAAACTTTGTGATTGTATGTATAGCGGCTTGCCTTAGTCGCGAGAGAGTCCCGCTGCATGAGCAGTCCTGGATGTTGTCAAGCAGCAATAATCGTGTCAGGAAGGGAGCGGTATTCATGCCAAGAAGTGCAGATGCAAATCACCAAGGATTGCTCATCCACCCACTGGGGTAACATTGATGAATTCATTTTTTGGCTTTGCAAGAGGAGCTAAATCTACCCGTTGTGTGGGCTCTCTCATTCAAGGTAAAACTTTGTGGTTGTATATATATATATATATATATATATATATCTTCAAACTTGAATCCACAATTTTGATGAATAAATGGAATGTCCAGGCCAGCTTTTTGCAGAAATACGAGCTTTTATTTCAGCTCCACTCTGAAATAAAAGCTCGTATTTCTGCAAAAAGCTGGCCTGGACATTCCATTTATTCATCAAAATTGTGGATTCAAGTTTGAAGAGACTTTGGGATTCGCTATCCCGTCTGGGCCCTCCGTTTTGAGTGGCAGGGGTTCAGAGCGAAAAACTAGTTTTGGAATATATATATATATATATATCCACGGATTTTCCTCTTGTAGTACAAGCAAGAAGGACGACAAGCCACACCATCCAGGTACTGAAAAAGTTTGTTTATTTGGGCATAAACAGACGCGTTTCGAGCTCACGGGCTCTTGGTCATATATATAATTTCTCTTGCAGTTATACACGAAAGGGTGAGCCAAGTGCACACAACACAGTGCTCTAAAGTGAAAATATAAAAAATATTTTTTAAAGCACTTTTTACAAAAACACAAAGACACTTAACAACCCACTGGTTGTGCACATTATTGTTTCATTTACATCTGTCAGAGCTTTACAACAAATCGCAGTTTCTCCTGTTAAAAAATCTCTCAACAACAACTATGGGGGTAAAGAGCTGCTTAAATATTTAGTGGTTCATATTGTTCTGAAGACAATATCCCAGTGATCACAGGGAGGGAATTGGAATGCATTTGCTTGTCTATGGATTTCTAGAATGCAGTGCTGAGTCTCTTATCAGGTGGTGATCTTGTCCTGTTGTCGTTAATCCCTTTAGGGCATGATGCAACTGGTACCAAGCACACTGTTCATTGAGTTAGATAGTGTGATCTCTTCATTAATATGGAATGGTACCGGTTCTAAAATAAACTGGTCACTCTTAAATTGCCTTTTGAGAAAGGGGTCCCGGAACTCCTAGACAAGGAGCGTTATTACATGGTGATCCAACTGCAGTATCTCCCAGTATGGCTGGGCAATGAACCCAATAACAAAAATAGACTGTGGTCTGGGGCAGGAGGGGGACTGCTAGACTACCATTTTAATGTTGCTGGGTACATTGCAGCACAGAACCCCTTACTTAATTGGGATGAAGTTTTAGATTTGGGATAAGATGCAGAAAACGGCCGAACTGCATACCTGTCTATAAGAACAGAGAGGTTTTGGAACTGTCCCTAATGCAGTCTTGAAGAAAGAAAGAGCTGTCAGGCTTTGAATACCGGGAGACTGTAGGCTGATGGGGACATGTAACATGAAGACAGGTCTTTTACATTTTGAAGTGTGGAAGAGATGCCGCAAGGAGGGCTACTAATCTGTGCACAACTTGTGGGTGCAGCAAGATTTATGTGGAATTCCTTCTCAGTAAGATCACCTTCATTAAACACACTACAAGAACTATATGTATTGGGTAAGGGCCAAAGCCCTATTACCTTGCTGTTCTTGTCCTTCTTTTGGGACAAAGAGTAGCAAGAGTTGAGAATTAAGGAAAACTTGAAGGCTGATGTGGGCGAACATTTGACACACTTGGGGGTCCATTATGATTGCGGGTGGATTGCCACCGCCCGTATGGCGGTGGCGATGCGCCCGTAGAAAACCTCCGCCCACACTGAATTCTCTGCCGCCATATTACCATGGCTGGGGGGAGCCCGGCGTACAGAAAGACCCGGCTGGTCGAAGAGTCTGCCAGGCGGAAAAGCTGCTTACATGCTAACATGGTGCGGTGTCTTGGAGACACCGCCATCCATATTAGCATAATGGCGGGGACATGCCTTTCCATGGCGGCAACGCCTCCACAGAAAGGCAGGCGGCAATCCCTTGCGGGGCCCGTTGCGGGCCCCCAGGGATTCTGGGGGGTGAGGGTGCACATGGTGGGTACCTATGGTACCCCCCTGCATCTCAATATACAACTAGCTGCAGTACATTATGAAGGTTCCTTTGTGAGGCAGGTTTAAAGAGAACTGGAACTGGCATTACTGCACCTTCTTTTTGAGAAAGCAGCAATATATCGTTAACAAATTAAACAGTTTGGTGAACAGTGACACTGCCTTTTTGTTTTTAGTAAACGTGTTCATGCACCCAAACAATTTATAATTATTGATATGCTCATTTCTTTTTTTGCTAAATCTAACATGTTGGCCCTTTATCATCGTTATTGGTGATTTCGTTTCAATTAGTTTCACCCTTAGATGGGGATGGCAACAGCTCAAGCCAATCCATTCTGAGGTATAACCCTTGTTCATTGCTCTACAGAGAGACACAAAAAGTTAGAAGTTCAGTCTCTGAACTCTTTACATGCACTTAGTTTGAGGGCCTGGAACATCCTCTCTAAACCTGACTCTCCCATTTCTTTTAAGCATCTCTCATCCGCGAGGTTTACAGATTTAGATTTCACATTTATTTCATTGTCTAGATTTGCATGTCAAATTTAGACCTATCCATAGAGGGGACGTTGATCATGCAGCACAGAGTATGACCTTTCGAAATTGGTTTGACTCAGCTACCACATTTTCCATGATTCGAGATATGTTCGGGATGAAGGCCCATAAAAGGGCCAGGAAAGATCCTTTACAAGCTGAGATTTTCAGAAATCAGAAAGCCCGGTCTATGATCAGTGACCTACTTGCAGAATGTTGCTCTATCTCAAATATTTCCCACATAGAAGAGGGGTCGATTAGGATGGCGGACGGAAATGGGTACTGTCCGCCACGGTGGGGGAAATTTTACTCCCGGCTGCGCCGCGGAGATTCCGCGGTTGGGATTAGGATAATCATGTCACGAAACTCCGACCGCGGCGGACGGATCATAACCAACACCGTCCGCGGTGGACGGAACACATCCAACTCCGTCCGCGGCGGACGGAGTCCAATGAACAACCACTGCCGCGGACGGAAATGACCGCGGAAAATATCACATGTACCGCCATACCTGTGAATACTCCGTGGCCGCAATTAGGATAAATCCGCCCGTACCACGGAACGCACAGTCATCCACGTCTGTGGCGGAAAGAATGCAACGATAACCACAGCATCACTGCGGAAGGCCAACACGCACAACATCCCTAGCGGCAAACAAATGTTAGAAAGTGTACCGCAAGTCCAAAGCAAACATACGAACATTGACAAGGCCCCCCCCATACACCAACACCAAGCACAAGCCACCATGACACGTCCCAAGTATCCAATAATGCACACTAGTCAACACGCCCACCTACCACCTGACTGCCAACAACCATTGAGACACGACTATAAAATGACACCCACACACTACCACAATCCTTTGCATCACAGCATTGCTGCTAGCAAGAGGCCCTATTCGAGATACTGCTAACTCACATAGAAGACACACAACCACCACCCTACCACACCCACCACACAAACACCCACCACACAAATCCTACACATTACACACCACACACCTGCACCCCCCAACTCACTCAACTCACACACTGAGCACCACACACCATGGCACCCAAAAAAAAAACTAAATTCACGGAGACAGAGTTGAGGGTAATGGTAGATGAAATAATCCGTGTTGAGCCCCACATCTTCGGGGCCCAAGTCCAGCAGACGTCCGTGGCGCAAAACAACCACATGTGGGACAGGATCGTCACTCGGGTGAATGCGTCGGGGACTGTGCCGAGGACGAAGCATGACATTCAGAGGCGGTGGCATGACCTGAAGACCAGGGTCAAGGGCATCCGAGCTAAAAACTTCGCTAGAGCCAATCATACTGGCGGTGGCACACCCCCGGAGCCCATACCCTACACCGATTGGGAGGAGAAGGTGCTGGTGATACTACACCCAGAGAGCCTAGACGGACTTGACGAAGGAGAAGAGGCTGGTGAGTACAAACCAAGCACCACGATCAGCACGACATGGTCAGGCTCACACAACTGAGAAGAAACATCTCCTACGCCCCAACCCAGGCACGTTGGACACCAACTCACAAACATGTACATGGCTCCCAACAGGCCCCCATGTTCATGGGGAGGGTGGTGGTGGTGGAGGGTGGGGTGTGTGAGAGGCCCAAACTACAACTCCCAACAGGCCCCCATGTTCACGGGGAGGGTGGTGGTGGTGGAGGGTGGGGTGTGTGAGAGGCCCAAACTACAACTCCCAACAGGCCCCCATGTACACGGGGAGGGTGGTGGGGGTGGAGGGTGGGGTGTGTGAGAGGCCCAAACTACAACTCCCAACAGGCCCCCATGTTCACGGGGAGGGTGGTGGTGGTGGAGGGTGGGGTGTGTGAGAGGCCCAAACTACAACTCCCAACAGGCCCCCATGTTCACGGGGAGGGTGGTGGTGGTGGAGGGTGGGGTGTGTGAGAGGCCCAAACTACAACTCCCAACAGGCCCCCATGTACACGGGGAGGGTGGTGGTGGTGGAGGGTGGGGTGTGTGAGAGGCCCAAACTACAACTCCCAACAGGCCCCCATGTTCACGGGGAGGGTGGTGGTGGTGGAGGGTGGGGTGTGTGAGAGGCCGAAACTACAACTCCCAACAGGCCCCCATGTACACGGGGAGGGTGGTGGTGGTGGAGGGTGGGGTGTGTGAGAGGCCCAAACTACAACTCCCAACAGGCCCCCATGTTCACGGGGAGGGTGGTGGTGGTGGAGGGTGGGGTGTGTGAGAGGCCCAAACTACAACTCCCAACAGGCCCCCATGTACACGGGGAGGGTGGTGGTGGTGGAGGGTGGGGTGTGTGAGTGGCCCAAACTACAACTCCCAACAGGCCCCCATGTTCACGGGGAGGGTGGTGGTGGTGGAGGGTGGGGTGTGTGAGAGGCCCAAACTACAACTCCCAACAGGCCCCCATGTTCACGGGGAGGGTGGTGGAGGGTGGGGTGTGTGAGAGGCCCAAACTACAACTCCCAACAGGCCCCCATGTTCACGGGGAGGGTGGTGGTGGTGGAGGGTGGGGTGTGTGAGAGGCCCAAACTACAACTCCCAACAGGCCCCCATGTTCACGGGGAGGGTGGTCGTGGTGGAGGGTGGGGTGTGTGCGACAGGAAACAGAAATGTCTACAAATCTATATAACCATGTAATGTCCACATTACTGACCAGCTCTATCTTGTCCCTCAGGTGATCGTCAACTGACTGGGGAAACCAGTACCCGGCCGCCAGCCTCGCCTCCCACACAGACAGGACTCTCTGGTGACGAGGACACAGGCAGCTCCGGTGCGGAGGATGGAGCGGGACCAAGCACGCAGCCAGGGCCATCTGGCTCACAGGGACTCCCGGGACCGACCAACGTCGCATGTGTGACTCCAGCGACACCTGTCTCTGTGATCTGCACAGTCCCCACCACCACCAGTACCACCAGTACCACCAGTACCACCAGTACCACGACTCCTGCCTGTGCCACCCAGCATAACCCAGCGCACGACGCTGGTCCATCGGCCTCACACACAAGCAGGGTGAGTGGGCCACAAAGGAGAGAGGCGACGGGACATCAGGCAATCAGGCGACCCACACTCTGCCGTACAGAGGAAGGACAGCTACCCCATCCTGTGGCAGAGTCCCTACAAGCCCTAGCCAGGTGCCAGGCATCATACGACCATTCCCAGGAACATGCAGATCGTGCACACCAGGACTCAGTGGACAACACGAACATGTTGCGCGAAATCTCGGGGTACCTTGGCCAGATAGTGCACATCATGGGCCAGCACACAACAATGTGGAGGGAATGGATTGGCCGGAACAACCCCCCCCCCTCCACCAATTGTCATAGCGCCACCGCCACCGTCACCTCCACCTCCACCGCCACCGTCACCTCCGCCTCCACCGCCACCGTCACCTCCACCACAAACAAAGGCAACGGGACATCAGCCAATCAGGCGAGCCACACACCGCCGTGCAGAGGAAGGACAGCTACCCCATCCAGTGGCAGAGTCCCTACAAGCCCTTGCCAGGTGTCAGGCGTCATACGACCGGTCCCAGGCAAACGCTGATTGTGCACACCAGGACTCAGTGGACAATACCAACATCCTGCGCGAAATCTCTGGCTTCCTTGGCCAGATGGTGGACTTCATGGGCCAGCAGGCAACGATGTGGAGGGAATGGGTTGGCCGGAACAACCCCTCCACCAATTGTCGTAGCGCCACCGCCACCGTCACCTCCGCCTCCACCGCCACCGTCACCTCCGCCTCCACCGCCACCGTCACCTCCGCCACCACCGCCGCCACCACCACCTGTGCCCCTCGCAACGGATGTGGCCCATCAACAACCTGCCCTCCCAGCTGACTCTGTTCCACCTCAGAGACGGAGGGGCCGGCCGAGGCAGGAAGTGGCTGAGAGCAGTGTTGGAGCGCCATCCACACGCTCCAAGAGGGGACGCCAATGACAATGTCACAGCCTGTGCCAGACATTCACCCTGCTAAGTATCCTGTCCCACAGACAATCATTCCCACTGGTCTGCTGGACTACCTGACACCCCCCAATGTGGTGTCAGCACGGACATTTCATCTGCCATTACCTTCAACTCCAACTCCCTCCACCCCACTTACTTGTAAATATTCACCAGCACAAAAGCACAACCTGTAAATAAATTGCACTTACACACACAATGATGTTCTGCCTCCATGTTTATTCACGTGCCCGGCCATGTACACAACCGCCGTGCCCGGCCATGTACACAACCGCCGTGGCCGGCCATGTACACAACCGCCGTGCCCGGCCATGTACACAACCGCCGTGCCCGGCCATGTACACAACCGCCGTGGCCGGCCATGAACACAACCGCCGGGCCTGGCACGGCGGTTGCGGACATGGCCGGGCACGGCGGTTGTGTTCATGGCCGGGCACGGCGGTTGTGTACATGGCCGGGCACGGCCGTCCTAGGCCCGGCCGCTCCGGCCGGTGTACGGTGGATGATGCAAGGTGACTGTAAGGGGGGTCATGAACTGGCATGTCCATTGAGTACATCTACAGGGTGTATAGGCCTGCACCTCCCCCGCTGAGTACGTGCACCGCCATGGAGGCGCCAGTGATAGAACATTGTTGCAACTGAAGCATCCGTGCCTGAGGCTTGCACGTGCGGTTGCCGATGTGTGCCCGTGATGGTCCCTGCACATGCAGCCAATGGGAAGAGGGACGCTGGCCGCATATGGCCAATCGCGAGTAGCGGAAGCAGTGCACCGCAACAACAGGGCCAGTCATTGGCCCATTTCACGAACACGCTTCCAGGGCTGACCAATTGCTGGCGACGTATGCCACTGACACGTGCTGAGGGCCCTATATATGTGTGTTGTCCAAAATGACACTTCCTACCCTGGGGACCAGTGCTGCCTGTTCACCTCGACCTGCTGCTGCTGCTGAGCTGACCACCGACTGCTGCCTGTGACCATCACCTCGACCTGCTGCTGCTGCTGAGCTGACCACCGACTGCTGCCTGTGACCATCACCTCGACCTGCTGCTGCTGCTGAGCTGACCACCGACTGCTGCTCTAGTGCCATACTCCGTGATCTTGCCATGTCAAGAGGCAAAGAGATCCGGTCTCGACCCTTCACCGCCGGGGAGCTTGATGTCCTCGTGGACGGTGTACTCCGCAACTATGGCCGCCTCTACGGCGCACCAGGACGGGTGGTAAGTGCAGTGTGGGACATGTTGGTGTGCATGAGGGGGCCAAATAATCAGGCCTATTTCTATCTTAGCTGTGTAGTGTGGGCTAGACATATGTTCCTGATTGTGCATGGCTGCTGACAGTTACGTCTTGCCCCTATGTGTGTGACAGGCCACCAGTCCACTGACTTAAACCCTTTTGTCTCCCATCATGGTAGGTCAAGCTGCACCTTCGCAAGGACCTGTGGAGGAGCATAGCACGGGAAGTACGGGCATTGGGGGTGTGCAACAGACGACATACACACTGCCACAAACGCTGGGACGACATTTCCAGGCTGAGCAAGAATGTAGCGGAAGTAACACTGGGCATGATTCCAAGGACGCCCCGTCTGGCCCGACGCTCCATGACCCCTCTCATGCACTGTATCATTGCAGTGACGCATCCTGAACTGGCCGAACGTCTGAGTGCCGATCAACAGCAAACTAGCGGTGAGCATACTGTCTGTGTAGGAAACCTGTGAGTGCTATGCATGTATTGGTGCACAGACACAGTATTGAGTTCCGTGTTGCGTATGTATCTCTGTGATGCCATTTTGGTCCCATTGGGTGGTTCTCATTTGACATCCAGGTCCGCCATGTTGACACGCCACTTGCTTAGTAGTTGAGTGTTGAAGCACATCCCCTAGTGGTCCATGGCCCCATGGCAGGAAATGTGAGGATGACTGGTAGAGGTGGGCCGTGTGCAGGATGAGGGCTACAAAATCTTTGTCAGCTATGTATTTTGGCAATCCTGTTCCTTCTGTACGTCAGTCTGCCCATGACTCACACATCTTTTATGTGCATTTCAGCTATGACAGAGGACACTCAGCCACAGACGGTGGAGAGTAGTCGAGGAAATGAGTCCGGCTCAGACTTCGCACACACGCAGACTGACACCGAGGAGGCCAGCGCCGGAGAGGGGGACAGGACCGTCCCTGAGGACTCGCATGTGGAGACACCATCGTCCTCCTCGTCGGACACTCTTGGTGAGCCTGCACTGTTGTCACAGACTGGGAGTGGGCACTCATCACCTTCTGTCGGAAGACAGCACACAGGGCCCACACTTCCGCCAACTGCACCATGTACTGTTCGTGGTCGGAGGAGTAGGGGGAGCAGAGTGGCGTTCGGTGCAGGCACCGCTGCCCCTGCCACGGTGAGCCAAAATGCACTGTGTGCTGAGGCCGTTGATCTGCTGCGACAGCTGTGTGTGGGGCAGACCAATATGACAAATGCTTTCCAGGACCATGATAGGAAGTTGGGGCAGGTGGTGGCATTCATGGAAGGGATGCATGGCGATCTTGCAGGTATACACAGGACAGTGCAGTCATTGGCAAGCAGTGTGTCGTCTGCAATAGTACAGTCGCATGAACAGGGTGCTACTTCTGTTTCCCCATCTACACCACTGGATGTCTCAGGGGGTAGTGATTATTCTGAGCAGGACTCAAATACAGGTTATTGCACTAGAAGCAGCATCAGACAGCACGTCAGGGCACGCAGGGCACAGACCCCATCCCCTAGATCAGCTAAATCTGTTCACGTAGACAACGTCAGATACACTGGAGTACACACACAGGATCCACAAGTGTTGTTGGGGGACATGCCTTCAGGAGCTACACAGGCATTCAACACAAAAGGTACTCCCAAGGCAAGGGATACTCGCATGTCCATGGACTGTACCTTGGACAAGGCCAGTCAGAAGACAAAGGCACCTCCTAGGAGCAGGGAGACTCCCAAGGGCAGGCCCACAGCAGAGGAAAGGGACACTCCCAAGGACAGTGACAAGACAAAGGCACCTCTTAGGAGCAGGGAGACTCCCAAGGGCAGGCCCACAGCAGAGGAAAGGGACACTCCCAAGGACAGTGACAAGACAAAGGCACCTCTTAGGAGCAGGGAGACTCCCAAGGGCAGGCCCACAGCAGAGGAAAGGGACACTCCCAAGGACAGTGACAAGACAAAGGCACCTCTTAGGAGCAGGGAGACTCCCAAGGGCAGGCCCACAGCAGAGGAAAGGGACACTCCCAAGGACAGTGACAAGACAAAGGCACCTCCTAGGAGCAGGGAGACTCCCAAGGGCAGGCCCACAGCAGAGCAAGGTCCATCTCCTAAGGGCAGGGACACACACAGAGAGCAGGTGTCTACTGGAGACAGGTGCACCACACACGACAAGTCTGCTGGCAGGAACAGGGCGGCGACCAGGGCACAGGCTACATCCAGAGACAACACTCCACCTAAGGATAAGGCACATCCTACGGACAAGGCATCTAGCATGGACAATGGCGCAATCAAGGACAGGCATACTTCACCCCTGGCTGCACTGAGGCTGATGTTTTCTACTGAACGCCAAACAGATGTCTCCGCGGCAGAGTCCCCCCATACCTCCACTCCCATCCAGGCCAGTCAGAAGCAGAGGAGGGTGTCCCCTGTTGTTGCATCCCCCAGTACACATGATTCCGAGTCCAGGCGGCAGGCACAGAGCAAACGACAAGCAGGCTCCAGCACGTCCCCAGAAACCAGCTCCCCGGCTGCAGATGCTCCACCTATGGTGGGTGGTGATTCTTTAGAGTCCCCACCACTTGGCAGTCCTGTCCTGTCCAGGGTGCACTCACACATCCCTAAGAAACGCAGACACACACCATTGACACCTGCCAACCCCGATTTGGCTCAAGGTCAGCTATCCCCAGCTCCCAGGCCCACCCTGCCTCCTGGCCCATACAGCCCTGTGGCTCATCATTTCAGTTGTCCCAGTGGCGCTGGTGCAGTTGACTCTCATGTATCAGATGGTGGCACTGTGTCTGTTGTTGGCTGTCATGCATCATGTAGTGGCACAGTGTCAGTTGTGCCCTCTCCTGTTGCAGGTCCTGGCAGTGTATCTGGGTCTATGGCTCACGTGTCAGTTAGAAGATCTGTGGCTGTGTTGCACACTCCTGTTTCTGGTGCTGGCAGTCTGTCTGGGTCAGTGGGTCACGTGTCAGTGACTACATCTGTGGCTGTGTTGCACACTCCTGTTTCTGGTGCTGCCAGTGTGTCTGGGTCCGTGGCCCATGTGTGTGTCACTCGGGCTGTGGCTGTGTCTCACACTCCTGTTGCTGGTGCTGCCAGTGTGTCTGGGTCCGTGGCCCATGTGTGTGTCACTCGGGCTGTGGCTGTGTCTCACACTCCTGTTTCTGGTGCTGCCAGTGTGTCTGGGTCCGTGGCCCATGTGTGTGTCACTCGGGCTGTGGCTGTGTCTCACACTCCTGTTGCTGGTGCTGCCAGTGTGTCTGGGTCCGTGGCCCATGTGTGTGTCACTCGGGCTGTGGCTGTGTCTCACACTCCTGTTGCTGGTGCTGCCAGTGTGGCCGAGGCAGGTAGTTCACGCAGTCCCCCTGATTCTGTGATGTGAGGTGCTGAACACTTCACTCAAATGTTATTTCACATGGTGTGTCCATTGAGAACTGCGTGGCACTCTTGTGGTTCCTGTGACGGGTTGGTAGGGACACGTACTTGTGCTGCCTCTGATGTACCTGCTCTGTACTGCACAATGCCCTGTTGATGCTCTGATACTGCATTCTGCCCTCTCGTTTACTGCCTCTGATGTACCTGCTCTGTACTGCACAATGCCCTGTTGATGCTCTGATACTGCATTCTGCCCTCTCGTTTACTGCCAATGATGTACCTGCTCTGTACTGCACAATGCCCTGTTGATGCTCTGATACTGCATTCTGCCCTCTCGTTTACTGCCTATGATGTACCTGCTCTGTACTGCACAATGCCCTGTTGATGCTCTGATACTGCATTCTGCCCTCTCGTTAACTGCCAATGATGTAGCTGCTCTGGTGCCCACTTTGCCCATGCTCACGCATACACTGTGATTATACCCCTATTTTGTACAATAAAGGTAGTCTATCAAGTCTCGTGGTCTGTCGTTGTCATTCTTGCTTGCGTACTACAAATGTGTATTCGTATTTGCTTCTCATCAGTGGTTTCGGTAACATGACACTCCCCCTCCCTACGTCACGTCCCTTGTTGGTATTCCCCTCCAGACAGCCAATGGTTTGTGCCTTACCTGCGTCGTCGTCCATAGTGGGCCATGACTAGGACGTGGTGGATCGCGAAGAGCATCGGGAAAGCGTGTAGCGCTGGGTCCATGGTGGTGGTCAGCTTGCGGTGGGTATCTCTGCTATGTCACCTATGTTCGCTGTGGAGAATCCGCCGTGTTCAGACAGGTTGTTTTTCCGCTGCGGTTTTATGTGTATTTTCCGCCATCTTAATTTGGGGGACGGTCTTAGACGTCAGTACGTACGGCGGGGCCTCCGGATGTGTTCCGTCCGCCACGTGCTCGTGTGTAGTTCGGCGGCAGTGCGTGCTTTTCCGTTGCGGACAGAAATTTGACACGTTTTCCTATCCTGATATGGCGGACGGAGTATCCGCGGCAGGCGGACACGGAAAAGGCTTTTTCCGCCTACTCCAGGGCCGCGGTGGCTCTTCCGTCCGCCATCCTAATCGACCCCAGAGTGTGAACAACTTGGTCCTTGATCATATGGAATGTGTAGGATTCTTTAACACCCTCAGAGCTAACAAAACATAGCAACCCTGAGCCTCAAAGTAGTTCTCCTCTCTTAAAAATGTCATAGAAAAAGAAATCAAGAGTCCAAGATGTATCGGTATATCTTTAGCCATAGCCACTAATATTAAATCTCATAAAAAGAAATTGCAGCATCAAAAAAAGGACTTTGTTGACAAGCAACGGACTGACTTTTCTCACTTATGCAAACAAGGTGTTACTAGAATGTTTTTTGGCATTGTTTCAATAACTTTGGGTGGGAAGCATAGTTATCGTCAATTAAATCACTGTATGCATTTGGACGGAACATGTTGTCAGGACTCACTGGGGGACTCCAGAACTGGTAGAATGTTTCAGCCTGCTTCTTCTCCTTTCACAACAGGTTGTTAGAGGTTCCTACTTGGCAGTTTTGGAGAATGACAGCAATGGTCACTATGACATTTATGGAGAATATTTGTATATGAAACTAATGACCTTGTGCATGTTTCCTGGGGGCAAATATTTAAGACGGTGTTATGAATAGCTTTTCCAATGCTCGTCCTCCACGTAATAGGCCTTCTCTGCAAAAAAGACACAGGGTGCCCATCCCCATTGTTTCTAGATTTGTTCTCCATCCGAGAGATACAAGCATGGGTTAATTAAAGGAACATCTATTTTGATGGTGTGCACATAAAATAATTCAGCATCAGTTACACCCAGTGCTTCTGTGCAATGTAACATAAATTCCCTTTCCTCTATTTTTCTCCAATAGTAAAGTATTTTTCCGTATGCAGAATCCTTTCCCTTACACTCGTATGATAAGTGGGGGTTGTTTGACTTTCCTTTCCACCCGTGAAAGGGATTTGCTTCAGCCAGAAGTAAGTCTCTGACCGTTTCGAAGGTGAGAAAGGGTTGGAGAGATTTTTGAAGAAAAGGACAGTGCACCAAGTAGCAAAATTTAACGAGACCTGAAAACGTTTGGGAAACCTGGTCTAGGACCTCTATTCTGGAACCTCAAGAGATCACTGAGCCCTGACGAAGTTCCAATGGAACGAAACGCGTTGGCTGAGGCTTTTTAAAGATTGAAAAGAATAAAGGACTTAATTTTGGATAAATTGGAAGCTCTTTGAAATTGTGTTACTTGGTGCACCGTCCTTTTCTCAAAAATTCTGGTATCTGTTGAACAGTGGAGTATACGTGTGGCAAGCTCCGAGCGCATTTTGCACAAATCAAGGACTCATAAACTAACTTTGAAACTGGGGTGCCTAACCATGGTCAGCCACACTGTTTGTCTTTAACAAGGGTTGGAGAGAAGCCTGCAAACCCAAGACATTATGGCCATTAACAAACTTTCAAGGCTGAATATTCACTTGACACGCCCACAGACTCTCCGATTGAAGGATTTACTCCTGCATAAAATTGGACTGTTGTGGGATAATATTACACATGAGTACATTGATTATAACTGCTGGGACAACTTTAGTGAATGCTTGGCAGTTGTGAGTCCTGCCATGTGTGTCGGTAAAACTACTATGTGAACGCAATGGACATGTTGGATCAGGCATAAAGTCTGTGGGGCAGATTTACAAGCGCCTTGCGCTGCCAGTACATCACTTATTGTGAAGCACTGGCAGCGCATTTCTCTGCCCCATATTTACAAGGACAGGAAAAGCCACCCTGCGTGACTTTTCCTGTCTGTGTAAATACCGCCCCTTTGCATGCAACACTTTGTGTGAAAGGGCCGTTCCATGGGTGTTGGTGTGGGTGTTCCCAAGCAGCACCCATGGGACCAGACACATTTCTATATTTACGAGGAATTGTAAACCTGGAAATGCATCAGTATGGTACGTCACCCCGTGGCGTAGCGATGCACAACGAGGAGAAATGTTTTCATTTCTCCTCGCTTTTTTCGTCGTTAAATGCGTGCTGCATTCTACAGCACACATTGAAAGAGGAAAATGCCTGTAGAGATTGTTTTCGTGCATGAAGGCGCCCCGTCATGCACAAAAACAATCTCCCCACGATGAAGGCATTCTTGCAACGTGGTGCAAGGGTGCCTGCGCTGTCGCATGGCAGCTGTTTGTGCGCCAGTGCAGGGGAGAGCGCAGGAATGCGACATATCATTGTAAACATGTGGCATTCCTCTGCTATGAAAGGGCCGCAGCTTGGCACAGCCAAATCGCTTGCGGCAGCGCACTGCGATACTTTCTTGTAAATCTGCCCCTGTGTTTTGTAATACAATATTTTTTTTTTTAAAACAGATTTTATTGATGGATTGCACACATAGCGCAGCCCCCCGCACTCCGGAGTCAACTGCCAATAAATTACATAGCATCAAAGAATTAGCAATCGCTACATCATTTTGTGTCCATAAAGAATATCAAACTGAACAATGCTACCCTCCCCACCCTTCCCCACCCCTCAAATCCCCCCTCCCGGATCCCTCCCCTCCCGGTCGCATGACACCGTCTCCCCTCTCCTACAAATCAGTATTTGGTCCATAAACTTACATACACCTTCCATTGTGGCCCTTTCACACTTTTTCCAGAGTGGCCTCCCGCTCCACCGGAGGCTCCAGCCACAGGTCCCGATAGTCAGCCCATCTTTTCCATATCCTGTAATGCTTACGAGGGCAACCGCGGGCCACAAAGATTGGTTGCTCCAGCCCCATACAAAAATCGAATCCCTTCTTCCATACCGGAACTAAGGGAGCCCGGGGGTCTTTCCATGCTTTGGCTACGTCCCTTTTGGCCAAGGTCAGGTCAAATAACAGACAACACTCCCACACCCCCTTCCAGAATCTAGCTTTGTAATACAATATTTTATTTGCAAAGAAAATCTAAAGCACGCTTTGTGATAAACTGTTGCTATCCTGAAAAAAAACATAATGAACGAAAACAAATATAAAAAAATGTATTCACAAGAGACATCCTCTAAGGAAAGGTTAGACTGGCAGCCGTGTTAACATTTTGTATTCTTGCATATATTCCACGTGTGCACGTGTTAAACCACTATGATTGTCCAAGGGAATTGTTTGGGGAAAGAAAAATAATTGTGAGAGTTTTTTAACGAGGCTTTTGGGTCGAATGCAGCTAAAAGACAGAATTATTTAAAGATTCCAAAAGCTCCCTGTCTGCCTCACTTCCTACTATGAAAGAAGAAATGTTAATCTCTGTAGTGGCCTGCAGGAAAAGCTCCCAGCCTCCTGGGGTTCCCTGAGTGTGTGATGCTGTGATTTTGGTTGTGCATGTTGGATCCGTTGGAGGGCTTTTAGTTATAAACAAACTCTTATTTCGTATTCTATGAGAACGTGTCCTTTTGCTAATCATTTGATTTTATTCGTCATCATTTACATATTTTAACACGTACTGATTTTGTAGCAATTTATTTATAAAAGTTTGCATTTAATAGTACATTTTCAAGATATACAAGCAGTCCCCGCACAAGGTGGTAACATTAATGTTTTATATATACACACAACATATAAACATGAGCGTCAGATTGTTGTGATGGGAGTAAACATTGTCATATTCAGGTATTATTATTATGCTCTGCCAATAATTCTTATTTATAGAAACGTTGTGAGTAAGATCAACAAACGTCATCATTCGCTGCAGTCTACCCAATCAAGTCAAGTCAAAAATAGCTTTATTTCATTGTTAAAAAAGCAATCATAAAAGCATACATGTTAAAAATGTATCATATTTCAATTCATTTACAAAATCACCCAATTGTAAGAAAGCAGCACTTAAAAACATACACAACAATTCATTTATGGGAAATTTCCATTCAAGGCAACCTCACTGTACATAATGTGCTCTACATGATCATAGTATTTCTGTGATATACCACTTTTTTTCAGGAAGACTGTGGTTATTGCAACACCTCTTTCGTTGTCCAAATATTGTATGCATAACAGAGCCGAACTACATTGGCGCAGACCCATCTGTCTCAATAAAGGTAGTAAGATCCTGCGCCTAATAGATGTATAAAATTTACAAAATAAGAGGACGTGCATAGTACTTTGGGGTGACACATCATCACAGGGACAAGGCTGTAAATCACACGACCAGTCATTTACCGTTGGGAAGCTAACCAATCTATGAAAGATTCCCAACTTGAAGCGACATAATAAAAATTTATCGTAGTTACCAGGAACACATACCAAATAGGGTTGAATATTAAAAGTAGTTAATAACAATTGATGTTGCAGAGCAGTTGGTTTTAGGACCTCCGTTGTTGTTCTTACAGTGTCTAACAGAGTCAGCCCCTTTTTCCTCAAATCTTTTCTAGAAATGGCTGAGATAGTAAGAGGACTTAAAAAGTATTCAGGTTTGCCAAGGTCCTTGTAAAACCTAAACACATAACTCAGCCATGGGATCCTCATCACTCCTTCCAATTTCAAAATATCTGACACAATATCCTTATTCAGCTTGGTTTCTTCTTTGGTACACAGCCTGTGCCATAAAAGCACAGGCTCAAGCTTAATCAAGTCGGATATAGATGGAAGGCCTAATTCAGCGTGGCAGATATAACTTGAGGTACTGTTTGGTACAGCTAATATATATTTAAGGAAAGAGTTTTCAGCTACCTGAATGGGAGTCGGATCTGCAAAACCCCAAACCCCATTTCCATAAATAGCAGCAGATACACATTTTTGGCTTTGTAGATCTTGATTAACTCAACAGGAGGTCGTGTACCCAGCTTTTTGGCAAAAGACTTAAGGGCAGCAGTAGAACGTACCATCGCCAATTTCATTGCTGCTACGGCTTGAACCCATGATTCTGAGCAAATAAAATACCTAAATATGAAAATTGCTTGGATGCCTCAAGCTTCTGTCCTGCAATAAAAATGGCCCTTTTGGTCCTAAAATTCTTACCACAGCGCATGATGAATGTTTTAGATGAGTTTACCCTTAACACCAGATCTTTCATGAAAAGGACAAAACTATCCACCACGCGCTGAAGACCCACTTGGGTACGAGACATTAACACGGCATCGTCTACGTACAAAAGGGCCGGAATTGGACGGCCTGCTACATATGGGGAATCTAAACTATCTCTGCACAGGACTCCCTCCAAACCATTTATATACAAGTTAAAAAGGAATGGAGCCAGTACACAACCCTGTCTGACTCCACTCCTGATTGGGATTTTGGCCGTGCGTTCCCCCTTCAGGCCATAACGGACGCGAGCTGATCCGTCACTATAAAAACGTTTAAGAAAATAAATAATTTTTTCATCAACCCCTAGTTGTCCTAGTAAAGTCCACAGTTTAGAATGAATCACACAATCAAATGCGACTGAGAGGTCCACAAAGGCCAAGAATAAGTTCCCTTTCTTGGCCCTTTTGTACTTTCCCAGCAGCATTAGAAGGTTTAGGCCCTGCTCTACTGTTCCCAAGCCAGACCGGAAACCATATTGCAAGTCTGATAAAATAGAATTATCATCAGCCCAGTCCAAAAGACGTCCAAAATTATCCGTCCAGCTATCTTCGTGAAAGAATCCAGCAAGGAGATAGGTCTATAACTTCCCGGGTCGTGTCTATCCCCTTTTTTGAAGATAGGCACGATTATGGACTCCACCCAGGTAGGCAAAAAACCTGTGGTACAGCTTGCATTAAGCACCTGGACCAGAAGGGGGGCCCACAGAGGTATACTAGCCTTACAAATATCTATGGGGATACCGTCCGGGCCAGGAGCCTTGCCACCCTGACTGGCGTGAAGAGCTTTTTCAACCTCATCCAAAGTAAACGCCAAATTCCTTGAACTGGAGTAGGAAATAGGTGTGCAGAGGGAAGATGATATTTTCTCTCCCTCGTACACCTGGGAAAAATGCCCAATCCAGTCTGCCTCAGGGATCGCTATCTCTATTTTAGGACCAGTCTCTTCCACTAAGAAAGGGGTTCCAATAATCTTCCAGAAGCCAGCACTATCATTATTTACCAAAGCTACGTGCAAGGCTTCCCATGCCTTTGCTTTTAACATATTCTTCCTGTCTTTAATAGCTAACTTATATTCTTTCCTAAGTCTCCTCACCTCCGTAATACTTCTTGGGTTTTTATGCAATTCCTTCTTTAGGAGGGCATAAGCTTTGGTACAATTAGAATTAAACCATCGTCCCTGGTCTCTATTGTTATTATGCTGTCTCATAAGAGTTCCTTATTACATTTGTGATGGTTAAAAAGGATTCAAGGAGCGTTTCAGGTGAGGAGTCTTCACCCAAGCATATCGCAAGCTCTGGCTTACATTTACCAATTACTGAATTAAGTATTTCTGTTTGGTCAACCATGGCCCATCGCAACGAGTACCCATTCGTTCTACCAATGAATAGGTTTTCTAGAACTCTTGCTTTTTCAATGTTACTCTTTAAAATGTTCTTCATGGGCAATGAGATGGCCACACAGAGTGGGAAGTGATCACTTAGTGCGTTGTCTGAGACTTTAAAATAATTAATTCTATGGGCATGATTGTGAGTTACGTGAACATAATCAATCGTAGAGCAGCAGCCCCTACCATTAAATGTTGGAGGTAAGGAAGGTGGCAATGCACATAATTCATTAGCAAATCCAAGATCAAAATTACTCAGCACTTCTTTTAATTGTTCGCCCAAAGGGGTGTGTGTAAAATGCGATTGACACAACCCCTCTTCCCAAGCCACTCCACATCTATTATCTTCCACCAAACTACGTAAAGTACAGTTAAAATCTCCTACCAAGAGGACCCGCATATCTTTCCTGTTGCTTACAACCTGGGAGGTCAATACTTTAGACATGTTATTAATAACATTTGATACTTCACCCTGGGGAATATTATTATAAAAATTAACCAGGGCAATTGAAGTATCCGAGTCAAATAGAAGTACCAAAAACTGAAAATAAGTATCTTTGATGGGCTTTAAAACCCCTTTTAGATTCAGCTTATTTGAAAGATAAACACACAGCCCTCCCTTGGCTCTCCCATGGGCGACCTCAACAGCCGGAGTATGATAGGTCTTAAACCCATTGAAATGGACCGCTTCCTTACTCCAGGTTTCCTGAAGACAATTCAGGTCTTGGGACTGAGTAAAGTCCTGCCAAAGTGGGTTATCAATTTTTGATTTGATTCCGGCAATAATCCAAGATGTAATATGACATGACGGGGTTACAGCAGAGGTTGTAACAAGAGATGGGTGCCTAAGACCTTCCAACGAGGACCTAGTCCCACTAGGGTACACTAACTCAGGACCAACATCCAGGGCCACCATCCCCTCATTAGTAACCTCAATCCCTGGAGTACTGGCATTCTCTGTCTGCTCATTCATAATGTCCCCCTGATTAGGCATAGAGTTGTGGTAGACTACTCCGCCAGATACATTGGCGAACTTCTCCGTTTGTAGTCAGTCATTACTCTCTAGACCACTTAAAGTCTCAAAGGGATTTGAAATCCGGACACAGTATCTTGCTTGGTTAGGACCCAAATGATTTCCTGCTAAGCAATGGGGACCTGGAAACCTTCCAGAATGTGTGGGACGGTAAAAGAAACCCAAGGGTAGAATGTTGATAAACTCAGTGTTAACTAACCGGTAAACAACCTTTACAACGCAACTTTTACCACGCAGTGCCTTTACAACGCAACTTTTACAACGCAAACCATTACAACGCATTGCGCTGGGGGCGCTCTAGGATAGGGAATAGGTTTAATGTACTATCCAACACCTTCCCTACTATCCACGGGTACTGGAGTTGGAATAGTAAATTAAACAATTCACTATCCAGCACCTAAAAGCACTATGCGTTGTAATGGTATGCGTTGTAAAAACCGCATTGTAAAAGCATGCAATGTAAAAGCATGCGTTGTAATGTCATACATCCTAACTAACCCATTAAAACCCCCCTCAATAATGTTTCGTACCAGATGAGTAGATCTAAATGTTAAGATTACACAATCTCCGTACCTACCCAACTCACTCTTCTGGCCATTTTAAATTCAGAAAACAGTACATTTTTAAATCCAGTCCTAGAGGTTAAAAAATGAAGGGATTTGTTCCTCAATGTTGACCAGTGTTCAAAAACTTTACCTACCACCCATTGACTACATCACTGCCTTTGTGGCTTCCTACATCAATCACTGAAATATGTGTGAACCTGGGCTTCTATGGGAATTCAAAAGGGCATATTATCAAGCCCCTTATTGCCGCTTTAGCGGCAGTTTCCTGCCGCTAAGGCGGCGATAATTTTGACGCCGTTCTTGATATTATGCCCATTTGTCTTTCAACTGTGCTGATTGTCAGCCTCCAACCCAAATCACTCCCTCATAGCCTCAAACCCTTGGCATGTTGAATAATCATAGCACCTTATGCACATATCTTTCTTTTTCACCAAAGTCAGCGCCTCAATAATACAGGATAGATATATTATCTGGTATATGATTTAACTGGCAAGCCTTTACTGCTATTTTACCTGAATGTGACTTAATCAGGGCCTAAAGTTCAGTGGTGTAGCAAGCTCGCCATGGGCCCTAATGCTAGCAGAAAAACTGCCCCATCCTCTGTTTTGAAAGTAAAAACAGGTCGAATTTAGGTGCATTGGGCCCTTTTAACCATGGTCACCTGTGCCACTGTAACTGCTGCACTATTGATAGCTCCACCCATGCTCGAATTCAGTTCTGTTCCACCTGACTTTTTCTTCTTACCAAAGTAGCATACCCTGCAAAGACAAGCGAACTGAACAGATCACAGACAGAATTTCCACAAGAAACCTAAATTATCAGATAATTTGCATACCCTATGTGGCTAAAATAAGTGTCAAGTATTTCTTCAGTTTCAGCTTTGAGCTTGATTTACCTATCATTCTTATGAGCAGTTGTGTCTTATGTCTATCTTATGGTCAAATTACCCCTCAATGTCTGGGTTAGAGAAAATGTGTGTGTTGCTCCCATAGGCTTAAGTGTAACCTACTAATAAATTGCAAAAAGTAAAATACACCTATTTAAGGAAAAACATTGAACATTTCTTTTAGACCTGATGCTCTGGAGGTAGTAGTTCCCATTAACTTTTTTTCTTTTTCCTCGTGGTTTTTGCTGATTCTTTATTTGTGGCACTAGGACTCTGGGGTCTTCCCCACTATAATGCAATGAGAAAGCACGCATGCCCTTCCTACACATGCTAACAAAAAAGTGGTGCTTACCTGATTGGTTTTGGTGATGTATCTGAGAGAACCCTGTAATAAGGCACACCACATACCCAGTGTAAGTACTGTACTGGCTACTCAGGGCTGCAGCACTGATGGTGCGACCCACAAGAATAGTCTTTGAAACGTGTCTGAAGCCTGCTATTGCAGGCCTGTGTGATGCGCATGTGCACTTATGCTCAGGTTGGCCTTTCTGAATCATTGGGTAATGCTGAGGCTGCCTTTCACTAACACAGAGCTAAAGGAACACATGATGGATGGAATGCTGAACAATGCAAAATTTCACCTACAGTCACAAAGATCTGGGTTTAATCCATCATTCTTTTGTTTACCACACCACTCCAGTTTGGTCCCAGTAGTATGCAAATCAGTCTTGACCCTGATCCTCATATGAACAGCCCAGCCTGAACTGCCAAGCCAGGTCCTCCCTGAACCGGAAGCATGCATCCTGGGACCGGTTTCGGGGCATCACCCCTCATCACCCAGGCTAGCTTGAATCCAGTGGTGCAGTGAGCATGGGACCCACGTCTGGGCATTCCCTTCCCACTTAGTGTGTCACAAATGAAAGAAACAAATGGTGGACGGAATGCTGAACAGCGCAAACATTCACCCCATTCACAAAGATCTGCATTTAATCCATTGTAAATGTAAATGTAAATGTAAATGTATGTGTCTTGTAAAGCGCACTCCTGCCCTGAGGCGTCCTGACGCTGTAGACCGCTGGGAAACCCGTCCTGGTTATCCCTGTGAGATGGTCCCTACTGGGTATCTCCAAGGTGAAACCAGGCATCCCCGGCGAATGTGGGGGGCCGTTGTAGAGATGAGGCAAGCTAATGCCCAGAGTTGCCGAGTGTGATCCCTGGTTAGAGTAGGCACTGAGGCGAGAATTATCGAGTCCGCTGACCCTGGTCCGCAACCCTGCCGCGTCGGGAATTGAATCCCTGGTCCCGGGCCGTTCTCTGCTTCCGGGTCTGCCGCCTCTAACCAGTGAGCCACACCACTCCATTGTTCCTTTGCTCATCATGAAACCCCAGTTTGGTGCCAGCCTCATGCAAATCAGTCTTGCCCCTGATGCTCATGGTAACAGTCCAGCCCAAACTGCCAAACCAGGTCCTCTCTGGACTGGAAACAAGCATTGTCTGACCAGTTTTGGGTCAGCACCGCTCATCAGCCAGGCTAGCTTGAATCCAGTGGCGTAGTGAGCATGGTTCTCACGTCTGATTATTCCCTTCGCACTTAGGGCCACACAAGAAAAATGAAGAAATGATGAAGGGAATTCTGAATAATGCAAACATTCACGCCCTGTCACAAAGATTTCACTAACACTGAGGCACCCCTAAGGTGTGCCCTGGGGGGGTGGGGGGGGGGGGGGGCAGCTGGAGCAAGTGATAAGTGAAAAGCAGGGAAGGTAGACATTTGTGCTCCCTGCCCAGGTATTGAAGAACCCCCATGTGTGTATTCACTACCTATGATGTTGGCACTCCCCATTGGTTAACATTGGGGAATTGCAGAGATTACTTTACTCCGCACTACTAGTCTACAGTGGAGCAGCCTCACGTTGTTTACTATCATTGAATTCACAATGACAAATCCACCCTGGTGGTAAAAGTGGATTTGTAATCAGTAGAGTAGAAATGTCACTTCTCGAAAGTGTGAATTTCTCTGTGTTAAAATCTTTTCTGTGCCCTTTAGTTGACCCCAGTCTGCACTGGTGGCAGGGCAAGCAAATCTGTGCATTCCTCAGAGACAGCCATAAACATTGGGCATGCAACTGGATTGACATACCTCTGCCATTGGAGCACTTTTGGGATAGATTGGGGGAGAGGTTTTGACACTTGGCCTCTCGGAAGCCAGATCGTGGCCCTACTAAGGATTAAGATTAGCATTCCAAGGCATCATGGCAGACAGGACTAGAATTTAGGGAAGATATGTGTGGTAAATAGGGGAACCCTCTGAACCACCCCTAACTTCAAAGGCACACTACAGTATAACTACTGGTGCCATACTTCAGCAGGGCAGAGATACACTTGCGGGGACGCGGGACCAGACATCCTGGACTGTGTGGTGCTCACTGTCAAAAGAATATGTTGTACACAAGGACTTGATGGCTTGCCTCCGTTCTTTGTGGCGGTCTCACGGATATGATATCAAAGGCCTTCCTGGAGGGACATACACCATTGTAATGACCTGATAATTCTGCCAATTACCAGGGCATACTGACCCTATCCCCTCTTGGGAGCCAAAAGGACACACCACTTCACACTACTTACCCAAGAAAGGAATAATACTAATAATTATCAAGAATATATGGCTATTGCCGAGGAGCTCGCAAACAGCAACAACAACGCAAGAACAATACCAGTGGCGACAACAACGCAAACAACCCGGGACTACAACGCAAACAAGGGGCCACTCGGTAAAACAACGCAACAAAGGCCACCCAGGTGGGCTGTTTAAACAACGCATACCCCTCCTAACAATGCCTCGGGGTGGAATACTTGTTATTTTGGATTTCCCTGGATGAGAGTGGTGACGTCTCTCTATCGACAATTACCTGCAGGAAGAGAAACTTACCATCCTTGCGGTGCTACAGCATTTGGGTCAGAAAGGCCATCCCAAGGAACACAGACAAATAATTATATACTCTGGGGTTTCTTTATTACACAATGATAGAAGGACAAAAGAAAGAAAACACTACTATGTCACGATAGGCCTTCTTCAAAACAGTACATAAGCAATTGCTAAATACAATCGATACATACATATAAAGAACTTATATGTAAATAAGTGTATAGAACTTGAAAATAGGAGACAATAGTTATATAAAAACAGTTAGAATGTATGAGTGAGTGGAACACCTCACCAAGTTTCTACACATCCTGCTTCCACTTCCCCAGAGGGGAGTCTGTTTCTCCAGCCGATTCTGAATTCTCTGCTCCACCTTCACAGCTACACTTCTGCACTGTGATGAACTACCAGTGGTCGAGACCCGAACACCCCCTTTAGTATAAGTGGAAACGTTGGTCGAAGCTTCTAGCAAGCCTCGCCCCCTGTTCCCATCAGATTCCATTCCTACTCCGCGCCAAGTCCATAGCTACAGCTAGCTAGGCGTTTTATTATGATTCCGGGGCAGAGCTGGCACATTCCTCCGACAAGAACCGGTTTCTACCACCATACAAAGTGCAGAAAACAAGTGAGAAGTAAAACATTACTCCTCACCCAAAAAAGCTTAGAAGATAGCGACAGCTTAGAAAATGGAATTGCTTAAGCACAGGCCACTATTCCTGTAAAAGAGCCCAAATTAGTATGCACGATGGCATTAGAGTATGCCAAAGCCAATAGGTAAGCCCTTCATTTAAGCAATATACAGTCAGACACAGAAAGAACATGTTTGAGTCTTACTTTACAGCTTATTCATATTATGTAGGCCTGCGCAGAACTATATTAGAGCAAAATATACTGAGATGATAGTGGGCAATGGTCATAATGGAGCCGTTTCCATAAAAAAAATGGCTCAATCACTACAACCATCTACGTGTTTCACCTAGAGAGCAGTGCCCTCTCAAGCGCCTACTTCATCTGTTGGATCATGACTGTAGCACAGTGTGAGCATGAGACAGGATTGCCTTGTGTTGAGCCTCCAAACCATGTCAGCATCTAAGGATTGCAGCCCCCGCATTTTTGGGCCTCAGCACGCACAAGCATCTAGTTGGTGGTGAGCGGATTCCCAGTTGCGGGACCCAGCTTGACCTGCTTCCTCATCCGTGCCCCATCTCTCTTGTGCGACATGCTGACTGCATGCTCATTGCAGGTGGTATCCGATTCACAGGTTGCGACCCTCAGAAGGAGGGTGCATCTGTAGTACTACCTTGTGTGGTTCTACTGAAATTGCGATTGTCTTTGTGGGATCGGATTGTTTGGTGCAACTCGTATCATCGCATACCAGACATTGTGCCTCATTCCAGGGAGGTACAGTGAACCCAACTGTGGGTTGAGTGTAACCAGGTTGTTTGGTGCGACTCGTATAATCGCGCACCAGACGTTGTGCCTCATTTCCATGGAGCTATGTTGAACTTTGTGACCGAATTGTCTGGGGCAGGGAGGTACAGCAGAACTCAACTTGTGGTTAATTGTGTCTGGATTTTCTGGTGTAATTTGAATAAATGCGCCCCAGACGCTGTGCATCACTTCCTACGGCGTGCAGGGACAGCTGTACCCCCATTCATAGAGTGTTATGTCTTGCCCTCAATGCAGCAAATCAACTGCCCTCTCCTCACCCAGCCCAATGACTTTGTGTTGCAAGGTATTATCGCCCGGATTCAGACTCGTGGTGCGAGTAAATGACTGGGCTGAATAGCACTTTCAAGAGCGAACGGAAGTGGGTCGAGAGACTGTGGGACACCCCCAGTACTTTGTAGAACAGGCCTGGTATTGTAGGGCTGATTGAGAGACTTCTTGATTGAACTGGGACAGCCTCTACCCAGTTTCTGCTCTGCATAAAGGGGGTAACCTTCCTGAGCGGTGTCCAACCCGCCATTTGTCGACTGTTGCCTAGTTACCCTGATATTGCCTCCAGCTTTCTCCCCTGGGCGCCTGACTAAGTGTGACACCGACATTAAACAGGTCTAGTAAGGGGTGGCAGTTTTTGACTTTAACCTGTTGGCAGAGTAGTGGGGGTTTAAATGAGAGGTGAGGGATGGATTGAGCCATGGGGCCCTCATTCATATTATCAATTGACCTGCCGGATATCATTAGCATTGAGTTATGGTGCTAAATTGGTGTGTGTGTAAGTGTGCTTCATATATCCTTTGCTCTGCATCATGGTGTTGTGTGGGAGAATGTGATACATGAGAACAGCATGCTAATAGTGCCCGGTGCAATGGTGTTGCTTTACTGTTTTTTTTTCATTGCCTAACACATACTTGTTTCTGACATTGGTTTTATCCGTGCGGCCATTGTCCCACGGTGCTGCTGAAAAGTATTATAAATTTCTGTGTTTACACATTCCTGATATCATTGTGACCTGGAGTGCACCCTAAAAATACTTTGATTTTGTGTTATTTGCCAAGTTGGGCCCACATCTGACAATGTATGGCACTGCTTAGGATTTGTGGTATAAAATAGGACTTTTCCCCAGTGTGCATATTACTTTTTAACACTGTTGGGTCTAGTGCTGCTACTTATATTTCCGAGTGTGCTTTATGCCCAGAAATACATGATGTCATATTGTGTTAATGTGTGTGCTGAAAGCAATATTTATTTCCATACACCTCGTGTGAAGTCTCTTTTGTGACGCTCAGTGTATTTATTGTGTGAGAGTGCTGTACCAATGCTTTACACATTGCCTCTGTGATAAGCTTGACTGCTCAGTGCCAAGCTACCCAAGGGTGAGCACCGGTTATACAGTGAGTGTAATCACCTAACCCTGACAGAAGTGGTAGGTTCTGCCTGGCCTGGGCACCGCCTACACCAACCAGAAAAGTGCCAGTTCCAACAATGATATCCTAGACTTAGAATACTTTTTTCCTGGAAAGAACCAAGTGCATTTAACTACAATGTCTCAACTATTCAAACTTTTTGATTTTCTATTAATTTACTCCACAAATGTGCTAGGCTTTTTCTTTCACAAACTTTCCTAATCCAACTACGATTACTGAACTGGAAATACTGGAAGACTCTTCAAAAATTCAAAATGGACCAAAAAGGACAATACTTGCCAAAATACTCTTGATAGAATTCACAAGTCCCCCTTAAATTTCCAATAATTACTGGCAGTATTTATTTGCGTGATTTGGATTTTTTAAGATGGTCAGTGAAGACATTTGGTTGACACCATTTATCATTCTCTCCAGAAAATACCATCAAAACCTGCTTTCTAGTATCAGATGAAGAAACAGCAGTTTGAATGTCTTGTGTGATCTTGCACGATTCCTTTGAAGTCATGTTTGCAAAGTCTTGGTTGTCCATGACTCATATTTATTTTTATGATAAATCGGAAAGTAACATGTAGTAATTTCTTGTTTCACATGTAGTGACTTTTGTGAAATTCTCATCTTATCTTTCAGATGCCTTTATTCCAGTTTCCCGATGTATTAAAATACACAAATTTATCTGGTCAAAGCATTTCAGGAAATTCATTTGCCGGGTCGTTAGCTTCAATGAATATGATTTTATGTGGACCATCTGCCAACAATGGAAATCAAGTGAGGAGTGCACCAGTTAACAGCCCTGAAAGTAACAACAGCTCTGGGACTTCAAGCAATACCACTGGTATATTTATTCATACAACATTTATCACCGTTTTTTTGGTGTCTTATAAATGAACTCAAACAGTATATAGTGGGTACACTCAAAAGTGCTATCAACGAATTACATTTCCACTATTGTGCATGCTACCCTATTGCCTTGGGGTTATTTTGAGGATGTCTAAATTTACATTATTCATGAGGAAAAATGTAAGTCACCGAATCAGGCGGCCAGAGTGGGATTAATGCACATGCATTTTACCTATCTCTAACTCTCATGCCTAATGAGGGGTTCACAGCAGAATCACAGTGAGTTTGAGACAAAACGGTGGTGTTGTTGAACACTGCCAAAACGCACTAACACTAAACCTGTCAGAACCTTTTTCAGTGGACTACAGAGCATGCAGAGGTTATTACCAGACCGCAGCATGGTGGATGGGGCCTTTTACTCCTGCTGTCCTGGGACCCAACCTACTATGAGCTCTCTGCAACTGATCCAAGAACTTCTCCTTAAGCACTTGATTCTCTGTGGTAGCGCAGTTCCGGAAGTTTTAGGGCTTCTGAAGGGGAGGTAGAGTGTCAGTGTATGCATAAACACACAACTAATGGTGCCCTTCAGCAATCCCAATAAATGTGACTCTTCCACAGGTGCAACCCCCTCTGCTCTAAGCTTTTGTTCACAGAGTTTGTCGCAAGTTCCTACAAGTCTCTTAAACAGTTCTAATCTGTGGCACATCAGGCCTTAGTCCCCTAGATTTTGATTTTTAGCCTTCAGAGACATATGCCCCTCATAATTTTTACCTTGTATGATTCTATGTTCCTGTAGTGTGTACCTCATCAGCCCCGCCATCTACCTTAAACATTGTGCTTTGGCCTCCCTGCCCAGAACTATTCCTGTATCATTATATGCCATTGATGTGCACAGAGCATGCTCTGCTCCCCTCCCATTGTGGCTTACCCACAGTCCTCAGGAATGTCAGCAATCCACAGCTCCTCTATGGGTCTGCAGTCCCCACCTCGATTTTAGAAACGTCCAGGCCCTTGGCTTCCCAAAATGGAACACACGAGCCTCGATGAAATGTACTTTTACAGGAACACATAAATGCAGGGCCCGATTCACAGAATGAACTTAAGACAAAATCCTAAACTTACTACTTTTGGTATTCACAGAATGCACTTACTACTTTTGGTATTCAAAGAAGGGATTTACGACTACTAACTTTACAGCAGCACTCGGGCTGGAAATTCCGGCCCAGAGGCGGAGCTTCCGGCCCGGAGGCGAAGCTTCCGGCTTGGAGGTGAAGCTTGTGGCCCAGAGGCAGAGCTTCCGGCTTGGAGGCGGAGCTTGTGGCTCAGAGGTGGGGATTTAGCCATAGCTGAAATCTCCACCTCTGGGCCGGAAGCTCCGCCTCCAAGCTGGAAGCTCCTCCTGCGGGCCTGAATTTCCGGCCTGAGTGCAGACGTAAAGTTAGTAGTCATAAATCCATTCTGTGAATACCAAAAGTAGTAAGTGCATTCTGTGAATACCAAAAGTAGTAAGTTTAGGATTTTGTCTTAAGTTTGTTCTGTGAATCGGGCCCGCAGTCTTTAACACACATGAACATATGTGCATTTCACAGCACTATATTTGTCTCATGCAGTCCAAGCAATTTGCAAGTACAGCTGCAGAACTTTAAATATAAAATATACATATTAAATATTTTAAAACAACAATATGTATTTATTACAATGTTTAATAAATGTTTTCAATTAAAAGAAATTATATTAATATAACTAAAATGCCACAATATATTATCACGATAATAACAACAATATATGTTATATATAATTAAAAAGCATAACAAAATTAACATATAACATAATAAATAGCTTTTTAAAGAATAAATAACTTTTCACAATTATTTTAACTTAAATAAATTCCTACCCTATGCCACCAGAAACTAAACGCACACCTAAAATATATCTTATCATTTTAATTCTTACAAAGTTTACGTAATTAATTTTTAATTTAACAAATACTAGTAATGAATTAATAAGAAAATAATAATATTTAATTACTGTCCCACCCTTTATCCCTACAAACGCAAAATACACCTAATATATACATTAAAAAATATCTTATTTACATGTATGTATGTGTATGTATGTATACTTGTTAAGCGCAACTGCCACCCACAGGGTATCCTGGCGCTGTGACCATAACAATCCATCAGGTGTAATACACTACATTGCTCTTGGAAAGAGGTGGGTTTTAAGATCCTTCTTGAAGGAAGTCAGATATTGCCTACTCCTCAGCGACAGAGGTAAGGTGTTCCACAATTTGGCGGCCGCAAAGCTGAAGGCACGGCCGCCCATCCTCACTCTGTTAATCTTAGGGACCATCACCAAGAACGCCGAAGAAGACCTCAGGGGTCTAGCGGCTTGGTACCAGGAGAAAAGATTTTGAAGCAGCGTTGGTCCCAGTCCATGTAAAGCCCTGAAGACAAGGCATGAGGCCTTGAAAAGAATCCGCTGCTGGACAGGTAGCCAATGGAGATCAGAGAGTGCTGCCGATGACGATGCAGAACGTGGGCGAGATAAAGCCAATTTGGCTGCCATATTTTGAATCCTCTGTAACTTTGATACCAGGATATTGGGAGCCCCCAGAAGCAGTGCGTTGCAGTATAACCTACTGAGGATGGTACTACGCACCACTTCTGCCCTGGCTCCTAGAGGAAGTAACGGCAAGATTTTTCGTAAGGCTCGAAGCAAGCCCATACAAGTTGCCGTGGTCCTGTTGACAGAGGCATCAAGCTGCAGGCTAGGCTCAAACAAGACCCCTAAGTTGCGAGCCAACTCAGCCGCGGTCACCGTACCCAAGATAGAGGCTGGCCAAAAGTCGTCCGGCAGCGGGCGAGGAAGCCGATCCAAGGAGCAGTGAAGAACCTCGGTTTTCGATCCGTTGAATTGAAGCAAGTTGAGTCGTAGCCATTCTGCTGTTGCCGACATGCACCGGTGAAAGGTGTCCCTCGAGACTGTCTCTTTGCCCTCAAATGAAAAAATCAGTTGAGTGTCATCGGCATAGTTGATGACTGATATGCCGAATGACTTTATCAAACTTATTAGGGGTCGGAGGTATAGGTTGAAGAGGATCGGACTGATCGCTGACCCCTGAGGTACACCTTGATTCACCTGAAGCACGGTTGATCGAAACGGTGGCAACGCCACGGCTTGCTGTCTGTTGCAGAGATAGGATGTTAACCAGCTTAAAGCCAAGCCGGTTACACCTGCTCTCCGAAGGCGGCCCAGTAAAACCACGTGGTCCATCGTGTCGAACGCGGCTGACATGTCAAGCAGCACTAAGAATGCTGCTTTACCCATGTCGACACGCGTTCGCAGATCATCCAGCACGGCGACCAAGGCGGTCTCAGTGCCATGGGCCGGCCTAAAGCCGAATTGGGCTCTTGTGACCAGATTCTCTATGATTTTTATCGGGAATGGTAAAAGCAAGATGGGCATATAATTGGCCGGACATAGAGGGTCCAAAGAAGACTTTTTTAGCAAAGGTGTTACTACTGCCATCTTCCAACTGTCTGGGACTGAAGCTGTAGCCAACAACTGACAGCAGATGGTGTAAAGTGGAGGAAACGGCTCTGCCTGGAATGACTTCCAGATCTTATGTGGCATTGGGTCAAGTGGTGAACCCGAGGAAACGCAATTGGCCAGTACGCAAAATTCCTCCAAAGAGGGGATGGGAAAACAGGACAGCTGAGATTGCCCTTCCTTGTCGTCGACCCACTCAGAATCCGAAGAATAGAGAGATTCTGAGGAGAGAGGCAGTAACGGGCCAGGCTGACCAGAAGCCAGAAGTCCATTCAAAATTGTCCTGATTTTCTCCTCAAACACAGAGGCTAGAGAATCGCACAGTTCCTGAGAGGCCGGAATAGCTGGTACTGCGCAGGCTGGGTTAGCTAGATTATTAACCAGCTTAAAAAGAATCTGCGACTTATTAGAAGCTTTAGCCAAGGTGTCTTCCAGAAACTTAGCTTTGGCCATCCTTAAATGGGCTTTATATTTTTGCAAGACCTCTTTATAGGCCGCCCTATCTGATTCCCTGTATCCTCTCCTCCAAGCACGCTCTGCCTGTTTACAGCGAAGTTTCTGCTGGCTAAGATCGCTAGTAAACCAGGCATTGGCTCTCATGGGTTTGTCCCTCACCCTCCGTAAGGGGACCAATTCATCTAGTGATGTCAAAATCTGCTGGCAAAGGGCAGCATAGCTCTTATCCACACTGTCCCCCACGAAGAAAGCTCTAGGCAGTAATGTGGGTAGGCTCGACCCCCTTAATAGGCGGGAATATTGCCTGCTGAGTTTGAACCTACCCGGACCATTTATGCTTAACGGTCCTCCAGGCAAGGAGATGGACATGAGAATCAGTGCGTGATCGGTCCAACATTGATCTATGACCTCATTAACTACAACCAGCTCTTTGTCAGCAAATACCAAATCCAAAGTGTGCCCCTTAGCGTGAGTAGGTGACAGCACAAGCTGCTCTAGTTGTACATTGCTACACGCTTGGCAAAGTTCTCTAAAAGCCAGATCTTGAGGGCCGGTGGGCCATAAATTAAAATCACCCAACACTATGAATCTAGCATGGGAGTTTGATAGGTCATAGATCAAGTCGACCAATTGCTGGGAGGCCGAGGCAGTCAGGGAAGGCGGTCTATAACAAAGAAGACCTGCTACCAGAGTACCACCCTGGGCCGTTAAAGAGAAGCCCATGAGCTAAAACCCCAACACTTCTTTTACTGCGAGCTGCGAGAGGGAGAGCAAGTCTCTTTAGATGAATCCCACTCCACCACCCCTCCCAGAAGCTCGGGGAATATGCCTTATGAGGTAACCCGGTGGGCAGGCCCAGCCGATCTCCAACCCACTATCCACTTTAGTCCAGGTCTCGGCTAGAAACAATATATCCAGATTAGAGGATTCGATTAAAAAGGCAATCTCAGCGCGGTGCTTAACGAGTGAACGAACATTAAGCAAACCACAGTAGAGAGCACCATAAGAAGATGAAAGCATAGTACGCTGCTTACCTAACTCAGTGTGACAGTTCAGCGCATACAATTCCTCCTGAGAGTATTCCAAGTGAGGAGAGGCCACCACAGTCCCACCGGGAGCAATCGGGACGCGAACGGGTGCAAACGGGCTTACCTCTGGCGCGCACACGCTGCGAGCCTGCTCACCCATTCCTATTTATAGTATTACGCCACGCGGGGCTCCGGCTAGTAGAGCCTCTGGACCCGAACAAATATGGTGCCTGAAAATGGCCCAAGCCTCAGTCACCCACCCAAGATGGCGGTCGGAGCGCCACAAGCAGGAACCTCACTGACTAAGTCCCGCCAAATGCGGGTGAAATAACGATTATAGTGCAGGTAAGCCTGACTATACCCCGATTATAGTTGGTAGCAAGCGCCTGATAATTAGGCAAAGATTAAAGCAGCGCGATCAAAGGCAGCGCGATTTTAAAAACAGAGTGCCCAAGTAAACAAAATACAACAATTTAAAATAAACACAGCAATGCGCGCGATAGCAGAGTAAGGTCTGCCTAACGTACCGGAGGAGCGGCTTAAATAAGCTCTCCAATACGCGGGGGTCCGGCTAGTAGAGCCTCTGGACCCGAACAAATATGGCGCCTGAAAATGGCCCAAGCCTCAGTCACCCACCCAAGATGGCGGTCGGAGTGCCACAAGCAGGAACCTCACTGACTAAGTCCCGCCAAATGCGGGTGAAATAACGATTATAGTGCAGGTAAGCCTGACTATACCCCGATTATAGTTGGTAGCAAGCGCCTGATAATTAGGCAAGATTAAAGCAGCGCGATCAAAGGCAGCGCGATATTAAAAACAGAGTGCCCAAGTAAACAAAATACAACAATTTTAAATAAGCACAGCAATGCGCGCGATAGCAGAGTAAGGTCTGTAACATTATCAAATATTATTTAGTTAACTTCCCACCATGTACCCCTACAAGACCAAAAACCCACACCTCATATATCCCTAAACAAATATCTTAATTACACAATTACATAATTAATTATCCAGTAAATATGTAGTAATAATTAACATTAAGTATTATAATGAATTTCCTTCACACCCTTTACCCCTACAAAAACCCCAACCCACACCAATAATCGAAATAAAAAGTTATTTTATTTTTAAAATTCACATTACTAATTATCAAATAAATAAATAAAAAGAATACAAAATGAATTATTAATTAATCATAAATAAATTAAATTGTTTACCACTGTATATACCTACAAACCCCACAACCCATACCTAAAACATAACATTATGAAAATAATTATTTACACAATTATCATAAATAATTATCAATTCAATAATTAATATTACTTAAAAATTAAGAATTAATTAAGTATAATTAATTTCCTTCCCACTCTGCATCCCTATAGTACCTACAACCCTCTACAGCTCTAAACATATTAATAAACTAATACATTAACTTTTTTAAAACTACATTTTACAAACTTTAATAAAAAATACCAATATTTATACAAACAATTTCTAACATATACAATTAAAATATATACTAAATCAAAAAGTGTTATTATCAACAATGATATTTTTGTAACCGATATTAACAACATGGATATTTATAACAGCAATATTTCTTACCTAAACCTCTTCCATGCATTGGTCAATTAAGTCCAAGGCTGTGGCGCTCTGGTGCCAAGGACGTAACCGTTACGTCCAAGTCCCACTATTTGGAAATCCCTCTGCTGAAAACAGCAGAGGGATTTCCTTTTTTTCTTCAGCCTTGGAACCTGGGGAAGAGCTTTGCCAGCTGTCTGATGCATTTTTTTCTAAGTGTAGTGACGATCGGCGCACATGGCACGCCTATGTCACTACACTGAAAGTGAAAGTGAAATGAGCCCATCGGCTCATTTCACTTTCACTACCTATGTGCTCCTGGGACTATCTCAGCCCCCTGCGCGCTTAGGAAAATGAGAGTAATGTCATTGGAAAGCGGAGAATCTTTTCAATGGTATCCTTCCCTAGTGGATCCCATCTTATTGCCCCCATCTGCCCCTGGAGGCCATATAGCTCTCTAGGCACCAGAGGTATGTTTATGGACATGTCATGGAGCGACCCCTCTTGAAAGGGTTGCTTTTTTCGTGAACACATTTTGGCAGCTCCCCCCCCCCTTTGGGGTCAGATCAGTAGTATGTTTATGCTCATCTACCCTCAAGGTGGCAGAAAAACACTCGACATTAGCTTCTGTGTGTCTGTGTGAACTGGAGTTGGGCTGATGGTCTGTGTGTACTGGTGTTTGTCTGGCTGTGTGTCAACCTGCATTTACCTGGGAGTGTATGTGGACGTTTTCCTCAGGAGTCTAGGGGGGTGCAGGGTGGGTAGAAGTTTGTGGCTCCCTGCAGAATCCAGAACTTTTTATCATAGAAAAGTGAGGAAAATGTGGTTTTTTTAAACAAAGTTTGAGGTTTGCAAGGGATTCTGGGTAACAGAACCTGGTGAGAGCCACACAAGTCACCTCATACTGGATACCCCTTGGCTAGTTTTAAAAAATGTACAGGTTTGCTAGGTTTTTCTATGTCCCAGTTGAGCTAGGGCTCAAAACCTACAGCTTGGCACATTGCCAAAAAAGGGTCGTGTTCACTGGAAAAATGTGATTTGTCCCTGTTGCGTTGTAGGCTGTTTCCTGTCACGGGCACTAAGCCTTCCCTCACAAGTGAAATACCATTTTTATTGGCAGACTGAAGGGAATGCTGGGTGTTTGGATGTTTGTGGTTCCCTGAAGATTCCAGCACTTTCCATCGCAGAAATGTGAGGAAAATGTGTTTGTTTTTTTATCTGAGGTTTGCAAGGTATTCTGGGTAAAAGAACCTGGTGAGAGACACACAAGTCCCCCATCCTGGATTTCCCTGGGTGTCTAGGTTTCAAAAATGTGCAGGTTTGCTAGGTTTCCCTAGGTCCTAGCTGAGCTAGAGCCCAAGCTCCACAGTTAGGCCAAGTTAGAAAAAAGGGTCATATATCATTGGAAAATGTGATATGTCCACATTGCATTTTGGTCAGTTTCCTGTCGCCGACACACAAGTCAGATACCATTTTTATTGGGAGACTTAGGGAAACACAGAATAGTAGAACAAGTGTTATTACTGTTTGTCTTTCTATGCATTTCTCCCTTCCAAATATAAGACAGTGTGTAAAATAGAAGATATTTTGAACAACACCCTCTAATTCACATGCTAATATGGGTACTCACAAATTCAGAGATGCACAAATAACCACTGCTTCTAAACTCCATTCTTGTTTCAATCTCAGAAATACAGAGGTTTCCTTGAAACCTATTTTTCATTCTGTATATTTTACCAAATTAATTACTGTGTACCCTGTACACAATGATAAAATATTGCATGGTGCAACTTAGTTGTTTGCTCTGGGGCTTCAGATTGTTGGTGAACCTACAACCCTTATATAACCCTGCAACCAGAAGGGTCCCGCAGATGTAACAATATATAGCTTTAAAAAATCTACCATAGTTAGAAGAAGTTCTAGGTGAAAAGGTAGGCACCAAAGGTTGTTTTTTCCAACTAAGGGGTGTATTATAATGTCAGGCGGATTGCCACCGCCAGCATGGCGGTGGCGATCCGCCCAACATTATCTCCCACCCGCCTCCCATTTCCCCACCACCTAATTATGATGGTGGGGGGTACCGCTGAGGACGGGAAGACCACCTGCCGCTTTTCTGCCATTCGATAAGTCTACCGGGGGTAAAAGGGTTGAATATGGTGGTTGGTGTCTGTTAGACACCACCATCCATATTTTTATGCAGGCGGGAATCAGCTTGAAAGCGGAAATGCATGTGGATTTTGCAGTTAGGGCCCGTTGCGGGCCCCCAGGATGTTGTGGGGTGGGGGGAACATGGGGGATACCTATGGTACCCCCTGCATTTGCAAGCACAACGTGTCAGGCACCGTGCGGTGTCTGCCACCTTGTGCATGCAGAGTGTCCAGCCCCACATTATGGCGGGCGGTGCTGTGTGCACCGCCCTTCACAATGATGTGGATGGGGATGCCACCATGGTGGGGGCATCCTAATTGCTGGTGCGGGACCGCCGCACCACTCGCGGCCAGTCTCAGCACCGCAAGGATGGCGAGCGGACGTAAACCCCCCTGCCATCCTAATAGCCCCCTAAATTTCAATATTCTTTCATTTCAAGTGTTACTTTCCATAGAAAAACCATGAATGATCTACAGAAATGAACCCTTGTTAAATTCAAAATTGTATCTACTTTTCAGAAATGTATAGCTTTCCAGGATCCATTATTGGTTTCACACCAATTTCTAAAACTAACTGGAAGGAGGTGGAAAGCACAGCAATAGGAAAAATAGTAAAATGCCAAAACTGTGGGGAAAATGTTGGTTTTATGACAAAAGTCTGCCTGTTCCTGAAAGCTGGGAAAATGGTGATTTTAGCACCACAAAACCTTTGTTGATACCATTTGCAGGGAATATATGAGACGCTTTCTTCTGCAGACCTTTTATCCCATTTCCCCCCAAAAAAACAAGTTTAGCTGTATTTTGCCTAATTTCTCAGTCCCCTTCAGGGGATTTCACAAACCTTTCGTACCTTTAGATTCCTCACGATGTTGGAAGCAAAGGATGCAAATTTGGCATGTATACTTTATGTGGCTTCAGCGTGAACTACACAAATAGTCAAAAAAGGGCTTGACACGTAGAGGCCTGGCAGCGAAGGGGATAAAATTACTATTCTTGTCAACAATATGTTGCATACGATATTTGTGCATCACAATATTTACAACTTGATATTTTTGCAGCTTGATATTTTTTTTAAATATTTTGTTTGAATTCCACTAATAGCAGACACCAGCAGTTCTTAACAATTTGACTTCTCTGGACAACCACTGAATCATTACTGGAATCCAGGGAACCGAATTGAGTCAATATTGGTAGCTGGAGAACCCCAGCATAAACAATTTCTATGATTTGAACCTCAAAACAATACACACAAATACCATAAGAAGTATAACCCAAAAAATGCTCCAATATTTAAATATTTAGTTTTATTCAAAATCAAATTAATAGTTTTCACATTTTCATTGTAATTGTATCACCTTTATTCATTTTAATTTTAATATACTTTAATTTTGAAACGCAGCTGCTGACCGCCTGAGTACGCCTCACTAATCCCCAGCGGTCCTCGGACCACAGGTTAAGAACCACTTGACTTGAGTCCCAAGCACAGTGAGTACAGTACTCAAATCTGGGCATCACCCTCACACTTGATGTATGTCACTCAAAAAATCAAGAAAGTAATTGGTGGAATGCTTGAATTAATTTCCACTACAGACAAAAAATCTGGGCTGCATTCCAGCTATTTATTGTTATGTGACACAGACATGCCGGGGAATTACCTGTACCCTGACATCTGCTCTAGAGCATGGTAATGTGCACATAGGTCCATGAAAAGATGGTGGACAGGAGCACAGACTAAAAAGTTAGCTTGAACCCCTTAAATCTTCCTGTGTTATCTTGTCTATAAGCCTAAAGCAAAAAGCAAAATTAGTATACTTTATTACTCAACACCTCTGAATAGCTTCCCTCTTATTGCCACTTTTCTTGGGACCAGTTTAAAAACAGATCTATGACCTTCAGTTTGAGTTCCCTAATGTTACTAGTTTGGGTTTCACCCTAAACTTTAACATTAACCTAAAATGAATTGTTCCTTGGTTCAGCGATACCACAAAACACGATGCACCAGTTGTTTTCCAGATAGTTGTCTCAGTTTTTTGCTAACATTACTTGGCATTTGCTGTGATGTTACCAATGTATCTGCACCAGTTGTACGTGGGGCAGTATTCCTGACTAACAGTAATTTAAGTTACACATTTTGAAGAACTTTGAGTGTTACCAGGACCATGGAGCTAAGTATCTCCAATTGACCATGCATCACACCTTCAATCATCTCAAGGATTCTTTTTTCCAGGTTTAAAATACATTTTGGGGTTGTTAGGATGAACAGGGGCCCCTGCATGGTAACATATGTGCACCTTAGCCCAGAGTGCCCCAGCTGCATGTAGATCTGGAATCACGGTTAAGAAATTGGTCACGCAACATGCATTGATCATGTGTGTGTGTGCCATGATCTAGGCCTTCCTTAATGGACTGTGGACTACCATCTACTAGAAGGGCCACCAAAAGCGCTACCCTCAGAATGGGTTTGGATAATGTTATCAACCAGAGTTGTGGAATATGAGTGCAGTGGTGGGAGCATCCCTGCTTGTTGGACAATAGAATGGCTGGGCTGTATCCTGTGTCCTGGGAGTTGAGTCAACCAACCCACCTGGTTAAATAATTATACATTCTTGATATTTAATGTATCCAGTGATTGAAGTGGGACTACAATGTATATTATTCCGATAATTTAGTAGTTTAAATTGTTTACATTTATATTGATATGATGTGTCTGTGTATTTAAAATTATATTATTATTATTATTATTTTTAGTAATGTTTGTAATATGGAAAATATTTTTTGTAAAATATTTTTATGTGTCATTAGGGTGATGTGCTTTTTTCATTTTTTTCCTGCCCTTTTTGATGCTTTTTAATTTGTGTACATAAATTAAAAGTATTATTTTAATAATAGTTTTAATTATATATTTTTAAATAAACCTGCACACATAGATATACATTACTTTAAAAAAAAACAAAAAAAAATATATATATATATATATATATATATATATATATATATATATATATATAAATACATTTTAAATGATTTAAATATATTTAATTTTGATTATATTGCTGTTAAATATTAATACATTTAGGGCCTTTTTACGATGACTTAAGTCCCCCTGACACTGTCTTGGTCCAGGGACCGACTGGATGCATTCCTGCATTTCCCTATGGGAGCATGCATTACGTCCGCACACCGGACATAATACATGCTCCCATAGGGAAATGGGAGGTACTGTTCATCTCTGCACCCCGTGGCAGGCACCTTGAGGCTGCAAGGATTAACAGGGGGGGGCATCCATGGTACCCCCTTGTCCCCCAACCGGAGGCTGCACACTCAATGGGGCCCTCCTGGGGCCTCCAAACATGCTTTCTGACATGGTTTCCAATGCGGACAGGCCGGCATGGAAACCATGCCGGAGACTGTGCATCATAATCCCAAGGGCGGAAAGGCCCACCCTTTGGGATTACGATCCGGTACCAACTAGCCGACAGGCTCCTTGAATGACCGGCCAGTTTAGTTTATGAGCACCAGCATTGTAAAGCGGCAGTTGGAAAGTAAACGGAGGGGCTGCATCGTAATTGGCCCCTAACTGTTTATTATTTTCAACTATATTGGTTAAAAAACAATATTTTTGTCTTCACTTTTTGTGTACAGTGATATCTTTTTCTATATTTTGGTTATTTACATTATAAGTATATTATAACGATATTTTTTGTGTTCGATATTATTGACACAATATTTATACACCACGATATTTGTGGTTTTGAAATTTTGTCACCGGATCACTTTTAGTAGCACTGTAAGCAAGAAACAATGAATTGGAAAGAACCAAAGTAAATACCAGTGACTGAGATTGGTTCAAGCATTCCATCCATCACTTTTGACTTAAAACTGTCTAGTATTGGTTTTTTTTTGTCACTCACATGAGACGTAAAATGACATTTTAGACCCGGCAGTTCCTAATACAAAAGGACCATGCCTGTATGCATAACATTGACCAATGTGTGTAGTGGCCCATTAAGCAAAAGACTGGGATTGTAATGCAAGCCAGAATAATTACTAGTGGTTGAGAATATATCAAGTAGTCCACTCATTGTTTTTTTATTTCTGTGTAAGGCACTATACAGTTGATGGGGATGTCAATACATGGGTCACCTGTTTGCTGTACCTTAAGCCTTGTCCTCACTGAGCAGGTCTACAAAAGCAGAAATTGGTTTGAGTTTGCTATCTTTCCTGTTCAGAAGAGACATGGACTACCTATTATCATAAGATTGAATGAGCTAAACTATGCTCGAGTCAGGTGTAACTGAAACAGTGAATTGATGAACAGCATTAAAGGTCATACATGTTGCCTTTTGGATGTTCAATTCCAAACTTCTATCAACACAGAATAATAAAAACAGTCCATCAGGCCATGCGAGCCTGAGGGGGTTTTAGAAATAATGAAAGTGTCATCTTCAAAAAAAATTGTCAGGACTTTGAGTGCCCCTATTTTTGGTGCATCATTACTCAGGACGATCAGAATTAATCTCCTCCACAAGATCGGGATCCTCTCTTGACCCTTGCCCACCTTCCACCTTAAAACTCATCCCGGATTCCATAACTCCTTCTCTCACCAACATCTGTAACTCAATGTTTCTCAAGGGGCTCTTATCCCTCAGTCTGGAAAAAGGCCATTATTAATCCCCGCCTGAAAAAACCTACCCTCAACCCCTCAGCCTTGATAAACTACAGACCTGTTGCCTGTCTTCCTTTTCCATCGAAAATTTTCAAAAAACTAATAAATAGGCAATTATCTGTGTTTATCGTTCACAACCACCTCCTGGATGACACTCAATTTGGGTTCAGGAAGGGCCATGGAACCAAAACGGCCATTATCAAGGCAACTGACGAGATCAGGATGATCCTAGATCAAGGCGGTGCGGCAGTCCTGATACTATTAGACCTGTCCGCCGCCGTTGACACAGTCGATCACGCCACCCTCATCGACCGTGTCTCCTCCTTAGGCATCAACCACACTGCCAGGGCCCTTCTAGCCTAATTTCTTACCAATCACACCCAATCAGTAAAACTAGACAACTTCTACTCCCCAGTGTTCGCTCTCCCATGTGGTGTGCCCCAAGGATCCTCGCTAAGTCCGACCCTATTTAACATCTACGTGTCGGACTTGGCCAGGGTTATCAAAACACATGGGATGAGGCTAACCTCATATGCCGACGGCACCCAACTGGTGTTGGAAGTTCACAAAGATGGTGAAACAGTTCTGTTAAGATTCAAGGAGGGAGTGCTAGCCATCAGCTCCTGGATGACGAGCAACTGCTTAAAACTAAATTCCAACAAGACGGAGGTAATGACCTTCAGCACCTTCACCGTAGGGTGGTCCCCCACCTGGTGACCTAATGAGCTAGGTCCTCCACCAGAACCCGTCACCAAGGTCAGAAACCTGGGGGTCCTGTTCGACGATAAGCTCTCGTTGATCCACCATGCCAATGAGGTTGTTTCCTCCTCCTTCTGCACCCTAAAAAGATAAAGAAAGTATTGCCATACCTCCCCCCTCTGCTGGCAAAACCTTGATGTCCACACTAATACTTTCTAAAACAGACTACTGTAATGCACTCCTGCTGAATGCCCAAGAGAAAGTCCTTAACAAGCTACAGTTGGTTCAAATTCTAGCCAGCATCCCCAAGTTCCAACTCATCTCACCTACCATTGGCCAACTACATTGGTTGCCTATCAGTAGCCGGACCAAATCTAAAGCATTATGCATCGCGTACAAGGCAATCAATAACACTGGACCACAGTTTCTAAAACAATTACTATGCCTATACGCCCCTAACAGACCACTACGCTCCTCCACAGCGTACCTACTTCCTGTCCCACGCACCAAGAAAGCTTCCTGGGAAGACCAACATTTCCTAGTCGCCACGGCCAGACTCTGGAAAACCCTTCCACTCTTCATTAAAACTAGCCCCGGACTCATGACATTCAGGAAACAATTAAAAACCTGGCTCTTCAAACAGTAGTCCCCACTCTCAGCGATTATCTTTTTGACTTACTTCACAAGCGCCGAGACCCCCCAGGTATTTGTGCGCTATACAAGTTGCCTAAACATAAACATAAACATAGTTCACTTGACCATTTATATATAGGGAGAAGAGAGTGGTGGCTAGTAAACAGCCCCTCCGCACTCTCTTCTCAATTTGAATGCTGTTCATCAATTTGCGGGTTCATCCAACCCTGACTCTAGCATAGTTTTTAGTTCACACAATCTTATTATAAGATATAGAATCCAATAAGGTACTCCAATGTTTACCAGAACAACCCATAGCTTATGTCTATGGATGGAATTGAAGGTCAATTTCAGGTCCACAAAGACACCAAATAAGTGGAAGAGGCCCTTCAAGAGGCTTAGCCCAGCCCAGCCTAGGCCAAGCGTGGACTGACAAAGACGGGCCCACTTTTGACCCAGTTTTTGCATCGATGCACACCCTGGCACAACTCATGCTGCGAGAAGCAAGCAGTGCTTTTAGCTGAGGCATGGGTTCTGTGCTCCTACTCCTTGCAAAAGCTGGTCACTGAGGGATGACATCCCACCCCAGGTGAGGGTAAAAATGCTGTACTACTGGGATTCATGACATGGAAAGCAAGTAGCGCTTTTAGGGTGTTGTTGGTCCTGTGCCCCTCCTCCTTGCAACAGCAGGTTACTGGGGGATGTAGTCCCACCCTAGGTTAGGACAAAAATGCAGTGCTATGGGGGCTTATGCTGCGGGAAGCAAGCAGCTCCTTCAGCGCATCGTTGGTCCTGTGCCTGTCCTCCTTGCAGCAGTAGTTTACTGGGGGATGAAGTCCCACCCTATGCGAGGGTGAAACTGCAGCATAATGGGGGCTCACACCCATGAAGCGAACACAGCTTTTAACACGCTGTTGTTCTGTGCTCCTCCACTTGTTACAGCGTGTTCCTGGGGATGAAGTCACACACCAGGTGAGGGTGAAAATGAAGCGCTACCGGGGCTCATGCCGCAGGAAGCCAGCAACGCTTTTAGCACGTCATTGGTCATCTGCCCTTCATCCTTCGAACAGGTATCTGTGGCCAGCCCCTTTAACCAACCTCCCAAAGGCAGCCAACCCAGGTGGAGGGCACACAGCCCCCCTCCCCATGCTGATTTTTGCCCCACGAACCTGATTGGCAGAGCATGGCACATTTTATGGGGGAGGGAGGGCAGGTGTCCCCATCCCGGGCCGATTTTGGCTCCAGGGACCCCAGCCCCTGGGTTCTCATCTTTTTAAAGGGTGAGGGGCTGATGCCGCTTCCCCTCCTCAGTCACTGTTTTTGGCCCCAGGGACTCCTTCCCCCATGGCCCTGTCAATAAAGGGTGGGTGCCCTGGTGTCTACCCAGGGCATCCACCATAGTTTTGTCGTGGGCTGGAGGGGGAGCTTCATGGTCCCCATGGACCCAGCAGGCTCCCCACATCCAGCAGAAGCTTGTATTTCTCCCGCCTATATGGAGTAGCTAAACATGGTACTCCCTGTGGGTGGGAGCAATAATCAGGTCTGTTGGGCAAGGAAACAGATCGGAGCTCTGATCCCAGCTGGAAGGAAGAGCTGGAGGAAGCATTTTTAAAGCTCCAGTAAGCTAGGAGCTGACTTCATGTTTGCTCTCACTTGGCAGGAGCTTTGAAATTGCTCCCATCAAGTGAGAGCATACAAGATTTCCCTGCCACACCAGTGCAGGCAGGGAAACTGCTATGTGCCAGGGGCAGGCACTCCAAGACGTAATAGGAGCCAGCACTGGGGGTCAGGTCTCCATGGCCAATATGGCTGTGAGAGGGGGCTGCACGCCCCCTTCCCTTTTTGAAGTGTGATAGGGTTCCAGGGGATGGGGTCCTGGAGCCGAAATCAGCCTGGCCCCTCCCCCTTTTTCTACTTTGGTCAGGCCCTGGGGGATGGGGTCTGTGGGGCCGTAATCGGCCTAGGAGGGGGGGTGCATGCTTCCCTCCCAAATGATTTTAATGTCCGGGCCCTTGGGATGGCATCCCTGAGGCCAAAATGGACATGGAGAGGGGAACTACGTGTGCCCCCTTTCCCAATAATATTATTATAAATTCCCACCTGAGGGTAATTGCGCTAGTCATTTTAAAAAATGTTGCCTCAGATTCACAGATCCTAGAATTCTGTAAATCTTAAGAACCCAGGAGCACGAGTTATAGTTACCATAGGGCATGAGTTATAGTTACTTGAGATAACTCTAAATATAACTGCAGAATTTCTATGGTTTTGCGTGTGTAAAATATGAATCTAACTCTAATGTTCCTAAAATCTTTGGTTTTTGGTGAATATGTATATAAATGTGCAACACTCTTAGAGCTCTATTATGAGTCTGGAGGTACATGGTCCGCCAGACTCGTGGCGGCACAGAGGTGGTGGTCTTCCGACCACCCTATTACAATTAGGGCAGTTGGATCACCATTGCCCCACTGAAGCCACCAGGGAGCTGCCATTCCCTGGCAGTGTTGCGGCGGTCAGGAGGCTGCAATATGCTTGGAGGGACCCCCACATATGCCAAGCATATTAGAAGTTTTCTCTACGCCATGGTTTACATGGCGGTTCCTCTGCCATAAAAACCGTAGTGGAGAGGAAACAGCGGTGCAGAAAGGAGGTGGAACTTAAGTTTATGATACAAATTTGGTGGAAACCAAAACACGCTATAGGTTGTTATCCTCCCAGTGGAGTGGCAGTATACACTGCTAAACACTACTGACAATAATAATTCCTTCTCCAGAAAAAGAGTTTGGCATTTTAGGTTTGTTTCTGGCTTTGTTACTCTAGCTGTAAACTGTTTCATCTGAGATTCTAATGCTTCTGGTTTGAAAATAAACCCCTTTTCTATTTTTAGAGCAAATAAACTGGGTTTCAGTTTCTTTAAGAATATGATTCAAATACATCCATTAGAGGCAATACACATTTGTATAGAAAACACAATAATAGGCCCATGGGTCTAGTTGGTTGTTGGGGTGCTGGAGTATCTCTTTCTTAGGCCGATTCCCCTCTTCCACCCTCGCGTGGCATGCTTCATCATTGGGGATCTCCTCGCACTAGGAACCTAGTTGTAGTGAGGTCTACAACCCCCTCACTGAGAGGGAGGAGCTCAGGGATGTTTTAATGGAGACAATGAGGTATACTAAACCTCTTGATGATCAGAGTGTGGAGAGGGGTACATGAAACTGATGTGTGAGTGACTAAAACTAACTCTATGATATGCTGAACAATTTTAATATGGCATTCATAGGTCAGGATTATAAAGTAAGGCTTAGACAGAGGGAAATCCAATCTGTCCAAGAGTTTAAGTGTTCGACATTTTTCAGCCTAACACTCCCTGTAGGGATGTATTGGCTTTTATCAGAACCAAAGTGTGTGAAGAATGTGACATGCAAAATCCACTTAGACTGCTGTGAACCAGAGAAAGGGACATTTATATACAACCAGTAGGTAGAGTGGAAAGTCACTTAAACATTGATTGTACAGGTCAGCAATCTCCCCAAAATGTTGGGTGAGCAAAAAGACACCTGAAACCTCGGCAATTCTTACTCAAGGCGGCGTCAAATTCCTTGAAGAAGGAACCTGCAGAAGAAAATGGTGCCCCGGACCTGGTGTCTTTTTGCTCAACCGACATTTCAGGTGAGCAGTATTTCCTGAAGTGTCCTGATAGAAATGGAACCTCATTTGTGTGGATAGCAATAGCGCTCGTGACAGGAAACGGACCAAAATGCAGCATGGATACATCACATTCTTCTCCTCAAAATGACCCTTTTTTGCAAAGTTGGTAGCTTTGGACTTTGGGCCCTAGCTCAGCCAGCACCCAGGGAAACATAGCAAACCTGTACATGTTTTAAAATTAGACACCAGGGGGAATCCAGGTTGGAGTGGCTTCCTTGGCTCTCACCAGGTTTTATTTTACCCAGAATCCCTTGAAAACCTCAATCTTTGACTAAAAGACACAATTTCATTACTGTTCTGTGAAATAAAGTTCTGTAATCTGTGAGGAGTCACAAGTTTTCTACCATTCTGAGTTGCAATATGTCCCCCAATAGGAACAGTAGCCCACTTCTGTAGGAGGGCCAAGAGATCATGAAACAAAACGCATTAAAGGGATAGCGCGGGTGTTTGAAGCTGTGCTTTGGCATCACCCAAGCCAACCTATGAGCCACAGACATTTGTTCAAGCACGACAACCAGGGTATTTCAGGGTGCTGTGTCTTTTGTAGATCCCATGAATCTTTTTTGCCCACTCATGCCCTACAAACCTTAAACTTTGACTGAAATCATGCATTTTTCTTGCATTTCTATGATAGAAACCTCCAGAATCAGGAGGAATCCACTAAATTCCTACATGCGGTATTACCCCACTTGTGCCAATAAAAACGATGCACCATTCATGTGGCTGGGCCTAGTGCATGTGACATGAATTGACCAAACCATGGTCAATAGGAGTCCCCTTGCTAGGGCTCCCATTGAACTGAGTTTGATCCTCTCCTCAGGGTGCTGATCGTCATTACAAACCAAAAAGAAAAAGTTCAGGCTGCTCTGGAAGCTCTTCCCAAGCAGCCTGAGCTTCAGGGTGAAAAAAAAATGAAACACTCTGGTGCAAAGTGCTAGAAGGGTCTTTCTTACACTCCCCAGTGTCAGCCAATGGGTAAACGACGCACTGGGGAGGGAGTGCAGCCTCAAACTTTTCTGCCATTCTGCCATTTATTCTAGTTTTAAATTTTCTTATTTCTGTTTTGTATCTTTCTTCATCTTTTTGGGCTGGTAATGGAGTTTGCATTAGTGGATCCTGTTGGTGGACTCCAGTTAAGTTAAGACTATTTTTTTGCTAATTTTCCAAGGGTTAGTGGTACATGGAGGTGTTAAGGGTTAGTAAGGCAAGTCTTTGTTAGTGAATGTTATTTTAGTGGGTTATATGCTAGTTTATATGTTAGTGTAGTATGTTTTTGTTTAGGGTAGTTCCCAGTGGCTGGCAGGGTGTGGGGGGGGGGGGGTTGAAAAAAAAACGTACCTGCAGGCAGGCTGCCGCCACTTGGTCTTCTTCAATCATGAACTCCTACTAGTGTCAGTGTCATGAGTGGCTCCCCAGGCCAATCATGACACTGACACTGCTGTAACCAGCATGATAGCAGTATCGTGATTGGTCAGAGCACTGTAGTTCGGCGCTCAGACAGCGAATGGGAGCCTGTGCATGTTCTCAATCCAGGCAGTGCAATACAGTCGGGTGGAGAGCATGCTAAGTGCACATGACTGTTTAGCCGGCACAAGGCGGCTATCCAACCGTTCAAGCGCACTTCGAGAGTGCCCACCACTCCTCCTCCTGCTCTGGCCAGCCCAGCCTGCCCCACACCTAAGCCAGAATGGATAAATAAATAGATAACATTGCGTTATTATTATTTTATTTTTCCTTATTGAACTGCTAACAGAGCAGTGGCGTGATGCTCCTCCACCTTACTGGAGGAGTCTCAGCAGATAGTTTAGTAGGCATTATTGTAAACAGTATTATTTACATTTTCCGTAGTTTGGGGGTTTTCATTGAATGTTTATTTTGTTGTTTATTTGTTTATCTACTTTTCAGGTTTGGATGGAATCCCTGTATTACTGGAGTCATATAGGAGAATGTATTTTTCTGTGATTTATATTTGCATTTTTTGGGGAGAATCTTTTTGATGAATGTTTTTTGGAATTGTATTCTTTTCTTGCCCTTCTACTTACTGGGACTTCACATTTTGTATATTATTTTGGCTTGTAGATTATTTTGGCTTGTATATTTATTGATTTTTTAAAATATAGTATAGACATTTTTATTAAACACTCTGAATGTTTGTATTTTGAATCATTTATCCGTTTAAATTAGCATTTTAGAGTTGTTTTAATAAGATTAAAAAATGTACATTATTAAAGTGTTGTTTTTCACATTTTATAGAGGTTAATTGGTGTTGCTGTTTAGATTGGTACTTTGTCTACTTTGTATTTGGAATGTTTTGTCCCTTGTAATTTGGAGCAAACTCAGAGGTTGCTAGAAACTGCCAAATCAGGGTCTCCTCTGGCCCTGTGCACCCCCAGTATCATGGCAAGTCTCTCTAACTTAATTGCGCCCACCATTATGTTTCTTTTTAATCTCTCTATGGAATCAGCCTCAGTCCCCATTACCTGGAAAACTGCTCTAGTTTCCCCCATCTTAAAAAACCCTAATGCTGACCCCAATAATCCCTCTATTATCAACCTATCTTGCTGCTCCCTCTCTTCAGCAAACTCCTGGAGAGTATTATTAAAAAATTGCTTTCTGCATTTGTGATAGAGCATATCCTCCTTGATCCATCACAGTCAGGCTTCAGAACACGCCACAGTGCAGACACTGCACTAGTCTCTGTCACTGACACTGTCAGATCATCTCTGGATGTGGGGATCCCAATGATGATAGTTCTCTTGTATCTAACTGAAGCCTTCGATATGGTGTCTCATGAGATTCTAATTCGAAGGCTGCATGACAATAGAATCTACGGTAAATCCCTTCAATGGTTTGTTGACTTCTTGAAAGAGCGCTCTCGAACCATCTCCCTGAAGCCTTTCAAATCACGCACCACACCCGTCGGGAAAGGAGGACCGCAGGGGTCTACACTAAGTCCGACATTGTTAAATGTTTATGTTGTCCCTCTGGCACAAATTGTCAAGGCTGAGGTTCTGAGACAACATCTTATTCTAATGACACACAGCTGATTATCTCCTTTGGTCCTGACTTGGACTGACTGACTGACTGAAGTTTTTACTAAGCGCTCGAATGCCGCGGCGTCTTGGCGCTGTAGGATAGAAGGTGATGTGAGACAGATCAGGGCAGGGAGAACAGCCATGTTTTCAGGGATTTTCTGAATCTCAGTTTGGAGGCTTGTGAGCGAAGTTCGACAGGCAATGAGTTCCAGAGTTTGGAGGCCTGATTGGAAAATGATTTTCCACCCCAACGCACTTTCCGGATTCTAGGCACGCAGACCAGGTCTTGATTAGCCGATCTTAGAGTTCGGTTAGGCAAATAGCGCGGGAGAAGTTTGGCCATATCGTCTGATCCTTTTCCGTGAACGGCTTTGTGGGCCAAGCAGAGGGCTTTAAACTGGACTCTGCGCTTAATTGGCAGCCAGTGCAGCTCTCGAATGGCCCGGGAGGTGGGGTGCCGTTTTGGCAGGTTCAGAAGAACCCTGGCGGCCGGGTTCTGGATAGCCTGCAGCTTGATCAATTGCTTCTCTCCCGTACCGAGATAGAGAGAGTTGCAATAATCAACCCGAGACATTACTAGGGCAGCAATGACAGTCTTTTTTAAGGTGGGTGGAATGAAGGGCAAGATCTTTCTAAGTACCTTCATCATATGAAAACAAGCTGAAGTGACTTGGTTCACCTGCGCTGTGCAGGAGAGGTTTTTGTCCAGTAAGAATCCGAGGTTTCTGACCTTCTCGGCTGGGATAGGACAACAGCCGGCTTCCGGGGGCCACCATAGCTGACTCCATCTCGAGGGCTTTTGACCGAATTCTATGATTTCAGTCTTCTCAGTATTTAATTTGAGAAAGTTTTGGCTCATCCAGTTTTTAACACTGAGAAGGCAATTCCTGAAACGGCCTGCGGTTGCTTCAATGGAATCGGAGACCGACACTATGATTTGTGTGTCGTCTGCATAAGACACTAATCTCAAGCCATGGGATTTTATCAGTTTCGCCAAGGGGGTGACATATAAATTGAACAAGGTTGGTGATAATGCCGACCCTTGTGGGACTCCTCCGGGAAGAGTGAATTCCTCTGATTTAAGTCCATCCCAGTGGACTTGTTGGATTCTGCCTGTCAGAAATGATGCTAAGAGGGCTAGAGCGGCATCGGAGATGCCCAGATTTTCCAGACGACTCAGTAGGACCGAATGATTGACGGTGTCGAACGCCGCGGTTAAATCAAGTAATATGAGGGCTGTTCTTCCACCGTCGTCCATGGTCTTCCTGATATCTTCTGTTGCCATGATAAGGGCTGACTCAGTTGAATGGCATGCTCGAAAGCCATGTTGTGTAGAGTCAAGAAGATTATTCTTCGTAAGGAAAGTCATCAGTTCTAAGTTCATGGCTTTCTCGAGGATTTTAGGTGGTAGAGGCAGACAGGAGATGGGCCGATAGTTTTTAGTTTCGGAGGGATTGAGTGAGTCTTTTTTCAGAATCGGGCGGATACAGGCCTTCTTCCAGATTGAGGGGAAGGAGTTCGAGCCTATAGCCTTGTTTAATAGAGAGGTCAATACTCCAGTTATAGCTAATGGAATAGAATGCAGAATGTGCGGAGGGCAAGAATCCAGTGGAGATCCTGATTTCATCTGTAGTAGAAGGTCCCCGACGTCCGACTCCATTAGCATAGGAAACCTAGAAAAGACAGGGAAAATAGGAGGTGAGGATTCCTCAGTGTCCACTGCCGGGATCTGGATAGGAGTGACCGAGATGTTAAGGCTGGTATTGGAGTTGGTGGCTACGGTGCCAAGACCGTCATAGACTGCCTGTACTTTGCTCTGGAAGAAAGCAGCAATATTCCCGACAAATTTCTGGTCCGGTGTAAATATAGTGTCTCGCGGGGTTTTTGCCAGAAGGGTAACAGTCTTAAAGAGCTCTCTGGCAGAGTTGGGGGCTTCTTGGATTCTGGTGGTGTAGAATGTGGATTTGGCCTGAAAAATCGCTGCCTTGTACTGCTGCAGAGCTTTGGAGTATTCAGCCTTTTTAAGAGCGCAGTAGTTGGACCGCCAAATGCGCTCAGCTTTGCGGCATTTGAGTTTGATTAATTTCAACTCAGCTGTATACCACTGGGCGGTGGCCGACCGTTTCTTAGGCACTCGGGACTCCAGAGGAGCTAGCTCATCGGCAGCCTGAGCAATCCATCTGTTAAAGCTGGAGGCTCCAGTGTCGATGCTACATTGCTCAAATGTTGGGGGGTCGTTGGCAAGAGCCACTGCTAGCAGATTTGAGTCTAAGTGTTTCCATGAACGCTTGCTTTACGGGGGCAGGAAGCGTCTTCTGTGTCTTGCAGAGTCATTAAATTTTAGATTAAAGAAGACAGCCCTGTGATCAGACCATGGGACAGGCAAAGTGGAAGAAAATTTTAAATTATTGTTGTTGGTGAAGATGCCGTCAAGAGTGTGTCCTGCAATGTGGGTGGGCTTACACACTAGTTGGGTCATATCAAAACTAAGCAGGTTGTCAATGAGAGTTGCGGAATCAGAATCATTAGTAGCTTTGAGGTGAAAATTAAAATCTCCTAGAATTGTAAAAGTGGCGGAGTCCGTGGTGGATTCCAGATATGTATGGAGAGCAGTGATGAAGGGAGCTTTTGGCCCTGCGGGTCTGTAGAGCAGCAGGCCAACGAAAATCAGACGGTTATTGCATTTGATTTTGAAGTTCAAGGCTTCAGCCTCCATATTTAACTCTGGTAGGCAGAATATTTTTAGATGGGACTTGTAGATTATACCAATGCCCCCGCCTGTTCTTCTAGGTCGGTTAAGGTACTCTACAAAATATCCCTCCGGAACTGCTATGTTCCAATCTGGACCAGAGGCCTCAGATGAACAGGTCTCAGTAAGGAACATTACATCTGTATCGTGATCGATTATAAACGCCTCAATTTCGCATTTATGTTTTGGCATGGATCTAATATTCAGGGAGGGGTGAAAGTCCGCCTCTCTAATTGCATGAGGAGAATTGTCTCCTGGATGTCTAACAACTGGCTGCAATAAAATAGAGAAAAAAACAAAATGCTCTTATTTGGGAGAGCCCAACACCTGTGGAGGTCGGACTGGTGGCCAACCAAATTAGGATTTGCCCTGTCCCCAAAACAAGTAGTTAAAAATCTTGGTGTAAAGCTGGACCCTTCTTTGTCCATGAAAGAACATGTTTCATCCCTTTGGGAAACTTGTTTTGCCACCATGCAACTGTTGAATATGGCATTTCCTTGGCTTCTTTCTACCTCTAGGAAAACGCTAGTTCAAGCCTTAATTACAAGTAGTCTTGACTATGGAAATGCTTTACTTGAGAAGAGTTGGCCTAACGTCTGGGGCGGTCGACCTTAAATCTGGGGAACCGGGTTCGAGTCTCGGCAAGGACGTGCAATATCCTGTGATTCTGGGCAAATCACTTTATCTCCCCAGGCGTAACAAAATTGAATATGTCATCATGTAATGCAAATGGTGTTCTGTAAAGCACTTTGATACCCGATACCTTCAAGTCAAGTTTGAGCCATATAAAACTCCATAAAATAAAATAAATACTTTGAAGGTGCTAATGAGACCTTATTATCTAAATTGCAGGTGTTGCAGAATACTGACTCCACACTGGTGTGTAATATTCCGTCTCTCTGGCCCTCCCTCTGCTCCAATACTACACTCTCTGCACTGGTTATGTATAAGGAAACGACTCATGTTTAAGATGTGCTGCCTTACCTATAAAAACCTGCACTCCATGACTCCAAAATACATACAACATAGAACCGGCTACAATCACAAGACTAGATTGCTGCAATCTCTAGGCAAAGCCCTTCTTCAAATTCCACTGATTCATACCTCCAGATTTGGGGGAGGGATCATTTTCCTGTTTGGCACCATTCATTTGGAATAAACTTCCCCTACCAATTCGCTTGTAAACATGGCTGTTTTAGTTTTGCTAGTCTTATACTCCAGCAGAAGCGCCGTGATATTCCTTCGGGACAATTTGTTGCACTATACCAAGGGATCAGAACATAACATAACATTTGCCAACGGGTTTTGAAACAATTCTTCCAATATACGAGTCATTTAACCCAGCTAATGAGAAACATACCCTATCCTCTACACAATATGAACAGTCTCCATTTATCAGTATGATCTGGCAACCATGTCTGAGGTATTGGGTGAATCCTGGACAAGAAATGTTTTTGTGGGCTTAGATAGAAAACTGGTGAGGACCCAGCATGGTATTCTACAACAACTTCCTTATGTGTTTCTAATTTCTATGGCAATCCGTTTTTGAGGAAGGGCACATATTGCTAACATCAAATTGTCTTTGTTTCTTGCAATCTTCCAGTAATGCAAAATTATGCAATACTACACAACAAAAACTCAGCACAATACTGAGGACTAACCTTGTGCAGGAATACAGAATAATACAGACAATAAACTGTCTAATTCTATGCGATTTTAGTTCAGGTGCAAAGATGGAAGGTGGACATAGACAAATACGCCATACCTACTGAAATCAGTGGTATCAAGCTCAGCTTTGAAAATTATAGATGGCCATGTTTGTGCAAGAAGAATTTAACATAGTAAGGGAGTGAATGGAGAGCAGACTGGAAAATATTTGAAAAGTGCTGTAACATTAAGTTGCATGCTAAATGTTCGATTAAAACAGTTTAATCTGAATCAAAGTATTGTGCCATGAACCACATTAAGGCAATCTGTAAACCCCTTCAAATAAAAGTTGGAAGTAATGAATGGAAAAATCCGATGATTTTGCTAAAGAAATAGTTGTAGAAAAAGGGAGAATTATTTGATGAAGTGTTCAATTGTTAAACAAATAAGTGGCGTGTCCCAACGAAGTTAAAGGATGCCCAGTGTAGTTGGCACCACCCACAGCTACTGCCAGTAAAGTCGCATGTCAGGCCCAGCATTACCTAGTAATGATTACACTCAATTGTGACATTTTGGACTGTTTCAGGGCACCTCAAACTGTAGGGATTCTCTAGACGTCCAAGTTTTATCATTATTTACAAGTATATTAAACAATTAAAGACTCCATTGGTGTGAATTTCTGAAAAAGTAAACCCACAGTGCCAGCATGTGGTCGAGTCTGAAAAATACATGCTGGTGTTTAGAAATAAATGCCAGAACCGTGCACCGGAAAACACCAGCACGATTTAAGCATGCAATTAGGTACTGGTGTGATTTGAGTCTCAAAATCTGTTTTCTTTTGAAAATATTCTGCACTTTGTAATTAACTTGGAAAAGGTGGGCAAAGTCAATTTGGAAAAAAGAAAACTACTTTTTTGCCATTTCAGGTTGGTACCGCATAGGCATCAAGGGATGCATAACTTGCTTTAACAGACTTCATAGGTCATAATAGCACATTTTAGTCACACAACATCAGCCAAGAGAAAAATATTTTTGTTTCCCTTGTTTGAATATTGAAGAGATGAGTTGAACTTGCCAGTTAGTGGGGGTTATGACTAGGGAGATGATAGGATCAGAGAAGGTGCTGTTTAGGAACTGAAGGCCTCAGATCAATCACAATAAGTTTCTGGAATCCTATTTACAGTCTACTGTTTGTTGAATAAAGCTGCTCATTATCTGGCTCTTTGCCTGGTTGGCGTTGACTAATTTTAGATGAGAATAATTATAGCATAGTACATGTTATGTGTTATATGCTAGTTTATAAACTTGCATGTTATCTTACTTATGAAGTACACTTCTTCCAGAGGGATTTTGGTACTCAGCAAAGATCATGATGAAGTGCATGAGGCTGGAACACCGTGAAGCTGCACAAAGCTTGTTAATATCTGAGGGGCATATTACCAACAAGTAGCGATATTTATCGCTAAATAGGCTTAGCGATGATTTTTTTATCGCTGAGCATCGCCGGAATTTATCGCTGAGCTAACGTGCTATTAGCAACGTTTATCTCCAAAGCGATACATTTTCCATCGATAGCGGCAAAATGCGTGAATATCGCTGAGAATACAGCGATATTCACGCATTAGCGACAAAATGCTCTTAGCCATGTTATCCACCTCCCATTGGATAACATGGCTAAGAACTGGTCTGGGCAGGTGTTAGTATTTGGAGATATTCGCGCTTAGCACAAATATTTCCATCGCTACGCCTGCCTTGCTAATAGGCGATAGCGATGTTAGGGACTGTTTTCAGTCGCTAACAGTTTGGGTACGCCCACTGTGCATGTCATTAGTGATAAATATCGCTAACATACAAAGCAGGCCCCAAACCGCTCGCTATCACCTAAAAGCTGTCGATGACTTCTGTTAGCGGCAGCTTGCTAATAGGGCGATAGAATTATTGCTGCTAAGCGGGCGAAAACGGCCGCTAAAGCGGCAAAAATTCCCTATCGCCACCCTTGATAATATGCCCTGAATACGTTGTCAGATGCCTATTTTTTACAGCATCATGCGATATTGGCAGGATTTCATGACAAATAATTAATGACCTGTTTGGTAAAACGCTAGAATTGAGCAAAGAAAGGAAACTGGATTCTCACTTGCACTGACAGTCAATAAACTGGGTAGAATGCTAGAGCCAGGTCATCATGTCTGCACAAGCTCAGAAACCGATTGGCAGCCGCGCTCAGAATCCGTTTCGGCAGGTGAAAGGCATCGGAAAGAATCAAAAGATAGATGCCATTCCCTTAATAGATTGTAAATGATAAAACGTGTGCACTGATTGCTAGGCATGAAAAAAATAAAATTTACAAGATCCATCTCGGAAATTTAATTTAGGAAAAAAATTGCAAGTAACTGAATCATGGCTTTGTTAAGTGAGATTGACATTAACACATAGCCCAGGGTTTCTAGCTATTTCTTCTGATTTAGGTTACGTAGCAACTGATTCAATTAATTTATTAGAATCGAAGACTGAGGTGTCAGCAATTGGAACATTTCTGACTTCATTGGTTTTGGCGTTTTTATCCCCCAACAGCCATACCAAATCATAGACATAAAAGCGTCCACAAGTGCTTTGTGTTGGCAGATGTTTACTTCTTCGCTTAGAGTATGTATGTAAAAACATGACATGACAATGAAATTTGTTCAGGAGCTGGAGATGACTGACATTATACTATGGTCACTTGATGAAGACAATCTTTTTTTTATATTTTGTGGCCACCGTGATCAAAGAGATATATAAAGTCCCTCCACCCACCGCTGAATCAATATTTCTTCCATTTCCTTATTCGAATTGTCCAGAAATGGATTTGCTCATGGCATGGCAAAGCAGAGGGTTGGGCCTTGATGAGACTATGGCAATACTTCCTTCTGCCAAAGTCATGAGTAGTCCTCTCAGTAGGGTAGAAGGCGATGGAATATGATGGAACAAATTACTCAGAAATGTTCACTGCCATTCTTTGCCGTTTCATGTTAGATGCAGATGTTCAACTGACAAGATGTTTATGTTTTCATACCGGCACTGTGTATTACTTCATGTGCATTCAATTTCCCCTTGCTAATTTATTATTTAATTCAGCGACTTGCATTATTTTTGTCACCTGTCATACTGGAAGTGAAAAAGTAATGATGGGTGAAAAAGATCGACTTAAAGTATAACTAAAATTCCTAGTTTACGAGGCCCCGCATTTGTGGCGGAGACTGGAGCACGACGAGTTGCGGGATTATAATCCGGTCTAATAATAAACTTCATAGAGAGTCGTGCCTGCTAATATAGGATCTATTCTGCCTCATATTGAAGCATCTGAGAAGAAATACGGAATAAATAAATGTTTTTTGGTGAAACGCCCCCAGAACTCCTGTTTTGAGAGAGGCGAATTTTAGACCTGCACGAATCAATAATATGAACCAGTTAATCTTCTGAAGGCACAGAGAGACGATATACACTGTCCACGGAATATACGTGCCCCTTAGTACGACGCTAGTGCACGGGAGGAGGTCGCCCACCCACAACTGTTTTGTCCTGAAGAAGACCCTTTCTGTAAGGATCACTTTCCTACATATATTTTGGGTCGAAACGTAGACTATACGATAATTACCAACTCCTACCCCAAGCAAGACTTTTGCAGCTGCAGTGGAGTTTGGTTTTTTGCATTAGTTGTTTCTGGACTCTTCATGAGCCTTGTGTTGTGGCCTTTGGCTAAAGGAACCACATGTACTCATTTTTTGAATTGCGAATAATACTTGTCACTGAATGATTCAGATTATTCCTTTATCCTACCCCATCTTTGACACTTCCCTCACTTCACCCCCTCCCTGTTGTGAATGTGGGCACATACAAATATATTTTGCTACTTATATAATAAAAAATGTGTTATGTGTTCTAACCAATGAAAGGTAATATGTGCAAATCTCAATTAAATTTTTGTACATCGAAATTTTTGTTTCTTGAAATAATTGTATAATTTTCAATCAAGTCTTATTTGTTCCTTGTCTGGGACCCTTTCCTTTGTACTGCATAGCTACCCAGGTCCCCTTGACTTTAGTGGGTATAACCCTGTTTTTCTATAACATAAAGTATAACTAGGCAAAAAAAGTCTACTCTCTTTATTCAAATACTATGTAAAGGGGCATAGTCTCAAGGAGCTATTGCAGAGTTATGGGAACTTTATCGCAGTCACCAGGTACCCTTCGATAGCAGCCGCAAAAACCATAGCCACAGATGACCCCGGCAACTAACGCTAATAAGATGCAGAGTAGGCTTTCCCAAGCCAAAAGCCGCGACAACACCACTCCGCAACATTCTCAACGACCAGATATATTGGCACTAAGAACACAAAACAGGCGATAAGGCGCGTTAGCAGCAGGAAACTAACACTTGCTCTTACCTGGTGTAAAGTTGGACGACAGCCTGCACCAGAAAATGGAGCGCAGCCCACAGCCACACAGGAAGGACAACAGATGTCATGGAGCCATGGATCATGCAGCTGGGAGCTCCAACAGGGCCACAACACCCCCCGCCACCACCCCAGTTCCCCCCTCTCCGGTCTACCCCCACCCCGGGCAAAGACATGCCACATCAACTACACAAAATCATGTACCAAATAATCTGCCTGATGTCGCACAATCACATTTGGTGACATGCATGTGTTGTCACAAAAATAAGCATCACACATTCACCTTCGAATTAACAAACAAAAATGTATTCAAATAAACACAGAACTGAAATGAAGACACATGGCAGCTCTCCCCGGGACAATCTGTAGGTCACAGCCTGCAAGACAAAAATCCAGGTGAGAAGGTGTGTCTTGCGCTCATCAGAGGACAGAGAGAGAGCAAAGGAGAGAGAGAGATACAGAGAGAAAGAGAGGGAAAGAGAGAGGAAGACAGAAAGAGAGGGAGGGAGAAAGACGGAAAGAGAGGGAGAGAGCGGAAGATGGAAAGAGAGGGGAAGAGGGAGAAAGATGGAAAGAGAGGAGGAGAGAAGAAGACGGAAATAGAGGGGGAGAGAGAGAAAGACGTAAAGAGAGGGGGAGAGAGAGAAATATGGAAATAGAGGGGGAGAGAGAAAGACGGAAAGAGTTCCTTGAGCACAAGCTGGCCACTAAATTTGAGCACTACTTTGACTTTATCCAATCTCCTCGGGATAGATTGCTCTACACGAAATTCAGGCTAGGAACGCTCCCACTTAATGAATTAGTAGCGGGTTGGAGGAATCATAGCTTGGCTTCTGTGAGCTGCCTGGGGTGCCATGCGCCATCAGAGTCGCTTTCCTATTTCCTCTTCGCATGTCCCGCCTATAGAGCTGCCAGGAGGAAATGGTTGAAACCGATATGTAAAAACTTGGGGTTTACTGACTACAGGGTAGCATTACATGTGTTTAAAGCAGATACCTCCTCCCTCAGCATGATCTGTGCGGTAGCAAAATACTTGGGCAGTGTTTGGCTGATTCGTATAAAGCTCAGTAAAAGCTAGAGTCCGTAAGGAGCAAATGCTGCCTTTTTTATGTCAACTCTAAATATCTTCTGTTTTATTGTATATAGTGTATAATTTTCTCTTTTTAAAACAGATTTTTTATAGCATTCTTTTTAAACTGGTAATTTTTGTATGAATTGTCGAAATCTGCTATTCTTAAAAATATCTGTCTATGCTTTTATGATATTTTATATCGAATAAAGTACATACAACAACAACAGGAAAGAGAGGGGGAGAGAGAGAAAGACGGAAAGAGAGGGGAGAGAGGGAAAGACGGAAAGAGGGGGAGAGAGAGAAAGACGGAAAGAGAGGAGGAGAGAGACACAGATTAAATAAGAGAGGGACTGGCCTACACTATGGTCCAGCAGGGCTCACCTCGTTTGACACCAGTCCGGACTGCCAGGACGGGGCATTATCGCAGGCTGCACAACCGCTCAGCACTTAAGGTACCCCTGCTTCAGTGCACCAAAAGTCACCGTCCGAAGACGGTGTGCCTGTGCCGGCTGCAATGTGTCCAGTGCCACCACGTCTGTGTCCCACAAGACATAGACCTTGTATGATTGGTTATTGTGGTGGGGACAACAGCTTGTCACCTCCGGTCCTGGGGAATATGACGTTGCAGGGCCCTAGGCCCTCATGCCTACATGTACACCACACGGATGCACCCAGAAGGAGAGTAGAAATGGTGTCCACAACGTACACCCGGCCCTGTTTATTGGCAGGGTCACATGTCTTGTGACGCGTGTGCTGGATGGGTGTGGTGTGGTTGTAAACCAGCCCTGAGGGAGTGGCTGCGGCATGCTAACAACAAAACCTGTGATCAGCAGATCACTACTGGGAAGACCTGGCACATGTAGCATTGTAGTCCCCCCCTGTGAGCGTAGGCAGAGTGGGCTAGGAGGACATATGCCACTCTCACGTAAGGGTGTGAACAATGACCCCGGGGCTCTGGGCATGGTTCCGCATTGGGCAGGACAATGAAGTAACTAATGCGTATGTGCCCGTTGTTGTGTTAGTGCCACCCGGACCTCATTCAGCAATGTGTCACCCTGTGACCCAAGTCCCTCACCATGAGCAACATGGACGTAAGGGGAGAATCACTGGGCCTACATTCATTCATATGTCCACACTTGGAAGACCAGAGACATGGCACATCTGTGTGATTAAGTATGTTTAAAGCACATTCATTGGAGTGTTGCAGCTGGAGCAGTACAGGGCCATGCAAACCCCACTTTACAATGCTGGCCTGTGGAAGGCCAGCCCGCGTCCTTCAGGGAATGACAAGTCCAAAGGAAGAGGAAGAGTTCAGTCCACAGTCTGATTGCTGTGTCATTGGTGATCAATCAGCATATGGCAGTCCATGTCGAGGTCCAAGGTACGTTTCGCAGAGTGTATCGGGGGACAGTGGAAGGTGATGATGCAGAGGGTAGAACCAAGCAGAAACAGGCCCTGTGGCCAGACTTGGTGGGAGGGGATCCTTGCAGGTGTGAGCCATAGTTAGCCTAGATGCTAATAGGAAGAAGGTTAGCAGCTTGCCCCTTGGGGCTAGTATATGGATAGGCGGAATCTTCCCAGCAAGGGATCCATTGGCAGGGTCAGCTAACAAATCAACAGAAACACCTCCACCCAAAAGCGCCTGACATACACATTCCCACCACATGTGCAAGTAAGTAGTCATAGAGTCACAGCCCTGCCGGCAGAGATCAGGAATTCCTACCATGGCATGCAACTGAACTGGGATAAAATATGACCTTGTAAGTAGTTTACAAGAATTAGCCTTATGTAACTGATATGCATGTCATTGTGGCTAGAAAAGTTTGCAGAGGACCAAGTACAGGGGGATAATGGCCTTCTTAATGGACCCCTGTACAAACATTTGTTCCAGGGGTGTCATGGTTCTACTACCTTTAGCTTTCACAGTGGGTGGGTTTGCCCAGTTGGTTGAGGCAGAACTTACATAAAAAGTTGCCTGTCTAAGGTGGTGCCATCTTGGTAAAGGTCGTCCAACGGAGGGGGCAACCCCTTTTCCAGTCCATGAAGCAGGCTTTGATAGTGCCTGACACAAAGTCCGGATTATGCACTATAAGTGACAATGGGGAGGGGTAGGTAGTGGTTATCTGACTACGGTTGATCCTGTCCCAATGCCTAAGAAGGTTTGGGGTAGAGTGGAGTGGGGTTTGAGAAGGTGGAAATCGATCAAAGGGTCTCAACCACATGAGATGCTGTAGAGGAAGGGTCAAACATTGCTGCTCCAGGAGCACCTCTTGGCAATTAATTTGGCCTAGCCGTGATATCTCCATTTTGCCCCAGGTGTAGAGTTCTTTAAGTAGAGCTCCCAGCACCAGTGGAATTATAGGATCGTAGCGCTTATGAACAGAGTTGGTCAGATGGATCTCCACGTAGTGCAGGGAGGTAGCTGCCCAAGTCAGACAGAAGGTGGAGAGTAAGAGGTGAATCCTTTGGGTTGAATCAGCTACCCCTATGCCCATGGCTTTGTATAATTGATGCAAACACCTGAGCCTATCTCAAATTATTTTAGTTCATCTAATAACTGGGGACACGATGTCTTGGGATGCATATGAAAACATAGTACATAATTGGCAAAGAGTGCCAAGTTATACTGTTCAACATTAACCTTGAATCCCGAAATCTGGTGTCAATGCGGTGGACCGGTGGCTCCATCATGAGAGCAAAAATTAGTGGAGAAAGGGGGCACACCTGTCTGGTGCCCCTGCCAAGCAGTATCAGACAGGAAAGGGAACCATTGACTCTGATTCTGGCAGTCGAGATACATAGGTGACCAGCAGATACAAAGTCATATGAGGAACTAGCCCCATCTTAGATAGAACTGCATGAAGGAACCCCCAATTAATTTGACCAAAAGCCTTCTCCGCATCCAGTGAGAGAAGGAGAGTGGTTGTTTATGAGTGTACTGCCACATCAATCACATTCACTGCCAGTGGCACATTATCGAGAACCTGTCTATTGTGGATGAAACCCTACTGGCAACTGGACATCAATAGCAATCAGAGGGAGTGCAGGTGGGAGACTAGGATGGAGGTGAAGATTTAACATTAAGGTTTAACATGGCAACAGGGTCTATAGGAGGAGCATGCCAACAGATTTGTACCCGGTTGCAATACTAGGTTTACAGTGGATTCCAACATGGTCAGCGTGACAGATTTAATGACAAGACATTTATTAGACCTTGGAGAGGGGTTCTGCAAGCAATTCACAGAAAGCTTTATAAAAAGACACTGAGAACCCATCTGCCCTAGAAACTTGTTAGCTTTTAATTGGTGTATGGCTAGTTTTACCTCTTCTGGGCTATTCCAACTCTTAGACTAGTTCAGGGTCTACATGTTTGAAGGAGAAATCCAGTAAATATTGGGTTTGGGATGATACTGATGGAGAGTGGACTTGGTAAAGCACTGTATATTATGTCTTGAAGAGACCACGAATATTGGTTGTGTTTGCGTAGGACACCCCTGCCTTGTCTCTAATGGCAGAAATATGGTTTTGCCTTCCTTCCACCTCAAATTATACGACAACAACCAATGTGCTTTATCTCCTTTCTTGTAATATATTTGGTTGACCTACGATAGTTTCTGCTCTGCAACTGTCATATAAAGCAGTTTTAATTCACGCCTAACCTGTCCCAGTTGTGCTGAGACTCAAGTAAGGACAGACTGGCCAAGTCTGCCTTCTGGGTCTTGGCTACTCGGCAAAGGTGGATGTATGATTGATAAGCTCTCCTCGTTATTATTAATTATTATTATTAATGGAAATTTGTATGCAGAGAGCGCGACTAAACCCGGAGGCATCAAGGCGCTGAAGATGGAAACCAGAAAGCTCAGATATCAGCCAGGGAGGGATTAGAGATAGGCCTCTTGGAATAGCCAAGTCTTGAGTGCCTTGCGAAAATGTATATGGGATGAAATCACCTTGAGGTCATTGGGGAGCGTATTCCAAAGTCTGGGCGCAAGGAAGCGAAAAGACCTTCCACCCCATCTGGCCTTGGCGATACGGGGGACAGTGAGAAGGTATTTACTGGATGAACGGAGTGTTCTCCCAGGGACATAATGGGCCACCAGGGCACGAATAGCCTCAGGTCCAGATTGATTCAGGGCACGATGAGTAAGGCATAGAGCCTTAAAATTAATCCTTGCCTGCATGGGAAGCCAATGCAGGTCTTTTCTGATAGAAGTGCCCGAGGAACGTTTAGGGGCACCTACAACAAACCGAGCAGCCGCATTCTGAACGGTCTGGAGGCACTGGATAAGACCATTGCTAATGCCAAGATAAAGGGCATTGCAGTAGTCAAGTCTGGAGGCAATGACTGCTATTGCCACCTGTTTGCGTGCCTCAGGGGAGAGATAATGAGTGATCTTTCTCAGAATCCTCAGGGCATTGCAACAGGTGGACACAGTCCTACTAACCTGCTTGTCCAGAGAAAGGGAAGTGTCCAAGATAATCCCAAGGTTGCGGGCAGAAAACGTCGGCACAGGACAGGCCCCAAGAACAGACGGCCACCAATCTAAAGACCAGATCTCACTTTTGCCCCCAAAAACAAGGACCTCCGTTTTCTCGCCATTCAATTTAAGGAAGTTCTTGACCATCCATCCGGCGACCGCCTCCATGCAGTTTTTAAAATTATACGCAGTGGAGCTCACAGATTGGGAGATGGAAGCCATAATCTGCGTGTCGTCGGCATAGGAGAGAACTTCCAAGCCCAAAGGATCTTATAAGCCTGGCGAGAGGAGCGACGTAAATGTTGAAAAGCGTTGGGCTCAGTGAGGAGCCCTGGGGGACCCCACACTTCACGGCCTTAACAGATGACATGTATTCGCCTAGCTTGACCCTTTGTTTCCGTTGGTCAAGAAAGGAGGCAAGAAGATTAAGTGCAGAACCCTTAACTCCCAACTCACTGAGTCGGCTAACAAGAATGGAGGGGGACAGGGTGTCGAAAGCCGCCGTAAGGTCGAGTAACACCAGCAAGGTGGTATGACCGGTGTCGACCTTAGAGCGAATACTATCGACCACCACTGTAAGTGCCGACTCAGTGCTGTGGGTCCTGCGGAAGCCATGCTGAGAGGGATCCAGAGAGTTGGTGCTGTCAAGGAACGCACTTAGATGGAGGTTAAGATGAGACTCCAAAAGTTTAGCAGGGGCAGGGAGAAGGGAGATGGGACGAAAGTTCTTTAATGTCCCGGGGTCCAGTGTAGGTTTTTTAAGAAGGGGCTTGACGGTGGCCAGTTTCCAAGAGAGGGGATAAATCCCCTCTGAGATGGCCATGTTCATCACATCCATCAAAGGGGGAAGGATAGTGTGTCTACAGTCTTTAAGGACCTTTAAGGGGCATGGGTCCAGAGGAGATCCGGACTTTAGCTTGTCCAGCAGGGAATTCAAATGGGTAAGGGTAATGGCGGGGAACTGGGAGAAAGAATGAGAGGAGGTTATCACTTTAGCGGAATCCAGAAGGGAAACCCATGAAACCTCCCAGGTTTTCCCTGAATTAATGATGCAAGGACTCTCAGATAGAGTCACGTAATGATGGACCTCTAAATTCCATTTTGTTAACATACCACCGTGGGGCTACTCCCTACAGGAGTGAGATCAGGAATACGAAGAATGGTCAGAAGGTGTCTCGCTGCCCAATAAAGCCAAAAGTACCCACGATTGGAGTGAAGCAGGTATTAGAAAAAAATCAGTCTCTGTGTATGTTTTGTGGACATGAGAGTAGTAGGTGTAGTCCCTTTACCTCCATTTGAGTTTTCCTACAAATGTCCAGAAGAGATTATGCATGCCCTGCATCAGGTTCGAGGGAATTGGGTATGTGTTATACCGGGCCAAAGAATTGTTCATGGTAGATTCCAAGACTATTCCCCCCTAAGAAAAGCTCACCTTGGGCATAGCTCGCCAGGAGCGGTAAGAGGGACCCACCAAAGTCCTTCTTTTTATCATTGGGGCCTTAAATAGAGAAGAACGTGACTGCCCATGAGCCGATGTGAGCACATATCCCAACCACTCTACCCTCTCTCTCTTGACATGGGTGATTCCACCACTAGTGGTAAGCCACGCCTAAATAGGGAGACCACCGGCTTGTTTTTTTATTACTTAGTGCATTAAACTGTAACGAATACCAGAAGAAGTGGAGCCTCTTGGTGCCTGAAACTAGAAGATGTGTCTCCTAAAGCATGGCCACATCCACCTCCTATGTATGGAGCCACTTCAGAAGTGCTTTGCAATTCATCAGGGAGTTAAGACCCTGAGGAGCTGACTCACAAACGTAAACTTACACTTTTGTGTAAGTTTACGATTGTTGGTCTTCACAAAGGGATTTACGAGTAGTATCATTATGAGTGAAGAGTCTCCCCACATAAAAAGAACTATTTATTCATGTCCAGCGACTCTGCCTTCGTAAAAATGCTAATTGTAAATCCTTTTGTGAATGTCAAGCAATCGTAGGATTATAAAAAAGTGTAAGTTTACCTTTGTGAATCAGGCTGTGCATGTTTAGGGACGTTACAACAAGGCTGTGTGGTAGTGGAGCCCCAGGGGGTTAAATTGCATCACCTGTGTGGGCCACATTTGTAAAGTAAACTTGGTAACCAAAATAATGCTCTCACCCCCTTAGAAGGAACTCATGCCCAGACTGAATGAACCCGGGAAAGGCATCTGAGTCTTAAATCAGTGAGTGAGGGAAATGACTGGAACTGTAGTACAGGGTGGAGCAACATCAAGAGTAACAACATTACAATCAAAAAAGAAAACCTTACACAGTTTGACAGCCAGGTAATTACTATATGCTGTAACAAAAGGGGCAGCTCCTGAGGGGAGCCTGCCCCCCCCCACAACATCTGCTCAGAGAAATATATCACATCAACAGGGGTCCTTATAAGTCATGGAAAGGCCACCACACAAAGAAACAGTTTTACCAATGGGGCAACAGCTTTTGTTTTCTTAAAACAAATATACATTTACTCTATCTCCAGATCTATGTACCTTGATGATATATACAGTCTATGTAAATAGATGTGGAGTTTAGAATAGGAACTCTATAGTTACCTATATATGCATGCCAGCACAATATAGTGATTATTTTTTCTATGATATTTCCAATGTACAATATCTTTTGAACAGTATTATAACATATAACCACCATGATCTAGCTATGGATATATCTGCAGTGGCTTTTTCTCCAGGCAGTTTCTTTCCTGTGTCCTTCAGCATTCAGGCAATTGATTCTGTCTTCCATTTCTTTTTTATATAACTTTATTGGCAATTAAGATTCACACACAGGCAGTTTAGATATAGGAGTTCACCGAAGGCACAATCATTCCCTCCTGTTACTGCCCCTGCCACACAAGCACAATAGCGAGAACAGACTACAGGAGGTAACCCGTAAAACCAGTTGAGACCTTGGTAATAAGCATATGCAACAAATAACAATGTCTCAACAGGTAATATTTGGAGGCAAATCTTTAAGAGCATGCACAACAGTTGCAGGAAAGCAATAGAGACAGGGAGACATCGATGATGTATGCAGTAATTGCTTGGAAAATGTCAACGGCGCGAAGTGACAAGTGAACCCCGCGAGAGGAGGTGCAAAAGAACAGTGATATCAATACAGTGAATACTGTCATATCGGTAAGTCAGCCAGGTTCCGCCGAGAGAGGCTGGAACTATAAAGAGCCTGAGAGGCAACAGCATGAGTACGTGCAGGCTCAATGGGACCCGGTGTGTTCAATCAAGACAGTCTTGAAACTTTGCTTCTTTGACTTGAACTACTATTACTACAGCTAATGTATGCTATTCTTCAATCAAACTTTGCCTCCTTAACCCTAAAACCAGATACCCTGGCTCTCCATCCAAGTGGTGCACAGGTCCTTTTCCTTCTATCTTGGAAGGTTCATTTTCTTGCATTTGCTGTAAATGTTCCTACTCTTCGAATTTGTCCATGTTCACTACTGAATTGAGGTCTGGCTCGGTATCAGCCACCATCCAGGGCTCACACATTGATAGGGACTCAAGACCTGTAAATCTAGGTTTGGAATGTAATTAACCTTCCCCTTCTGATTCCTGTAATTTAAAAGCCATTTATTGTAACATTAGATCTATGTCACAGCGCCCAACAGAACTTTGGGATCTGCTAACTATTTTACTCCTGCTCTAGGTTACCCAACAGAAACTTGTCTAAATGCAGCATCTGTACCATGCATCCCTTTAGCCCTCCCAAAGCAGTATCATAGCTTAAAATGGATGGAGACTTCGACCAGCTGGAGGTGTGGCAATCGCTTTCAAACGCACAGTGAAAGTAGTCGTTATTGAGACCATTAGTTGAATGGGTGGAAATGTGTATCTTCAGGATCGAGCCTTCAGCTACTGATTCTTGGAAGGGTGCACTAACTTATCACCCCACTTGAAAAAGACATATTTTAGGCACTGCTGAGTGGAATATATTGCATCTCATATTTTAGAATATAATAATTTTTTACTTTTGGCAACTTTCATTTTTATAGTAAAAATGTTCTAAATAATGAGGTGGCCCTGCTCTTGGCTGAATGGAGATGTTAGGTCTTAAACAGGTGGTGGGATCCATGCACTCTGCCGGACACACCTATGGCTTAATCTTTTCTAATTATGAGGAACTTAAAATTGAAACCCCCTTTACCACTTCTCTGGTCCCATCACTATCTGATTAACTTTCAAATCCCAAAAACGAATTAGTGGCTTAAAATGAACTTAGCTACGAGCCAGTTGAAATGTGCCACTCCGCTCTCCTTTGCCAAGGTTTGCCTTCCTTTTGAGACACCCTGTAACGTAACTATGCTTGGTTGCTCTAGGCAATTCCTACATCTCAAATTCCGAGGCACTAGACCAAATTGCTTCTCTTAGACAGAATCCTGCCACCCCCAGAAGAAAAAATGCACCTTGGATTTCGGCCGACCTAAAACTGGCAAAATCCAAGTGCAAGGCACTGGAAAGGGATTGGCGATGGACTAAAGCTCCAGCAGGTAAAGAAGAATTTACACTGCTGTTGAGTTATCATAATGCTATCAAAAATGCCTTTAGAAACTTTATGATAGATAAGATCGATCAGGCAGGCAATTCCACAGCAATTCTCTTAAAAACTCTTAACAAGTTTATTAAACCTTGTGCCTGTACGCATGTGATACCAGCTTCACAAGAGCTATGCGACTTGCTAACCAATTGTTTGAAGAAAAGGTAAACACTATCCATGTTAATTTTCCTCCATATCAGGGCCAACTTGATTTTAATCTGCCTTCTCCTCAGGCTAGTTTTTATTTGGAATATTTTGTCCCTTGTAATTTGGAGCAAACTCAGAGGTTGCTAGAGACTGCCAAATCAGGGTCACCTCTCGCCCTGTGCACCCCCAGTATCATGGCAAGTCTCTCTAACTTAATTGCGCCCACCATTATGTTTCTTTTTATTCTCTCTATGGAATCAGCCTCAGTCCCTATTACCTGGAAAACTGCTCTAGTTTCCCCCATCTTAAAAAAGCCTAATGCTGACCCCCAATAATCCCTCTAATTATCAACCTATCTTGCTGCTCCCTCTCTTCAGCAAACTCCTTGAGAGTATTATTAATAAATAGCTTTCTGCATTTGTGATAGAGCATAGGCTCCTTGATCCATCACAGTCAGGCTTCAGAACACGCCACAGTGCAGACACTGCACTAGTCTCTGTCACTGACACTGTCAGATCATCCCTGGATGTGGGGACCCCAATGATGCTAGTGCTCTTGGATCTAACTGCAGGCTTCGATATGGTGTCTCATGAGATTCTAATTCTCAGGCTGCATGACAATAGAATCTACGGTAAATCACTTCAATGGTTTGTTGACTTCTTGAAAGACCGCTCTCGAATCATCTCCCTGAAGACTTTCAAATCACGCACCACACCCGTCGGGAAAGGAGGACCGCAGGGGTCTACACTAAGTCCGACATTGTTTAATGTCTATATTGTCCCTCTGGCACAAATTGTCAAGGCTGAGGTTCTGAGACAACATCTTATTCCAATGACACACAGCTGATTATCTCCTTTGGTCCTGACTTGGGAGGGGTGAACGTCCGCCTCTCTGATTGCTTGAGGAGAATTGTCTCCTGGATGTCTAACAACTGGCTGCATTTAAATAGAGAAAATACCAAAATGCTCTTATTTGGGAGAGCCCAACACCTGTGGAGGTTGGACTGGTGGCCAACCAAACTAGGACTTGCCCTGTCCCCAAAACAAGTAGTTAAAAATCTTGGTGTAAAGCTGGACACTTCTTTATCCATGAAAGAACATGTTTCATCCCTTTGGGAAACTTGTTTTGCCACCATGCAACTGTTGAATATGGCATTTCCTTGGCTTCTTTCTACCTCTAGGAAAACCCTAGTTCAAGCCTTAATTACAAGTTGTCTTGACTATGGAAATGCTTTACTTGAGAAGAGTTGGCCTAACGTCTGGGGCGGTCGACCTTAAATCTGGGGAACCAGGTTCAAGTCTCGGCAAGGACGTGCAATATCCTGTGATTCTGGGCAAATCACTTTATCTCCCCAGGCGTAACAAATGTGAATATGTCATCATGTAATGCAAATGGTGTTCTGTAAAGCACTTTGATACCCGATACCTTCAAGTCAAGTTTGAGCCATATAAAACTCCATAAAATAAAATAAATACTTTGAAGGTGCTAATGAGACCTTATTATCTAAATTGCAGGTGTTGCAGAATACTGACTCCACACTGGTGTGTAATATTCCGTCTCTCTGGCCCTCCCTCTGCTCCAATACTACACTCTCTGCACTGGTTATGTATAAGGAAACGACTCATGTTTAAGATGTGCTGCCTTACCTATAAAAACCTGCACTCCATGACTCCAAAATACATACAACATAGAACCGGCTATAATCACAAGACTAGATTGCTGCAATCTCTAGGCAAAGCCCTTCTTCAAATTCCACTGATTCATACCTCCAGGTTTGGGGGGGGGGGGTCATTTTCCTGTTTGGCACCATTCATTTGGAATAAACTTCCCCTACCAATTCGCTTGTAAACATGGCTGTTTTAGTTTTGCTAGTCTTATACTCCAGCAGAAGCGCCGTGATATTCCTTCGGGACAATTTGTTGCACTATACCAAGGGATCAGAACATAACATTTGCCAACGGGTTTTGAAACAATTTTTCCAATATACGAGTCTTATTTAACCCAGCTAATGAGAAACATACCCTATCCTCTACACAATATGAACAGTCTCCATTTATCAGTATGATCTGGCAACCATGTCTGAGGTATTGGGTGAATCCTGGACAAGAAATGTTTTTTGTGGGCTTAGATAGAAAACTGGTGAGGACCCAGCATGGTATTCTACAACAACTTCCTTATGTGTTTCTAATTTCTATGGCAATCCGTTTTTGAGGAAGGGCACATATTGCTAACATCAAATAGTCTTAGCTTCTTGCAATCTTCCAGTAATGCAGAATTATGCAATACTACACAACACAAACTCAGCACAATACTGAGGACAAACCTTGTGCAGGAATACAGAATAATACAGACAATAAACTGTCTAATTCTAAGTGGGCATAGACAAATGAGCCATACCTACTGAAATCAGTGTTATCAAGCTCAGCTTTGAAAATTATAGATGGCCATGTTTGTGCAAGAAGAATTTAACATAGTAAGGGAGTGAATGGAGAGCAGACTGGAAAATATTTGAAAAGTACTGTAACATTAAGTTACATGCTAAATGTTCGATTAAAACAGTTTAATCTGAATCAAAGTATTGTGCATGAACCACATTAAGGCAATCTGTAAACCCCTTCAAATAAAAGTTGGAAGTAATACATGGAAAAATCCGATGATTTTGCTAAAGAAATAGTTGTAGAAAAACGGAGAATTATTTGATGAAGTGTTCAATTGTTAAACAAATAAGTGGCGTGTCCCAAGGTAGTTCAAGGATGCCCAGTGTAGTTGGCACCGCCCACAGCTACTGCCAGTAAAGTCGCACGTCAGGCCCAGCATTACCTAGTAATGATCACACTCAAGTGTGACATTTTGGACTGTTTCAGGGCACTTCAAACTGTAGGGATTCTCTAGACGTCCAAGTTTTATCACTATTTACAAGTATATTAAACAATCAAAGACTCCATTGGTGTGAATTTCTGAAAAAGTAAACCCACAGTGCCAGCATGTGGTCGAGTCTGAAAAATACATGCTGGTGTTTAGAAATAAATGCCAGAACCGTGCACCGGAAACCACCAGCACGATTTAAGCATGCAATTAGGTACTGGTGTGATTTGAGTCTCAAAATCTGTTTTCTTTTGAAAATATTCTGCACTTTGTAATTAACTTGGAAAAGGTGGGCAAAGTCAATTTGGAAAAAAGAAAACTACTTTTTTGCCATTTCAGGTTGGTACCGCATAGGCATCAAGGGATGCATAACTTGCTTTAACAGACTTCATAGGTCATAATAGCACATTTTAGTCACACAACATCAGCCAAGAGAAAAATATTTTTGTTTCCCTTGTTTGAAGATTGAAGAGATGAGTTGAGCTTGACAGTTAGTGGGGGTTATGACTAGGGAGATGATAGGATCAGAGAAGGTGCTGTTTAGGAACTGAAGGCCTCAGATCAATCACAATAAGTTTCTGGAATCCTATTTTCGGACTACTGTTTGCTGAATAAAGCTGCTCATTATCTGGCTCTTTGCCTGCTTGGCGTTGACTAATTTTAGATGAGAATAATTATAGCATAGTACATGTTATGTGTTATATGCTAATTTATAAACTTGCATGTTATCTTACTTATGAAGTACACTTCTTCCAGAGGGATTTTGGTACTCAGCAAAGATCATGATGAAGTGCATGAGGCTGGAACACCGTAGTGCTGAACAAAGCTTGTTAATAACTGAGGGGCATATTACCAACAAGTAGCGATATTTATCGCTAAATAGGCTTAGCGACGATTTTTTTATCGCTGAGCATCGCCGGAATTTATCGCTGAGATAACGTGCTATTAGCAACGTTTATCTCCAAAGCAATACATTTTCCAGCGATAGCGGTGAAATGCGTGAATATCGCTGAGAATACAGCAATATTCACGCATTAGCGACGAAATGCTCTTAGCCATGTTATCCACCTCCCATTGGATAACATGGCTAAGAAATGGTCTGGGCAGGTGTTAGTATTTGGAGATATTCGTGCTTAGCACGAATATTTCCATCGCTACGCCTGCCTTGCTAATAGGCGATAGCGATGTTAGCGACTGTTTTCAGTCGCTAACAGTTTGGGTATGCCCACTTTGCATGTCATTAGCGATAAATATCGCTAACATGCAAAGCGGACCCCAAACCGCTCGCTATCACCTAAAAGATGTCGCTAACTTCTGTTAGCGACAGCTTGCTAATAGGGAGATAGAATTATCGCCGCTAAGCGGGACAAAACGGCCGCTAAAGCGGCACAAATTCCCTATCGCCACCCTTGATAATATGCCCCTGAATACGTTGTCAGATGCCTATTTTTTACAGCATCAAGGGTTATTGGCAGGATTTCATAACAAATAATTAATGACCTGTTTGGTAAAACGTCAGAACTGAGCAAAGAAAGGAAACTGGACTCTCACTTGCACTGACAGTCAATAAACTGGGTAGAATGCTAGAGCCAGGTCATCATGTCTGCACAAGCTCAGAAACCGATTGGCAGCCGCGCTCAGAATCCGTTTAGGCAGGTGAAAGGCATTGGAAAGAATCAAAAGATAGATGCCATTCCCTTAATAGATTGTAAATGATAAAACATGTGCACTGATTGCTAGACGTGAAAAAAATAGAAATGACAAGATCCATCTCGGAAATTTAATTTAGGAAAAAAACTGCAAGTAACTGTGAATCATGGCTTTGTTAAGTGAGATTGACGTTAACACATAGGCCAGGGTTTCTAGCTATTTCTTCTGATTTAGGTTACGTAGCAACTGATTCAATCAATTTATTAGAATCGAAGACTGAAGTGTCAGCAATTGGAACATTTCTGACTTCATTGGTTTTGGCGTTTTTATCCCCCAACAGCCATACCAAATCATAGACATAAAATCGCCCACAAGTGCTTTGTGTGGGCAGATGTTTACTTCTTCGCTTAGAGTATGTATGTAAAAACATGACATTCCAATTAAATTTGTTCAGGAGCTGGAGATGACTGACATTATACTATGGTCACTTGATGAAGACAATCTTTTTTTTATATTTTGTGGCCACCGTGATCAAAGAGATATATAAAGTCCCTCCACCCACCGCTGAATCAATATTTCTTCCATTTCCTTATTCGAATTGTCCAGAAATGGATTTGCTCATGGCATGGCAAAGCAGAGGGTTGGGCCTTGATGAGACTATGGCAATACTTCCTTCTGCCAAAGTCATGAGTAGTCCTCTCAGTAGGGTGGAAAGCGATGGAATATGATGGAACAAATTACTCAGAAATGTTGACTGCCATTCTTTGCCGTTCCATGTTAGATGCAGATGTTCAACTGACAAGATGTTTATGTTTTCATACCGGCACTGTGTATTACTTCATGTGCATTCAATTTCCCCTTGCTAATTAATTATTTAATCCAGCGACTTGCATTATTTTTGTCACCTGTCATACTGGAAGTGAAAAAGTAATGATGGGTGAAAAAGATCGACTCAAAGTATAACTAGGCAAAAAACGTCTACTCTCTTTATTCAAATACTATGTAAAGGGGCATAGTCTCAAGGAGCTATTGCAGAGTTATTGGCACTTTATCGCAGCCAAAGTCACAATAAATTTATATCCCCATTCACAAGCTGGTGCTAGCAGCCCATATCACCAGATACCCTGCGATAGCAGCCGCAAAAACCATAGCCACAGATGACTCTGGCAACTAACGCTAATAAGATGCAGAGTAGGCTTACCCATGCCAAAAGCCGTGACAACACCACTCCTCAACATTCTCAACGACCAGCCATATTGGCACTAAAAACCCAAAACAGGCGATAAGGCGCGTTAGCAGCAGGAAACTAACACTTGCTCTGACCTGGTGTAAAGTTGGACGACAGCTTGCACCAGAAAATGGAGCGAAGACCACAGCCACACAGAAAGAACAACAGATGTCATGGAGCCACGGATCATGCAGCTGGGAGCTCCAACAGGGCCACAACACCCCCCCCCCCGCCACCACCCCAGGACCCCTCCGTCCGGTCTACCCCCACCCCGGGCAAAGACATGCCACATCAACTACACAAAATCATGTACCAAATAATCTGCCTGATGTCGCACAATCACATTTGGTGACACGCATGTGTAGTCACAAAAATAAGCATCACACATTCACCTTCGAATTAACAAACAAAAATGTATTCAAATAAACACAGAACAGAAATGAAGACACATGGCAGCTCTCCCCGGGACAATCTGTAGGTCACAGCCTGCAAGACAAAAATCCAGGTGAGAAGGTGTGTCTTGCGCTCATCAGAGGACAGAGAGAGAGCAAAGGAGAGAGAGAGATACAGAGAGAGAGAGAAAGAGAGGGAAAGAGAGAGGAAGACGGAAAGAGAGGGAGGGAGAAAGAGGGAAAGAGAGGGAGAGAGCGGAAGACAGAAAGAAAGGGGAAGAGGGAGAAAGACGGAAAGAGAGGAGGAGAGAAGAAGACGGAAATAGAGGGGGAGAGAGAGAAAGATGTAAAGAGAGGGGGAGAGAGAGAAATATGGAAATGGAGGGGGAGAGAGAAAGACAAAAAGAGAGGGGGAGAGCGAGAAAGACAGAAAGAGAGGGGGAGAGAGGGAAAGACAGAAAGAGAGGGGGATAGAGAAAGACGGAAAGAAAGGAGGAGAGAGACACAGATAAAATAAGAGAGGGACTGGCCTACACTATGGTCCAGCAGGGCTCACATCAATTGGCACCAGTCCAGACTGCCAGGACGGGGCATTATCGTAGGCTGCACAACCGCTCAGCACTTAAGGTACCCCTGCTTCAGTGCACCAAAAGTTACCTTCCCGTGACGGTGTGCCTGTGCCGGCTGCAATGTGTCCAGTGCCACCAAGTCCCACAAGACATAGACCTTGTATGATTGGTTATCGTGGTGCGGATGACAGCGTGTCACCTCCGGTCCTGGGGAATGTGACCTTGCAGGGCCCTAGGCCCTCATGCCTACATGTACACCACACGGATGCACCCAGAAGGAGAGTGGAAATGGTGTCCACCACGTGCACCCGGCCCTGTTTATTGGCAGGGTCACATGTCTTGTGGGATCACTGACATAATATAGAATGACAAAATATAGACTTACCAAAATATAGTTGCCAAAATATAGAATGCAAAAATATCGAATTCCTATCTACAAACAGGTAAGTACAAAAATATCGAATCCAAAATATAGACTGTAAAAAATATAGTCAGTCAAAATATCGATTTTTTTTAAATGTCTTAAAAGTAATTTAAAATTAATGAAATAATGAATATAATTAACTAAAACATACTTAAAAATACTCAAATAACCTTAAAATTAAGATATAATTAATTTAAGTTATTAATAAAAAATGTACAATATTTTACCGTAGGATAGCAGGAGGGTATAATTTAATATTAACACTCCAGTAAGTGCAACAGTAGGGAAAGCGTTGGATAGCGTAGGGGTAAAAAATACTATTCCCACTCCAGTGAGTGCAACAGTAGGGAAAGCGTTGAATAGCGCAGGGGTAAAAAATACTATTCCCACTCCAGAGAGTGCAACAGTAGGGAAAGTGTTGGAGAGCGTAGGGGTAAAATTACTATTCCCACTCCAGAGAGTGCAACAATAGGGAAAGCGTTGGATAGCGTAGGGGTAAAAAATACTATTCCCACTCCAGTGAGTGCAACAGTAGGGAAAGCGTTGGATAGCATAAGGGTAAAAATTACTATTCCCACTCCAGAGAGTGCAACAGTAGGGAAAGCGTTGGGTAGCGGGAGGGTAAGAATTACTATTCCAACTCCAGAGAGTGCAACAGTAGGAAAAGCGTTGGATAGCGTAGGGGTAAAAATTACTATTCCCACTCCAGAGAGTGCAACAGTAGGGAAAGCGTTGGATATTGGAAGGGTAAAAATTACTATTCCCACTCCAGTGAGTGCAACAGTAGGGAAAGTGTTGGATAGCGCAGGGGTAAAAAATACTATTCCCACTCCAGAGAGTGCAACAGTAGGGAAAGCGTTGGATAGCGTAGAGGTTAAAATTACTATTCCCACTCCAGAGAGTGCAACAGTAGGGAAAGCGTTGGATAGCGTAAGGGTAAAAATTATTATTCCCACTCCAGAGAGTGCAACAGTAGGGAAAGCGTTGGATAGCGTAGGGGTAAAAAATACTATTCCCACTCCAGAGAGTGCAACAGTAGGGAACGCGTTGGATAGCGGGAGGGTGAAAATTACTATTTCCACTCCAGTGAGTTTAACAGTAGGGAAAGTAATGATTTAATATATTATTAAAAATAAATTAAATATCAATACCAATAAAACATTATTGAAATTAATAACCAATTTAATATTATGTAATAATTAATTAGGAATACAAATACATATTAGTTATTAAAAAATAATAACCTATTCATAATTATTTAACAACTAATTATTTTTCAATACCAAAAACGAATTAATAATAAAAATTAATACCAATTAATAATTAACAGTAAATTAATTATCAATACACAAAAAGTATTTTATTATGTAATTAATTACACTTACATTACTTCCTACCCTATTCCCCTATAAACCCACATCCCACTACAGAAAATATATTAATGCAATTATCATAATTATCAAATATTTAATTAATACAAAATATTTACCAATTAATAAAACTTAATTGCCAATTAATAGAAATTATTTACCAATTAAAAAGTAATTACCAATAAATTTAAAATCAATACCAATAAATAAATAAAAATATTTACTTAATTACAATTAAATTACTTCCCACCCTATTCCACTATAAACCCACAACCCGCTACAGAAAATAAATTTAGAAAATTAACAATTAATCAATTAATAAATATTAATTGCCAATTAATAAAAATAATTACCAATTAAAAATTAACAATAAAATCAAAATGAATACTAATAAATAAATACAAATATTTAATTAATTACAATTAAATTACTTCCCACCCTATTCCCCTATAAACCCACAACCCGCTACAGAATTAAATTACGCAGAAATTCATTACGCAAAAATTCATTACTTAAAATAAATTAAACATACATTACAAAAATGAATATACACTTTTCACACATATTCTAACAACCAAAACACTTTAAAAAAAATTATATTATTAAAAATTCGATATATTTATTGCCTATAGTGTATACTTCGATATTTTGACTTCTATATTTTGAAAATCGATATTACTTACCCTCAATTCGATATTTTTAACCACTATATTGTGTCCATTCGATATTTTGTCCATTCTATATTTTTACTTCGATATTATGTCCATTCTATATTTTTGAATCGATATTATGACTGTTTACCGTCTTGTGACGCGTGTGCTGGATGGGTGTGGTGTGGTTGTAAACCAGCCCTGAGGGAGTGGCTGTGGCATGCTGACATCAAGACCTGTTATCAGCAGATCACTACTGGGAAGACCTGGCACATGTAGCATTGTCTTCCCCCCCTGTGAGCGTAGGCAGAGTGGGCTAGCAGGGCGTATGCCAGTCTCACGTAAGGGTGTGAACAATGACCCCGGGGCTCGGGGCATGGTTTCGTATTGGGCAGGACAATGAAGTAACTAATGCGTGTGTCCCCGTTGTTGTGTTAGTGCCACCCGGACCTCAATCAGCAATGTGTCACCCTGTGACCCAAGTACCTCACCATGAGCAACATGGACATAAGGGGGAATCACTGGGCCTACATTCATTCATACCTCCACACTTGGAAGACCAGAGACATGGCACATCTGTGTGATTAAGTATGTTTAAAGCACATTCATTGGAGTATTGCAGCTGGAGCAGTACAGGGCCATGCAAACCCCACTTTACAATGCTGGCCCGTGGAAGGCCAGCCCGCGTCCTTCAGGGAATGACAAGTCCAAAGGAAGAGGAAGAGTTCAGTCCACAGTCTGATTGCTGTGTCATTGGTGATCAATCAGCATATGGCAGTCCATGTCGAGGTCCAAGGTACTTTTCGCAGAGTGTATCGGGGGACAGTGGAAGGTGATGATGCAGAGGGCAGAACCAAGCAGAAACAGGCCCTATGGCGTAGATGCATGCTACTGCGTCCTTCTCACCACAATGACAGATTCATCTGCATCTTGGTCCTCTGCAGTTTCATGTGCCTCACGTGTGGGTGGTGCCGTTCTGTTTTTAGCACTGTGTGGCAGTGGCACATCAGTATGTCTGCCACACTGTGTGGCACTGACACTTCAAGGGGAGGAGATGTGATTGTAGTGGTAGCAGCAGCATGCATCAGCGCCATGCCTTGTGGCAGCAATGTCATGAGGATGGTCCTGAGTTCAATGAGGAACCCAGCTACCTCTCTCTGGTGTGTAGCCGTGGCCGCCGCTGTTTCCGCTTGTGTCTGCTCCGTGGTCTCCATTGACCTCCACATGTGTTCCAACACCCGTGTGACATCGCTAGTGTCACTCTGACTGGACAGTTGTTCTAGTTAGGGCTACAGCGATGTCAGAAATGGTCCATTGGAGAGCATGGAGTAGACTGTGGATGTCCATTAGGGACCGTGAGTGGTCCCTGATGGGACTTAGACACCCACGTATGGCATCTAGTTTGGCTGCTATGCGGTCGAAGCCCACCTGCACCTGTTCAGCCTGATTCTCCTGGCACCCCAACACACGGCATATGAAGGCCATGTGTTCTTTGTGGGGGTCCTGGGAGGCAGCCGTGGTGGTGGGTGCTGCCTGCTGCGTGGTCTTTGCAGGGGTGGGGTCTCCTTGTTGCAGCTGGACTGCCCTGCTCCTGGAGGTGGGGTGCGGAGGGTCTCCACGAGCTGTTGGACGGCAGTGAAGGGGAGATGCAGTTCAAAAATGTGGTCACATGTGTGTTGTTGCATTGCAAATTTTTTCCATTCGGACTGCATGACTGTGTACATTGTGGCAGTTAGGGGGGGAGCTGCCTATTTTATGGGGGACAGTGGACATTTCAACAACATGTCAGATGTGTTTGTACTTGTACATTCTCATCTCACATTTCCATGCAATGCCCAATGTGATTGGCCAGTTTTTACACACAGGCGGCACCTGTTGTGTCCTGTGTTCTGTTGTGGACATGTTGCAGTTTGTACCAAATCATTGTCAATGTTGATGTGCTCTGCATGTTATGTGTGTGTGCTGCATTTATGGGGAGTCGCCCCTGCTGCTCTGATTTTGCTGCCCCTTCTCCCTTACATGTGGTGTGCCTTTAACTTCTGTGCTTATACGGTGCTGAGAAGTTGCATACTTGGGTACATTGGTCTCTTGGTGGGAGTTGGGGGTCTGAAGCATGGTTTGTCTGCAGATATGCTTTACCTAATTGTGCATGTGTGCCATTGTGCCCATCTCCCCAATCCCCCCAGTCCCTGGTTGTTACTCACCCTGGTGCTGTTGTGCCTGGTCATGTTGAGCATTGTCCGGTATCCAACTCCTGTCACCGTCTCCCCACTGATGAATGTGGACACCATTTCCTCCATATCGTCCAGCTCCTCCTGTGGTGCAGGACTCCCACCTCCAGTCTGCATTGCTGCCTTCCGGTTGTTGGCGAGTTTCAGCTTGGTTTTGTGCTTGACGTTATTCCAGCGCCTCTTGACCTCTTCCATTGTCCTCTTGAGCATTCCGACTGCATTCACCTTGTCCACGATGGACTGCCATAGTCCTTTTTTTGTTGCCAATGACACAGTGGAGGTTGTTGTTGGTGTTCTAACACCCCCGATAACAGGATCCTGTTTTCCTGAGGACTGAAGCACTTCCTCCTATTCTTCTCCTTGCTCTTCCCTGATCTGAGGACCCAGGCTGGTCCTCCGGGGGGCTTGTGGGATTCTGGTTCTCCTCCATACTTGCTCCGGCAACATCCATTGTGCTTCACCGTTGTTTGACATTTGTCTGTTTTTTTTCTTCTTTAATGCAGATTTTTTCCCGCCTGACGCGTGTGAGTTGCGGGCCTGTCGCTGGTTTCCGCAGATTTTTGAATCACGATTGGCCTCATCGCAACTTTCTTTGCGCTTGTGTTTTGCATTTTTGTGGCGTCGCGTTGACTTTATCGTGGACATTTGACGCGTTATCTTGGGCCTATCGCATGGTACCTCTGTGTTGTGAATACTTGGTTAACACAGCTTTATTTTCCCGCGATGGACTGCGATATGAAGAATTGCGTTAAGCTAATTTTGCGGTGATTATCACATGTTCTTGAGAATATCCCACAAAGTGTCTTATATAACACAATTGGCCTATACCGTGATCTGCTCTGGGGTGGGTGTAACTCTCATAATTTGCTGTAGCATTATGCGATGAGTATAACTCTGCTTTTAATGCTATTTTCTTAGACCAAAATGCACCCTTGCATTCAAACTGGACACAAGCGTGCATTTTCGCTAAGTAAATGGCACTAAATGCAAAAGAACACGAACAGCAGCAGGGAGCAGTCACTAGCATTCTGTTCCTTTGCTCTTGCGGTAGGCATGCTTGCCCCAAATTGCTCTAAAATATGCACGCACGTGTAAACACATAATTTTGTTCATTTCACATCAAAATCATAACTCAAAATTACTCTGATAACTCTGGTGTAATGAACAGTTCGCACAGGCCTAACGGACATACGCAATCGAGAAATAGTAAAAAAAATATTTTTAACCCTCACAGAAGAATGGAGTAATTAAAGTAAACCAGTTTCTTAGCCCCAGAGATAGGCTGCATTACGGCTTTCTGAAGAAAGACAATTCCATCGACATGTTTAATTGTAACGTTATTACAACTTCAAGCCCTTTAAAGAACAACCAATCTTTTAATTTTGGCCTGAATCACAATGAAGTTTGCACATTTAAGTGGTGCATACCCAAAGAGCCAGTGTTCTGATTCTGACCAAATGTGTCTGCTCTTTCATTATCAGTGGACATTTCCACGCACATAATTGAACTTGAGAATGCAGAAAATCTGACAGTACTGCAGGAGAAAGTTGATGTTCCTAGAGGTTGTTAATGCAAACTGTGGCGTGCAACTAAAAAGTCCTATGTGAGTGGGTATTCGCAAACTGTTAGCAAATCAACGTATACCTTGCAAACGTGCACAAATGTACTTCTATCGGAAGAGGTGGTGGCCTCGCTATTATCTACAAAGATAAATACCGGACTACACTCGACCCTATAAATTCTGTTAACTGTGAGTCAGCTGCCTTTGTGATTAACATTAACTCCAAGCAAGCCCTAAAGGGTATAATATTATACAGACCCCCTGGCCCTCGTAGCGCCTTTCTTTCCACTCTCTCGGACCTAAATGACAATGTTGTCAGCTCAGAAAACTACACGATACTTGGAGATTTTAATTTCCATCTGGAAGAGAAGGATAATTTTGATACAAATCAGTTAACAACTGACCTCTCCAATTTAGGACTTTACCAACTAGTTAAGGGCATTACACATCAAGCGGGACACACCCTTGATGGTCTCTTTACAAATGATCCTGACATCTCGGTATTGGACATTATCCCCATCACGTGGTCAGACCATAGGGCTATTATATTTCAACAAAATATACGACCCTCACATCCTTCATTTCCGAGACCCCGAGCTAGGGTAGGGACGCGTGCTTGGAAAAACGCTGATATTCCTCAGATGCTAGATTCCCTTGTCTCCTCCCTTCCTCAAGGAGGGAATTCTTCAGCATTTTCAGCTACCGATCTCCAAGATTGGATCCAAAGTGCCGCCGATCTAGTGGCCCCAGAGAAACTTTCAAGACCTAACAGAGCATCGCCTTCGGCTGCCTGGTATAATGAAGATTTAAGACTCCATCGCCAACACTGCAGGAATCTAGAGAGGCGCTGGAGGAAAGCCTACTGCCCCATAGCTAGACAAATTTATAAAGATGCCCTTGCGACCTACAAAAAGGCAATTGTGGCCCGAAAAACGGTTTTTTTTTCGGCACAAATTGAAACCGCTGCCAACTCTGCCAGAGAGCTGTTCTCCGTTGTTACGACCCTATCCACCCCCCCCGCTGGCCCTCAGGTAGAGCCCTCACAGACCTTTTGTAATGATTTATCCACCTTCTTCACCACAAAGGTGGCAGACATATATGCCTCATTTGAAGGTGATACCAAAACTGAACACAGAGGTGGTAGTGTGAAAGAGGTATTTTCTCATCATAATAACGACTCTTTTTTATGTTTCTCACCTGTACCACTTGATGACGTTATTACTCTCATCTCATCTACTAAATCGGGTTCCCCTTTGGACCCTTGCCCCCCTTCTGTGATGCAAAAACTCACTGAGGTGATCTCACGCCCTCTCATGCAGATCTGCAATACTGCATTTCAGACAGGCCAATTTCCGGGCATATGGAAGAAGGCTGTTATAAAACCCCTTCTGAAAAAACCCTCCCTAGACCCCACAGCCGTCGTCAGCTATAGACCTATTGCCTGTCTACCCTTCGCCGCCAAAGTATGCAAATCTATTATGAACAGACAGCTTTCAGAGTTCGTTGAGACCCACCAACTTCTCGACGAAACACAGTTCGGCTTCAGGAAAGGGCATGGGACAGAGACTGCCCTGATTAAGGCCTCTGACGAGATCAGGGCAATCATGGATCAGGGGGGGGCGGCCGTCCTCATCCTTTTGGATTTGTCAGCGGCCTTTGACACGGTCGACCATGTCACCTTAGTCGACCGTGTCACAGCCCTGGGTATAAACGGTCCGGCCAAGGATCTTATTTCATCTTTCCTGGCAGACCGTACCCAGACTGTAAGGCTGGGAGATTTCTACTCACCCATCTCTGCATTTCCTTGTGGAGTCCCACAAGGTTCCTCGCTAAGCCCCATGTTATTTAACATTTATGTAGCAGACTTAGCGAGGGTAATAAAGGAATATGGAATACGGTTAACATCTTATGCAGATGATACCCAGCTGGTCCTGGGCATCCATAAGGACGGCTGCACAGTGGCAGCCAACTTTCAGAAAGCTATGCTTGAGGTCAGTACCTGGATGGCCTCTAACTGTCTTAGACTCAACTCGGACAAGACCGAGGTTATGACCTTCGGGAAACTTTCTCCAGAATGGTCGCCTAACTGGTGGCCGGAAAAGCTTGGCCATCCACCTGTTCCAGTGAAAAAAGCCAGAAACCTGGGAGTCATTTTTGACAGCAAGTTGGTATTCGACCTTCATACAAATAAGGTTGTGTCGTCTTCATTCTTTATCCTGAAAAAGATTAAGAAGTTGTTGCCTTACCTCCCTCCCTCAGCTGGGAAGACCTTGGTTTCCACCTTAGTCTTCTCCAAAATGGATTACGGCAACGCTCTCCTTCTCAACACCCAGAAGCGTGTTATAACAAAGCTGCAATCCATTCAGAATGCGGCAGCCAGGATCCTCCTGAGCATTCCCCGCCGCAATTCTACCACTCTTGGCATTCGTCAACTCCACTGGCTGAGAGTTGAGAGCCGCATCAAATTCAAGGCCCTCTGTATTGCATATAAGGCAGTACATGACATAGGACCCAGGTTCCTGACGGAAGCCTTTCAGCCATACACTCCTAGAAGGCAATTAAGATCGGCCAATTCCAACCTCCTCACTGTGCCACGTACAAGGACCGCTACCTGGGGAGATAGACGTTTCTTGGTGGCCACCCCAAAACTCTGGAATCTTTTGCCACAGTCTATCAAATCTGCCCCTAACCTGATGAGCTTTCGCAGGCTCCTAAAGACTTGGTTATTTAACCAGTAAAAGGATGACTGACCCCAGTAGCTCCACAGCGCCGAGACACCCCAGGGTATTTGTTGCGCTATAAAAATTACGTAAAAAAAAAAAAAAAAATGTGGAGTAAGTGGATATCAAGATCAAAATGGGTAGGACAGAACCCCATATTTCATTGCACTGGGTGTGGGGAGCCAACACTATGTTTTTACTAAAAGTGGGTGAAATTCAGGTAATTTTGTTGGGCATAAGTATGAGAAATTTTAGTAGACTCACACATAATCAGTCGCGGTCTGCGCAGGTAAGAGTGTTAGCCGAGTGGGGGGGGAGGTATTTTGACAGTCAGCGACGAGGGAATATTAATTATTTATTTGATTTTCCCTTGTGGTCGTCTGTTGAATCCCCCCAACTCGGCCCCACTGCCTCACCGCTCTTACCAGTATGGGACGCTGCTGCACATAATTACATAAAATTCAATCACATATTTAGTGCCAGATGTTCGGAGCCACATTTTGGTTATAAGCCTATGATTCAAAAAATCAAAGGGTTTGGTGGTACAAACTGGCGTTTTGTTATGTACAAACCCATTTCTGAATTGTAACACATTACCAAATTACAGTATGGGTTAAGAAACCGCTAAAGAAGGGGTATGTTTAAGGCGTCCATTCCAAATAGCGATTCGCTAAGTTATTTATCAATGTTATGCAATCTAAATCGCATGAATGTTAAAAGAAAGTTTGTCAGAGAGTGGGCTCTGGTTTCTGGGACCACTGCCATCTCTCACACAGGAAAAAAAACTACCTTTTTTATTATTATTATTTTTTTTACAAACGCCTTTTTGGTTTAAGAAACCAGGCTGCCTTTAAAAAAACCAGTTCACATTATTATAAATGGATTACAGGCATTGCCCCAGCAGACCACCCCTGTGATGGCATCCAATAATACTGAGCCATACTTTACTGACTACCTCATGAATATTGATCAGGTAGGTTGTGTGGCGACTTTCTATGATTCAGAATTTTCTGAACTGGCATACTAGGGCAAAAGTTAGTTTCAGAAAATTTCTTCACATTTGCAAAAAGTCTGAGGGCGACCAATTTTTACAAAAATAAAAGGTGTACATCATGCCCTTAACTATATTTTAGAGCGAAATGTGTCCTTACATCCATTTTGGACGTGAGGACCAAGGAAGTAGCCACAAAATTGAAATATCCCTCTCTTTGATTCTTACCTCGAATGTCATCAGGTGAGCGAAGCAAGTAAGCTGTGCCCAGACTAGATGAGCTCCCTCAATCTCACCTTCCCTTCATCCCGCCATCCTTTAAGACTTTCATGCATCCATCCATCTATCCATTTTTTCATGTTTTCATCCAACCATCCTTTTACTATCCCATCACAATTTTGTCTATCCATCCTTTCATCATTACAATCCTACATCAATCGTTCTGACCTTCCACTCCCACTTCGTAATTTATCCACTCTCCCATCAATACATCCCTTCTTTTTCATCCATCTATCATTTTGCCTTTATTTATCAATTCACCCATTCATAAAGACTTCCATTTGTCCATCTACTCACTGATCCAACTTTTTATCAATTGAATGAATGAATGAATGAATGAAGACATTTATATAGCGCACAGCTCCTTAACTAGAGTGTTTCGGCGCTAAACAGAACTCCTCAATCCAACTAATGCCCCCCACAGCGGCAAACCATGTTTGACCGTGCTTCTGAAGGATGGCAGATCAATGACAATCTAATCAAGTTTTAAGCTGTTTCTTAAAAATGGCTAACCCAGTCACAGTTCTTAGAGACACAGGAAGCTAGTTCCAGGCCTGAGCTCCCAGGAACCTGAAGGAACAACCGCCTGATCTGGCACAGTAAATTCTGAGAACAGAAGCTAGGCTCAGGTAGGATGATCTCAAGGTTCTTTGTGGCGCGTATTGGGTTACTCCCCTTCTGAGGTAGCCTGCTCCATTCCTGTGAAGGGCCTTGAAGAATAGCACCGGAGCTTTAGAGCTGATCCTCTTTTTTACTGGAAGCCAGTGAAGAGCCTTGAGGTGCAGGATATGTGGGTCCTTGGCTTGAGCATAAGAACCGCTATGGCAGCTGCGTTTTGGACCACCTGCAAACGACTGAGCAGGCATTCAGGAAGGCCCAGGTACAAGACATTCACAAAGTCCTGTCTTGAAGCAACTAGTGCCTGGACCACGGTCTTCCTACAATCAAGTGGCAGAAGTGGAAGAAATTTCCTCAACATAACCAAGAGGCCAAAGAAAGTGCCCACTACAGAATGGACTTGGCTCTCATTGAGAGAGTGTCATCTATCATGAAACTCAGATTTCTTACCGTCTGTTGTGCATAGAGAGAAGGTGGCATGTCTTCAGGTCACCAGCGTCTCCATTCGTCCTGAGGTGGGGAGCAGGAAAAGATCAGTTTTGACTTCGCCGGGTTACATTTCAGTTGATTAGTTCTCAGCCACTTAAACACATTTGTGAGGCAAATTCTAATCTTCTCACCCTCAAAGTCTTATCCCCTATCAAAGGTAAAAAGAAGCTGAGTGTCGTCGGCGTATGAAATAATTTTAGCACCATATGCTTCGGCCAGTGGTGCAAGAGGGGACATAAATAGATTAAACGGCCTGGGGCTTAATATAGAGGGTTTTATGTCAATACAACGCGGGTTTTTACCCCGCATGCCATTACAACGCGGGGATTACAACAAAAGTCGTTACAACGACTTTCGCTGGAGGGCGCTAGATAGTGGAATAGTTTAATTTTCTATTCCAACTCTAGCCCGCGTTGACAGTAGGGAAGGTGTTGGATAGAAAATTAAACTATTCCCTATCCAACAGTACCCTCCAGCGAAAGTCGTTGTAACGACTTTCGTTGTAATTCCCGCATTGTAATGGCAGTGCGAGGTAATCCCCGCGTTGTTAACCCCTTCGGTGCTCATGGCGAGCTCAGCTCGTCATGAGGTATACCTCTAGGGTGCTCATGACGAGCTGAGCTCGTCATGACCACACCCATTTCTATTATGGCCCAGTACAGGGGAGGAATAACAATAGCAGCCAAGGTGTTAAGGCTGTTCTCCATATAGAGTCCTGCGGAACACTTACATTCAGACCGGGGATAGAACGAAGAGAGTCATTCTGATGCATAGCCGCCAATTCCGAGTTCCAGCAACCTGTCCAGGAGCCTATCATGGGGAACAGTATCAAAGGCCGCTGACAGATCTAACAGGATCAGGATGGCTTTTGCTTCCAAGTCAAGCTTCTCCTCGATATGTTCCAAAACCTCCATGAAGGTGGATTCAGTGCTATAGTTGGCTCTAAAGCCAGACTGGCTTATGTGCAGAAGGGTATTCTTTTCAGCATAGTCTGTAATAACCGTATTTACGTATTTCTCCAAGACCTTGGAGAAGGCCTGCAGCAGTGAAATGGGCCTGTATTTCGCTGACTCTTTAGGGTCAGCTGAGGGCTTCTTCAGCTGTGGCAGGATTTTAGCATGTTTCAGCCCATCTTTCACCCACCCATGCAAATATTTTTTTTAACTTCCAACCATTAGTCCTTTCACTGTTCTATGTCTCTTGTCATGCATATTGGCCTTCTTTCTTGTCGGTTACTTTCTTATTTTTATGTGCCATTCATTTCACTCTTCCTTCTAGCCCTCTCTCTCTCTTTCACAGTGTCAGTTGCATAGCCACAGTATTGTAGGCCATAGTATAAGGAACAAAATGTGCCCCGGCTGGAATTAAAATGAATTTTTATTCAAATGCAGCAAAAATCAGAGTTCAGTGGGCCCCTTAGACCTTTGCGCATCAGTGGCACTGCATCATCTACACCTATAAAAGCTACGCCTCTGCAAACTCTTTTCCTCTATTTCCCTCGTCATTTCACCTTTTGAGTCTCTTTTTCTAAGGTTGGCTTTGCATCCCAGACCTTTGTTACAATTCCCCTTACATTGTTTTTAAGAGCGTTCCATCAGACAGGCAAGGCTTGTAACTAAATATATGACAACACCATCCCCGCTTAAGCTGTGAAGGAGAGGGATTCACTAAGCCGCTGGTGAGGATGCATTTCATGCTACAAAAAAAGTGACTAACACGCAAGTAAAGTGAATGACTGCTGCTTGCTTCCAGTCATTCACTTTGGTCACACACTCCTGCACTATTACCTCCAGGTCCCTTCTGTCCTCGTTCCCTTCATACTTAACAAGTGAGATAATCTATCTCACCAACAGAAAAAAGAAAGAAGGAATGCTGGGACCACTCCTCCCCTTCCACCTTGGAGTACATACCTGTACCTTACCCAGCATTCCTCCTGTTCTTTTTTTCTGTCTACCAGCAGTATGAAGTTTGTTCAGGAGCCTGCAGGCTCCTGGGGCTTACCTGCTGTTGGATGGCGGGTGAGTGCCTGTTCTCGTTGACTCCCTCACTGCTGGGCTCGGGTGTTGTCATGTTGCCTCCTCAGAATTATTCTAGTTTGCCATGCTCCCAGTCATTGGGGTAACTTCCCAGTGTCTTTTCCTGATGGTCATCCGTTATGGAGTCGTCGCTGCACCTCCAGGGTTGCCAGGCACGTCGTGGCAGCTGCGGCAGCCATCTGGTGTCAAGGGCACTTCCTTCTGGGCTTTGCCTGACTCCCTGGTTGTTGGTGAAGGAGATCAGGCATTCTGTTGCCGTGCGGCTGGCGTGGTGGTTCGGAAGGAATTGTCGGCTGGCACGTAAGTACCGCACAGCGGTTTTTCTTATTATTCATTTTGGTCATGCAAGGAGTCGCAGTGGCCTGTTGGTTTGTGGTCACAGTTTCTTTCTCATTGAGGAGTAACTGCCTGTATGTACCGCTTGCTGTAGGCTTCTGTGGTTTGCCTGCCTCCTGTGTGTGGCTGCTGTTCTTCAGCTGTACAGTTCCCGGTGGGACTTCTCTGTGCTGCACTCTGCTGAGGATTTCCCGTTTCCCTGCTGGTCCTGGCAGAGGTTCTCCTGAATTGGCTTTCAGGAGTTCTTTCTGGTTGTGATCCTGCTCCTTACTGTGACTGTGAACATGGGTAAACATGTAAGGAAGAGCAAGCATGTGAAGGTTTCCTCCTCTTCTTCCTCCATGTCTCCTTCTTTGCTCTGTACTGCACGCTCCAGACAGCATAAGGAGGGTAGTGATGCCAAGATTAAACGTTTAATCAAGGAGACCTTGCTGGAGATGGGTGGCGATCCTAGGTCCAAGAGCTCTGGTCGCACTCCGCCTTCTCCTTCTTCTGCTCCTGGGGATGAGTGGATGTGGGGTTGTAGAACCAAGAAAAGTTCACCTCAAGGAGGAGTGGGGGCTTGGCGGTGTGGGAATCACCCGAGTCTACTCTTACCCTCCTTATATATTAAAGTGGACCCGGAAACCTTCGTCTGCAGAGAGAACCACCTTTATTACAATAACCCGGGCTATGGATATTTTTACTTCAGGCAGACAACAGTGGGAGAAAAACACTCACCTCACTGGCTTGGCTTTTGCAAAAGTCAATACAGACAGAAAGCAGAGCACAAGTGGTGGATGATCAGTCCACCCTTACCCGAAAATGTTGTTCTCTTCTGCAGTCGTAGGCACAAGTCCAGATCCAGACAGACACCGCACTAAAGGGGCACCAGCGGGACGCAGTCAGGTGGCCCAGACCGGATGGGGAAGACCGTGTGCAAGACTTCAGGTCTACCGGACTCAAAATGGTCCCTCGGGTAGGATACCTCTGTCGGACTTCCACCACGGGCCCCCCCGACCACCGGGCAGGACCTATGTCTCCGTGGTGTCCTTGTTCAGGCTCCATTTGCAGAACCAAGAAAAGCCCACCTCAAGGAGGAGTGGGGGCTCGCGGTACGGGAATCACCCGAATCTACTCTTACCCTCCTTATATAATAAAGTGGACCCGGAAACCTTCCTCTGCAGAGAGAACCACCTTTCTTACAATAGCCCGGTCTATGGAACAGAGTCCCAAGCTAGTCAGAGACAAAACCCAGGAGGCTGCTGCTTTACTCCACAGTGAACAAGCCTTATATACATTTTTATTCCACTCTTTTGGCATTTAGTCCATTGTTCAATCAGGGCGGTGTTTGTAGTTGATGACCTGATCAAGGCGGTGTTTGTAGTTGATGACCTGATCAAGGTTCGGCATTCAGACCATTGTTCAATCAGCTTGATCAAGACTCAGCATTCAGAACATTGTTCAATCAGCTTGATCAAGGCTCAGTTAGTTAGACCATTGTGCAGATGACCTGATCACGGTGTCAAGGATGTTTACCAAGCAGGGAGCAGAAGATGAAAAACAAGCTTGTTTACACAGGGCTTAGGTGTCTCGTGGCTTTCTGTTGATGAATTTGTTAACTGAAAAGAACAGGGGGCTTGGGTATGTGATGTTTTTTTTAGCATCAGAAATGGAGGCTGTAGGCAGGGTTTAGTCACGAGATGGCAAGAAATGGAGGAATGTAAGGAAATTAATAGGACCTAGTAAAAACGTATTTTCTTCAGACCTCCTTTTGCCATTGAGTGGCAAAACATGTTTTTAGGAAATGTCTATCTGCTTTAGGTCGCAAATCTTTTGTTGAAGCATTATCCTTACATTGGTGTCACGTGTACTGACCGGGGAACTTTTAAGGGCCTGTGTACACATAGCACAAAGCATAGGCAAGCACTGGATACACAGGCAGCATGAGATGATAACTGCTATTCCCAAGTCAAAAAAAATGAGGATCCCCATCTGGAAAGGAGGCCCCAAATCCAGCCCATGAGGGACCAGTCGTCTTGTTGTTGATGAATCTCAAAGGAAAGTTTATGCAGACGTTGGATAGCTTGATAGACTGATGGAGCGTTATCAGGTATGTAAATGCAGCAGCTGGAGCCGATTAGTTTACAGATACCACCACGGTCAGCAAGGATGATGTCAAGTACCATTCAATGTTGTAGTGTCATCAGGCGGTCCACCTGAAGCTCTGCGGTGATATTGCTCAATGCCCCTGCTGTTTCATTAATGGTTGCCTCCACCACCCGGGCAAAGTGTTGTATGTTGCGGCTTTTGACTATAGGACCCAAGAACGGCAGGAAATCTTTGAAGAAGTCCCCCTTCCCCTGTCCTGCAGTGTCATCGGCCTCAATTACTCCCCTAGACATACGATGGTGGAGGTGGGGATTGGTCAAGTGATGTGTCCCAACAGCAGTGAAGGTAGGGGGAAGAAGGAAGGCCAAGTAACACACACCTGACCAATTTCCTGGATGCCAGGTATAAGCAGACTGTCCACAAGCAAAATAGGTATTTGGAGAAGCGATTGGGAGTGGTGGTGAGGTAATATTCAGGGTACTGACTATTGGGCAGTCACTGACTCCTACCTCCCGGGTCCCCAGTCCTTTTATGCACACTTGGTCATGCGTGTTGATCACAATTTGGTGGGAACTTTGCGTCTGGACCGAAAGTGGGAGAAGATTATTCTACTTGAGGTGTTGAACACAACCATCTCATTTCGTTCAGCATGAGAGATGTTCAAGATGTCAGATGTCGTAGTAGGGCAGAAAGGATTACTGACATTGCCTGTTCTGTTTCGGGTCAAAGTGTCATAAAAATCACCAATGATGGAGCTCATTGTTTCATTGATCGTATATGCATCGGTTACAAGCATCCTTCAAGCCAGACAGGACCCAAAACCAGAAAATGGATAGACGAAATAGGGGACAGTGTGTGTCATAGAGTGTGGCATGAGCCCACATACCCCACAGTTCGAGGTATTTGTCACAAACTGATGCTGGTGCAATAATTGTACAAAAGTATTGTTCATGAATTCCAGGCATTGTGGTAGTTCATGGGGTGACAAAGTGGCGTGGAGATGTTCTGCAGGTGTCGGTGTCGTAGCCAGAAGAGCTGGGGGAGAGGTCAGCAACAGAAACCACCCCACAACCAGCAGGATGAGGAGAGCAAAAAGTATAACTATCATGGAAAGGAAGCATTTATTGTTCAGAAGTTTGACATATTTTCTGTGTGCTTCAGACCCTCGGACCACTGCCATTGTGCTCAGACTGTTGTCACTAGCGGCTGTCTGTGATTGGTGGTTGCTTCACTGGATGTGGATACCAAGGGCCCGATGTAGGAAGGCAAATACCGGGCGGAAACGTCCGAAAATACCGTTTTTCTGTCGTTTCCGACCGGTATTTGAATATTGAGATGTAGGGGCATGTTAAATTACAGAATCGGTAATTTTACCGAATCTGTAATTTTTCCGATTTGGTAAAATACCGAATCTGTAAAATTACCGATTCTGTAATTTAACATGTCGTTAGCACTGTAATCAGTGCTACAAGGGTTTAAGAATTCGTTATTTACCACCAACTAGAAGTTGCTGGTAAATAATGAAAACCCTTCAAAGAGCATTTTTTTTGCTTTAAAAACTGTGCCTAAGGGCCTAAGGGCATGTATGTCAGCAACACGTGCACCCATGCACAATTGAGGGGTGCAACAGGGTGTCAAAGTGACACCCTGTCCCCCTTGCAAATTCAGTAATTTTACCGAATCGGTATTTACCGATTCGGTAATTGGCATTGATTCCTATGAGCCTCAAGGCCCATTGGAATCAATGGCAATTACCAAATCGGTAAATACCGATTCGGTAATTACAGAATCATTCCGATTCGGTAATTTCAAAAGTGAAATTACCTACATCCCATTTACCTACTCTTAAATACCGAATCAGTATGATTCGGTATTTAAGAGTAGGTAAATCGAGATTACCTACATCTGGCCCCAAGAGTCCTATGGACTTCCCATTGGTCCAGTATACCAGCACCGGTCTCAGCCGGAGATATCCCAGCCCTATAGCCTATTAGACACCAGACAGAGTCAAGGGTCAGCCCCTTTTCTTGGTCTCAAGTTGTAGCGAGTGGAAGAAGGTATGGAGTGGGCTGGAAAGAGAGCTTCTTGTTTCTTCCTCTGGTCCAGCAGAGGAGGGATGACTGTACCCCATAAGATTCGATCAGTTTCGGCTTCCGTAGTGGTATAATGAAGCTGAGCATCACTGAAAGGGACAAAGGTCCGTATTACTTCTATGTCGCAATCCGGCAGTCCTTCTTTTACCCATTGGTTGTACGGGAGGGGGAGAGGCACCCTTTTACAATGGTTAGCATGTATCCAGTTCTTTCTCCCTTCGACTATTACAGCAGTGCGGGTGGCCAGAAGAACCTGTCAGGGTTGCAACCAGCGGGGCTCCAGACACTTGGTACGCTGGAAATTTCGGATCACCACCCAGTCACCTGGTTGAATGGTGTGACCTGGGCCTTCGCTCTTGTCGGTGATAGCAGGGTGTACCTGATTATAAAGAGTACGAAAAGAATCGGTTAACTGGTACAGGTAGTCAGTCAATACTGGGAACTCAACATCAGACAATTTCTTTGGCCTTGGTACGCCCCATACATTATCTGGTCTACTGAATACCAATTCGTAGGGAGATAATTCTATCCTTGAGTGGGCAGTCGTCCTTACTGACAAGAGAGCAAGGGGTAGGGCATCTACCCAGGTAACACCTGCTTCCGCCACTATTTTGGCCAATTTTAATTTAAGTACCCCATTGTATTTCTCCACCAATCCGGCTGACTGGGGGTGATTAGCAGCATGAAACTTTTGTCTGACACCAAGACCGGAACACACAAACAGGACCACATTGGCTGTAAAATGTTGGCCATTGTCACTCCAAATCAAATGGGGCAACCCAAATTGGGGAAAGTATTCTTTCAACAAAGCTTTGGCCGTTGTAATAGCTGTGTAATCCTTGGTGGGGTAGGCCTCTATCCATCTGCTGAAGGCACAGACCACTACAAGGACATATTTCAAATTAGCACACCTGTCCATGTGGATATAATCCATCTGGATGGCCTCAAAAGGAAACGTAGGTGGGGAGAAGCCACCAGCGGGGGTAACTGTACCTTTTCCTGGATTGTGCATAAGGCAGATCATACATGACTTAACCACTCAGTCAGCATATAGAGGTATTTTTTCATTATACCATGTTGGCTCTAGTAACTTGCATATTCTCTTTGGACTGATATGGGCAGGGCCATTGGCCATAGTGGCAACTTGGGAGACATGACTGTCTGGTAACATCCATTGCCTCCCTTTGGATATACGCACCCAACATCCCTCTATCTCTTTCTCTGCCAGATGTTCCTCCCATGTATGCAGTTCTTTTGCAGTAGCATGAGATTGAATCTCGACCACACTCTTACTAGTATTTTCCAACATTCCTCCTTCCACCACCCATCTGGCTGGTCCTGTCACAAACATTCCATCTGATTTAGTTAGAGCAATCCAGCTTGCTGTTTGGTCTGCAAGGGCATTGCCTTCCCCTACATCATCATTCACTTTCTGGTGGGCTTTACATTTAATCACTGCAACTTTTCTAGGTAATGTCAAGGTGTCTAGAAGTCTGTGTATCGGGGCTATGCTGTATTCTGGTCCCATGTGAGGTGAGAAAATGTCTTTCTTTCCAGAGTCTACCAAAATTGTGAGCCACCCCAAAGGCGTACTGACTGTCCGTATAGATATTAACAGTCATGTTTTTACTGATTTCACAAGCTCGTGTCAAGGCCATTAATTCAGCCGCTTGGGCTGATGCCTGCGGAATTTGTGCTGTCTCAACTCCTGTAACAAGAGTGGTGAGGGCATATGCAGCAGATGTAGGTCCATCCAATCTTTTAAGACATGAACCATCTATGTATAGTGTTCCCTCAGCGTCTGTTAGGGGGGTGTCTTGTAGGTACACACGACCCTTTGTCTCCTCTTCAGTCCGTAATATGCAGTCATGAGGGTCAGAATTTTTCCCTTGTGTCTCAGTGGGGAGTAGTGTAGCTGGGTTTAGAAATAATACATCTCCTAATGTCGATATGACTGGAAAAAAGAGTGAGCTCATAACCTGTAAGTCGTGCAAGATGTTGTGTCTTGGTGCTGTTGAGCAAGGTATCTACTGCATGTGGGACCATTAAGGTCAAGGGTGAAGACATAACAATACTTGCGCTCTGGCGGACCATAAGTGCAGCAGCAGCAGTTGAGAGTAAACATCCAGGGAGGGCTCGGGCTACTGGGTCAAGTATAGCCGAGAAATAAGCACAAGGGCGATGTTTGTCTCCAAAAATCTGAGTTAAGACTGCGCAAGTAGAGCCATGTGTCAAGTGGATAAAAAGGAATTTTCTTTACCATAGTCTTGGGTGCCTAACACTGGAGCTAACACTGGAGCTGTACATAAGGCATCTTTGAGTGTCTGAAAGGCAGCCACATGCTCAGTTATCCATGGAAAACCTCTTTCTGGCATATCTTTAGTAGTGAGAGCTAAAAGAGGTTTAACAATGGCCGAGAAGTTAGGGACCCATTGTCTGCATTAGGAAGGGAGGCCTATAAAGGCGCATACTTGTTTCTGTGTCAAAGGGGGAGGCATGAAGGTAATAAGGGACACTCGGTCAGCGGTAAGTTGTCTTCCCTCCTACGAGAGGAGGTGGCCGAGGTAGGTCACCTTCTCTCGACAAAATTGCAATTTGTTCAAGGAGACATTAAGATTGTGGGAGGCAAGGTGGTGAAGCAGGCGTACTGTTGCTTGTTCACAAAGTGGAGCAGACGTGGCTGCAATTAAGAGGTCATCTACTTATTGCAACGGAGTGGCTCCTGCTGGGAGCGTCAGGGAGTCCAACTGATTCTTTAGATACTGACTATAGATGCTGGGGCTTTCAGAAAAACCTTGGGGGCGTGGCAGACCGGAAACTCCGACCTCCAAGGGAGAAACCAAAAAGATATCTACTGTCCGGATGTATGGGAATACTGGGCAAGAGGGTTGTGATATCAGGGACAACGGGATACTGTGAGACCATAATTTTGTTGAGAGCCCTCAGATCGATGACAAAGCGATAGATTTTGGGGGCCACGGGAGAGGGATCAATACATTTTTTAAGAATTGGAATAATTGGGCTGTTACACTCATTACCACGTGTCTCCTCAACTACTCCTGTCTTCATGAGATCTGATATTATAGATAATAGTGCAGCCTCACCTTCCTAGTGAAGGCGATACTGGCAAAGCGGGGGCAGTTGGGCACCTTGCTGAGTACGGACAGCTTCTGTTCTTTCTTCCAGCTTGGATGAACTCCTGTTCCGATGTTTGGCTCCTGAAAATTGTGAGACTTGGGTACCACATCGAATTTTCGGAGCCTCCTCCGGACTCTGGGGTCCGTCCGACTCCCTGGCCATCTTGTTCAACCAATAGATCGTAGCTGTGTCTGGGGATCCAGGCTCTGCTGGACAAGGGGGCACTGCAAGAGGGCCCTCCTGTGGAGAAGTGAAAGAGGTTTTATTTCAAATTTTCCTGTTGCCCAAGTTGACAATGGGGTTCCGTCTTGTCCTGGATTTGAAGGCCATGAACACATTTATGTTACATCTGCCGTTCAAGATGGAGACTCTTCAACGGGTGGTTCCATTGGTTCTCCTAGGTCTTTTTATGTGCACCTTGGATCTTCAGGATGTGTATTATCATGTCCCTGTTCACCCATTTTCTCCTCGGTTCCTGAGGTTTTGTCTTCAGGGGTGGCATTATAAGTTTCAGGTTCTGCCCTTCGGCCTGAGGTCAGCTCCCAAGATGTTCACCAAGGTGGTGGTGCTGTTGGTAGCTTCATTTCATCTTCAGGGTATCCTGATTTATCCTTACTTGGACGATTGGCTCCTTCATGCTCCTTCCAGGGATCTTTTGTGTGGGATCAGGAGTTGGTGTGTTCGGCGTTGGGAGCCCATGGGTTTCTACTGAATCTCCCCTAGTGTCAGCTGGAGCCTTCCCAGGATTTGACATTCATAGGGGCTTGTTTCCACACTTATCTGAATCAGGTTTTCCTGCCTGTGTCTCAAACTGTGAACTTATGCTCCCTTGCTTGTCGTTTTCTGGGGTGGTCTTCCTTTCTGGTATATCTCTGGTTGAGGCTTCTGGGTCTGATGGTGGCTAGGGTGCTCACGGTGCCTTGGACACGGTTCCATCTGCGGTCTCTTTGGTCCTTCCTGTTGTCTCGGTGGGATCCATCATCTCGCAATTTGTCCCTCTTGGTTCTGGTGTCCCTCTTGATCCTCCCTGCTCTGCGCTGGTGGTTGTGTTGGAAAATCTCACCAGGGGTCTGCCTCTGCAGCCCTCCCCTCCAGTTGTTTTCCCGATGGATGACAGTGCATTGGGGTGGGGGAGGCAACGTTGGGGTCAGACTCCCTTCAGGGTCGGTGTTCCCTTCTGGAAGGTCGGCATTCTTCGAACTGTCGCGAGTTGTCTGCAGTGTCCTGGGCTGTCATGGGGTTCTGGGATCGGTTGTTGAACTGCAGTGTGCTGGTTCGTTCGGACAACACAGTGGTGGTGGCCTACTTGAATCACCAGGGGGGTTTCAGGTCCAAGTCCCTGAATGCTGTGGTGTCCCCGTTGTTTTGCTGGACGGAGGGGCACCTCTTGTCTCTGGTGGTTGTTCATATCAGGGGGATAAACAATGGGGTGGCAGATGTCCTCAGTCTGTATTTCCCCGCCTCACAGGAGTAGGCCTTGACTCCCATGGCCTTTCGTCTGGTGTGCGTGAGGTATGGTCTTTCTTATCTCAACCTCTTTGCTTCCCGGCTCAATGCTCAGCTTTCCAGCTTCTGCTCCCATGTCCCTCAGGCGGGGTCTAGGGGGGTGGATGCTCTGACCATTCCTTGGCTGTCTCAGCTGCTGTATGCCTTTCCTCCCTTGCTCTGATCTCTCGGTTTCTGTCTCGCCTGGTGGTGGAGGATTGGGAGATGGTGGTGCCCTTCTGGCCCCGCCGGTCCTGGTTTCCCACTCTGTGGTTTTTAGCTGTTCGGGGTCCTTGGTTCTTCCCATTCCCTCTGTTTTCCTTGTGGTCCTCTCTGATGTTGTCCCTCCGGCGGCTTTGTCTGCCAGTCTGGATGTGGAGAGGCAGGGGTGGAGAACTCGGGGTCACCCCGAGTGTTTAGCTTTGGCAATTTAGCAGTCCAAGAAGCTGTCTACTCTAAAGTCCTTCAGTCATCATTGGGGTAACTTCCAGCGTTGGCATCAGGGTCTGATGTTGTCTCCTCTGGTTTGTTCCTTGCCTGATGTCCTTCAGTTTCCATTGGAGGGGTTTGAGAAGGTATTGTCTGTCTCCACTTTTTAGGCTCAGTGGTCTGCTTTGGCTGAATTTGTCTGATGTCGACTGGTTTCTTGTTTGCTGCACAGTTTTCCCTTGTCTCGTCCTGTGGTGTGACCTTCTTTTCCTCTTTGGGACCTCCCTTTGGTGTTGAGGGCTTTGGTGGCTGCTCCTTTTGAGCCTTTGGAGGACATTGATCGGAAATATGTTACTTTCAATGTTGTTTTTTTGGTGGTGATTACTTCGGCTAGGCGCCTTGGGGAGTTGGGAGCTTTGATGGCTCGAGAGCCTTGTCTGTCCTTTTCTTACGATGGAGTGGTTCTGCATTTGGAATCGTCCTTTGTTCCCAAAGTTCCTTCTAAGTTCCATCACTCCCAGGAGTTGGTCTTGCTTGCTTTATGTGCGGAGCAGGTGGAGGTGGATTATTTTCCTTGGGCTTTGTTGGATGTTTGCCTGGCGTTGCGGATCTATGTGGACTGTGCTCATCCATTTCGGCTGTTTGTTTCTTTTGGAGTTTGCTCTCGGGGTGCAGGGCTTCCATCTTCCTCCATTGGTCGCTGGCTGAAGCATGTTATCATGTTGGCCTACACCCCTTTCGGGCTCCCCTCCTCTGGCTGGTGTTCAGGGGCGTTCTACTCGTGGGGTGGGGTAGCGGCCTCTTGGGCGGAAGTTCATGGGGTGTCCCTGTCTGAGATATGTAGGGCAGCCACTTGGTCTTCTGCTAATACCTTTGTTAGGTATTATTGAATTCAGAGTGTTCGGGGGATGATGCTAACTTTGGTCTGGGGGTGCTTCAGGCTGTGTGCTCCCTATTCCTTTATCTTTCTGTTCTGTTTTTCAATGAATCACTGGTTTTGCTCTTTGTTTTGTGTCCTGGTGGTTTGTTGTGGGGTGATGGCCAGTTGCTGCTTGGGTAATCTCACTTGTTAAGTATGAAGGGGGCGAGGACATGATGGACCTGGGGGTAATGTTCTATTACTTACCGGTAATCTTCATTATCTCACGTGTTAAGTATGAAGGGGATGAGGGCAATGGGACCCAGAGTAATGAAGATTACAGGTAAGTAATAGGACATTACTTTGAAGTAATCATGGAATATTGACATAACAAGGCAATATGTCGAAATGTCAGTAATTTTGCATAACATTGCAACACAAAATTCCTGAAAATACGTAAATTGTGCTTGTTTCATTGAATTTTCATCCGGGCCTAGTTTCAACAGAAGAGAAATATTTTTCAGATGAAGGAAAAACTATTAGTAAAATGTGTAAACAGTGTTTTTGCACCTTTCTGTAGTGTCTAACGCAGGGGAACGATATGTGTACTGGTGCCAGACCTGGCTTAATTATTGCATTACCTTAACATCATTTCAAAATCAATTCCGCCTGCAATTCTGTAAATGCTTATTTTACCATTTATTTTCCATGCTTTCTGTTCGATTTAATATAGAATTGTGATCGATCTATATTTGCAACTTGACTGAAAAATTACTAAGACCCACATTTAAAGTAGAACATCAGTTTTATGACCTTGCGAAGCAATTTCTTATTTGGTTTCCAGGATATCTACTCTGTGCAGATTATAGCATCTGATAATTTATAAGGTCGTGTCTGTAAGGTAATGGGCAAATAGATAATATTTGGACTAATTTATAACAATTTGTCCAACAGTATGCTATAATAATCTTTGTAATTATTTACTAGGTTCATCATTCCTTGCTTCGTGCAATCAGTCTCTAGTTTTCCATGGTCGAGAATCCCATCCTTACTTCTTCCGCCGATTTGGCTGCCAACCATCATGGAAGAATACATCATTAACTCACAAAAAGCACTGTATTAACTCTGAATGCATGCCTCTTTCCAGTGGCAGGGTTCACACCATCAACCAGGAACTAACTATACTCCTGAAACAGGAATTTTAAGGAAAAAGAAAGACACCAAGCAGTCGGTCAGTATTGACAGGGTTTCCATGAGATGAGAGACCATAGAATCATGAGCAATTAATAAATAAGATATGCCTTTCATATATTAAATAGCAAAACATGTCACCTGCATGACAGCGGAAGAAATCTTCCATTCAATAATTCTGGGGCATATTACCAACAGTTAGCGATATTTATCGCTAACTGAGCTTAGCGTTAGTTTTTTTAACGCCGCGCTTCGCCCAATATAATCGCTCAGATAACGTCCTATTACCAACATTTATCTCAAAAGCGATAATATTGCAGGCGTTAGCGTAAATATCGCTGGAAAACCAGCGGTCTTTACGCATTAGCGTGCAAATGCTGTTAGCCATGTTATCCACCTCCCATTGGATAACATGGCTAAGAACTGGTATTTGCAGGCGTTAGCGTTTGGCGATATTCACGCTTAGCGCGAATATTTCCATCGTTTCGCCTTTCTTGGTAATAGGCGATAGCGAGGTTAGCGACTGCTTTCAGTCGCTAACCGGTTGGGTACACCCACTTCATTGGCGATAAATATCGCTGACATGCAAATCGAGCCCCAAACCGCTCGCTATTGCCGACAAGCTGTCGCTAACTGGTGTTAGCGACAGCTTGGTAATAGGTTGATGGAATTATCATCGCTTAGCAGCCGAAAATGGCCTCTAAAGCGGCGATAATCCAATATCGCCACCCTTGGTAATATGCCCCTCTGTTTTTTATTGGAACCGTTCGAAAACAACAAAGCTGATATAAAACCATCGACATTTTTCAATAAAGGTAACAGTATGGCAGTGCATAATGGTACCAAAGTTAACACTTATTGACTTGAGTGTTTAAACGTATCATTTTCTTTTTACATGTACCCAAATATACACTGTCGGTGAAAAATGTGAAGTATGGTTATATAACGTTATATGAGGTCCAAAATAATTCACTTTTTTTATGCGCTGACCCTTTAATGCCGGAAATATTAAGAATTGTAGGATGTTTAAATGTTTAGAAGCCAGCTAAGAAAATGAAAGTTACTGTGCATTATTGGATAGATAATTCAATGTGAATTCTTCTAAAATAAAGCTTAAACAGAAGAATTAAGTTAGGAAATTGTAAAATAATGGGCCATATTATCAAGAAAGGGCGATACATTATCGCCGCTTTTATCGGCTGGAAACTGCTGCTAAAGCGGAGATAATGGGCTTGATAATATGCCCTTGGGAATTCCCATAGCAGGCCAGGTTCTGGTGTTAACCTGGGCTTCTATGAGAATTCACAAGGGCATATTATCAAGCCCATTATCGCCGCTTTAGCGGCAGTTTCCAGCCGATAAAAGCAGCGATAATGTATCGCCCTTTCTTGATAATATGGCCCAATATATGTAGCTCTGAAGTTAGAAGGTATGAGGGGCATAATATCAAGAACGGCGTTAAAAAGTTATTGCCGGGTAGCGGCAGAAAAGCGGCGATAATGGGCTTGACAATATGCCCTTGAAAATTCCAACAGAAGTCCAGGTTCTGGTGTAAACATGGGCTTCTATTGGAATTCTCCAGGGCATATTATGAAGCCAATTTTCGCCACTTTAGCGGCTGTTTTCTGTCGCTAAACCGGCGATAATTTTAACAAATGTGCAAGTGCATTTCTTTTGAATTCAAACGCTGATTTACTAAGCTAGCTGGCTGCAGAGCGGACGGCTAGGAGCCTCACAACCCTTCCCAGGACAACCCTCAGTGGCCACGATGATAAGTTGAGGAGTACTGGGTGGGATACTGCTCCTGCCAATTATTACTGTTCCTGCAAGGAATCCTAATTAGGGTGTTTATCTCTAGATTGGTACACCCTGCATTGCACATGCCATTACACAGAAGGCTTGTGTCAGACTCTGTTCAGAGAGACACAGCACAGGCAGGTGCCACCGCGCCTCAACCAGGCTGGGTTTATACCTTATGAACAGTTTATGATAAGGGGACATTTGGTTTTAGATGCACTTTATTCTTATTTTTAAGACTATGGACGGTCTTTGTTCATGGTGAGTTCTGTGTTTAATTTTCAGTTGGATAGTTTCCCTGAAGAATGGCAATGCCATAAATGCATTGGGATTGTATTAATTTATGACTGAAACTGGATAAAACAGGCATATTTAATTATTTCATCTCCATTATCACAAGGCATTTTGAATACCTAAATAATTGTTTTCTAATAATTTTGAGTTTGGTAATTGAAGTTACACTCTGTACAAGGATTGTTTAACAGTGGGAAATAGTAAAGATGATTGTCATTGGTGCTGAACTAGTCGCTCCGAATCAACCAGATCAGTTCTCCAGGTTGAGTTCATTTGCCACTGGCATTCTAGAGCCCATGTTACTAGGGCGTTGATACTGGACCAAGTAGAATCACTACTAAACTTAACTATCAGGTTAGTTATTACATCAAAACTAGGCCAAGAACAGCTCCTACAGCACTTGACTCACATGGTAGACAGTGTGAGCCGTAACAGAATTCTCATGGAGGTAGTGTAGGGCATTCAAGCTCTGCACTCAACAATTCAACTAACAGACACACCATAGCCAATGTCCAGCTCAGTTCTTGTCTAGAAACCAATTTTTCTCCACTAACACAGTTATACCAAATACTACACAGTCTTCATGATCATTCAAGTCAGTGTCTTTGAGTATGATTCCTCTTCAAGGTACTACACCCTCCCCACTATCACAACTATTTCTTCCTGGAAGTCCACTAGCTCACCTTCCTTTCAAGTGAGGAGGTAATGCGAATGAAGCAGAGATGCATCTTTCAGACCCACAGTCAAATGCACACTTAGGGACATATCTACATGGACGGCGGTGAATAGACGCAAAGTGCGCTTAGCTCTTTTCTGTTTATCACCGTCTATCACTTAATTATATCTCCCTGTTAGCGCGTTATTTACAACGCGTTTCCTCAGGGCGATATAATTACCAACAATAGCAGGGAGATTGCCGTTTGCCAGGGAACATCGCTGGTTTTCCAGCGATGTTCCCTGCAAAACGCAATAACCATGCTGATACGACCCACAGGGTTATATCAGCACAATCCACCCCCATAATAGATATGCCTAATTTAGGATATGTTAGTTTCCGGAAAAAACAGCGGTTTTCGCCTAAAACTAACGTCTGCTAAAATGCGTTGGAAGCCATGTAAATATCGTGTTGTACACATCAGCGATGTTTACAAGGGTGCCCTGCCCAGTGACGCCCTCTTTGCATCTCATTAAAGATGCAAAAGGAGGCGTTGGATAAAAGGGTGCTAACATGCACTAATGCTTGTTAGCACCCTCTTGTTAATAGGGTAATGGTTTTATCTCAGCTTTTTTGGCTTTAAAAGCCAAAAAAGCGGAGATAAAGCCCTTGTAAATATGACCCCTGGTCCTTCTGTCTTAACCTCTTTAAAAACAGGTCACAAGTTTTGAGTCCTTGTTCTCCTCTCTAAGAAGTGGCGGCCCTCCCATCCATCATCTGTAGGGGATGCAGGAAGCTGAATGTCTACTTGACTACAAAAGAATCTAGGCATGGGTCACCTGCCCAGCTGCAGGCAGTGGAGCCTGCAGTGCCTTTGCAGGTGCACATCCGGAGTGGCCATTTCCTGAGGTTGCATTGAAGTGGCCTCACAAGGGCCGAAGACATTAGCAGCTCGATTTGGCCCAAGGGTGATCATGGCATTTCCTTTCCAGATCAAACTTGAGATAGGTGCACCTTCGAACAGGGCAGTTTTAGCCCATATCTGGGCCTACAGCAATTATGGCAGTTGTAGCCATGGTCTGGGTGTATAGCAGTGACATAAGTCATAGACCCTATTGTGTCCTATGTTGATCACAACAGTTGTAGCCCTCATCCAGGTCTATGGTTATCACTGCAGTTGTAGCCCCACCTGGCCTTGTGGAAAAGAAGCAATTGCAGACTGAGGTAATGACCCTGTTACAACCCCAGCTGGGTATAAGATGATCACACAGTTGCAGTTCCCACGGGGAACTAGGATGGGAGATCAATGCAGTCCACAGGGTTCACAGTTCCTCCGTAGCTCTCTATCATGATGGTGGTCTCTTTGGGTGTCCACTGGGGACATGCTGGTCTCTCTCATCCTGGACATTCTCTCCTCCTGCAGAGCCAGAGAGACTGATCAGACAACTTCTAGGGGCTTCAGTTCAGATCCACAGCTCCTCCAGAAGAATGTGCAGAGTTCAGGTCATGTCCTCTCACCTTTGGGCAGCAGAATACCCTTCCTTGATCATTAAAGACTTGAAGTGGAATAGAGTGGGTAGCTTGGGACCCAATTTTATACACAACTTTTAGACAGGAGATGTGCATCTTCCATCTCAAACTGTATAATCGGTTTCAGTTGTCCCACCTCAGGCTGCTCTCACAACACAGTCTTTGTGTACAGTGTTGTTTCTCACACAGCTAGCATTGGGGCTATCTTCAAACTGGAGCACCCACAACAGACGCATAAAAAGGTGTGAGGTTTCTGCACCTGATTCTCAGCAGTCCAACTGAAGGAGTAATCAGGAACAAAGTAAAGGGCAGGCTACGTCTAGAAATGTAGTCATCTCCAACAATATAGACTGCTGTCCAACACATCACTGCTTCCATCCACCAAACGGAGATGGTCAGGAAGACTAATCAGTAGCTCCTTTTACAAACTGTCTCATGGAATTTCTAAAGGTAGCCCTGTCTACATCCTCCTCACTTCAGTCCAGTCCTCACTATCAGATTGAGAGAGAGAGAGGACGGACTCCAAACTGAGAGTCAGAGAGCTTGGAGAGGTCGGACGCCGGAAAAGCTGCTGTCGGTGTGGGGTGAGTCAAGCAGAGTGAGTCGAGAGCGGGAGACGGGGGAGACTGTCAACACTGTCAGTGCTACCAGTGCCACCACCGAGTTGAGCCCCCCCCGCATCCTCCCGCAGCCCTGCTCTCCTTTGCCGAGGCACAAGCCGCCTGTACCCGCCATCTGTATCAGCCGCCCCAGCTACCTTCAGCAGTTTTCACAGCTCTGGTGCTGAGGTACGTGAAGTGAGCAGTGCGCAGAGAGGCGACTTGGGTTCAAGAACGCCCCCGGCAGTCTCGCCTCAGAGGCAGCGGAACAAAGCGGAACGGAGCAGCAGAGCGGAGCAGGAGGGCACAACATTGCTCGACATTGCGGGGGTAGGCTGCGTAGGGACCACCCTATCTGCTGCCGAGGTTGCCGAGGCTGGCTAGCGTGCTTGGTGGTGCGGGCACAGGCGCACGCACACAGCAGGTGTTGGTCACTCCCCCCCCCCCGGTCAGGGGCTTCACAGGGCCACAGGCATTGCTGGAGCCGCAGCCCTTTCCAAATGGGCCGCCCCTAACCAACGGGCTGCCCCCAACCAACGCCATCTTAAATCATTTATTGTAATGCGGCAAGAACCGCAACTTCTAACCTAACTGCAGCAGGAGCCGCTCTCAGCGAGCCGCTCTCAGCGCCCTTCCACCCGCCCTTCCAAAACGCGGCTGGGATTTGGGGCTTCCAAATTGCCTAATCACAGCGGGGCGCTCCTTCAACACCCACTTCACCCGCCCTTCTAACGGGCCACAGTATATCTCCGCAAAAACCTCACCTCAGCGTGGAGGGAGCGTTCCTTCAGCGCCAAAGCCACCACAACGCGGCTGGAGCCATAAACTACGCTAGCGTGATTGAAGCAACAACATAAATTGCAAGGGCTGGTATTATGAGGCATACTCTTTGTCTTTTCCTCTGTTTGTTTTTGCTCAGTTGAAAATCGCAAGGCCATTAGAATTCAGCAGAAGCCGTAAGGCAGCATTCGAACGTGGTCAAGCAACATTTAAGCAACATTTAAGCATTACGCCACGTACCAAGGCAGTTAGTTAAGCCCTCCTGACATTAATGAGTACATCTGCTCCTGCAACAACATCTTTAATACGGTTAATAGCTGGGAGTTCCCTGTGACATAGATTCTGGACCTGCGTAGTTGGACTGCCCCAATAGCCAGACAGCCTGGCAGTCTTTCAATCTAATCTCATTGATTCATCAACTACCCTAATAATTTCAACAGCTTAAAAAGCCTCAACGAGACTAATTATCATTTACACGACCTTACGCGACTTTAGTGCAACTACAAATATGAGAACAAGAAACTCAAATCTGGTACAACATCAAGAGAAGCCTCGACCCCACAAATCAGCAAGACGTCAAAAATTAAAACTGCTTTACCCTCTGGGCAGAGGGAGTTCCACATTAGGGTCAAGCCCCAGGGAGGGCTCTTTGGAGGACCAGCAAACAGGAGACTTATTACCAGGCCCAGTACTAGCACCTGCAACTCCGTTAGGAAAGGCTCCCACTCCATACGAGCCCACAGCTAACATGAACCATCTCCGTTCTAGAAAAAGAACAACCAGTTCAGACGGCCACAGAGACATAAGAGAATTTCTGCTCCATACAATGCCTAACGATAAGCTTGGTGAACCTAGAGGAGCAGTGAGCTCACCATGTTCAGGACAAATCATCAGTACTTTTAGTCCTCCAACAGACGCCAGTAACATAACCTTAGGACTCCATTCAACTAGGCTCCGAGCCATTCCACTCTCACCAGAAATAATTATGGTTCGGGGGCACAACAGTACAAACAAATACTGTACCAGGCACGTCTAGCCATAATATTCCATGCAACTTAGTAACTTAACAACTACGGGACAAGCAAATTGGCCCCACGGCTAATGTAGCTCATGGGGCCAATGAAGCCAGCATAGTCAATGCTCATATAATAGGTGCATCAGCAGAGGCATCAGAAACATTACAAACCTACTCCTTAAACCACAGTGGGCCTGTATATGACAATGATCCCCTGATCCCCAGTCCTCTCAGAGGGAGAGCAGGAAAAGTGCAGAAGCCACCAATAATTGAAAATCATTTAGTACTAATTAATGATGCCCTGACCTGAAAGGGAAACGCTGCAATAATGTATGCAGATAAACTGGACGTTCAAATAAACATACTACAAACAGTTGCTGGTCTGATTTCAGGATTGGACTCCAAGTTAGAACATTTGAACTCTCTGATTCACAGAGCACAGGCAAACACAACATCAACAGTTAAACAAGAGGGCTGCCGCTGCAGTCCTATATTGCTGAACTTAAAAGCTTCCAGAGATAATGAATGCATTAAATGAGGATCTCAAGGAAGAAACTATCGGGCAACGAACCATTGTACATTCCAAGCAAAACATCAAGGAGCTTACAATCACTAAAAACACACAAAACTCGCAAACCAATGACAAAGAACCCAAGCAAGACACAACTACGACAAGGGTAGTGGATGAGGACCCATGCAGAGCTAAAAAAAATGGAATAGAAACCAGTCTTAGCTCTGACAATGATCATGAAAACCAAAACACCCAAAAGCCGTCAAGCTCAGATACCCATCATCTTTCCTGGAACAACAAGAAAAAACGAAAAAAGTTGAATAAACAAAGAAAAAATTAATCCAATAATAATGGCTCCATTCTGCAGTGGTTACTGCCGGTAAACCAGGAGATCAAGGCACATACTGTTGACCATCATGAGACTAATATTCCCCCTCAGACTTGGTACCTAAATGAAAACATTGCATGCTCAGCAATATCAAGCAAAATTAACTTCGAAACTAAGTCCGATGACATTGCGGATGACCGCACAGACCATGGACTAAATCATGTGAACATGAGGAAACAAACAGTAAGCTGGTGTTCCAACCACTTACAAGGACAGCAAGCCTGGGATGGAAAGCACGACCTACAACAAATCCAGTAACCTAATGTAAAGAGTCCCTTGCTGACTAAACCAGTGGATAAAAGTATGAGCAGTATGAATCAAGAAACTATAACAACAAATAAACAAATTACCATCTTAGCACCAGACCACAGGGCATCCCAAGGCAATAGTCAGTCTGTCACTACTGCAGAGATGGAACCTGCATCGACTAGATCACAGATCGAATTTAAAGTCCAGCAGCTGGTGGGTGAAACAAACCGGGCAGAAGTTAATGTCGATAACGTGGCTCAGAAAACACTAAACTCCACAAAGGTCCATGAACCGTGGGAGGCTATCATCCAACCAAACCTGCCTTCTATAAAACACGATGACCAGAAAATATTTCTGTACCCTGAATATGTCTCACTGGGCAAGTGGGACATCCTTAACCGCAGCAATCTTCTAAAACTATGTGCAAATATCCCTGGTCTAGAAAACATACAAACAACTGACATTGAGAGTGTGTCCTTCCTCACTCCAGGACTAGGCGAGACCAACAAGACCACCGAGCTAATCTTCACTAATCTAGCTATGGCTGAGGCCTTGAAAAGAAACAGGAAGCAATTGGAAAACTGGGGCATAAAAATTATGACCCAGCCTGTGCTAAAATACCGAATGCTCCTGAAGAACAGCAACTTGAAGGAACCAACAGTTTCCCAGGAACAGAACACTCAAAAAAGGACATTCAAAAATGACTTTATTTACTGCCTCCAACAGTGTCCATTCTTCATGGGATTAAAAGCGGCACAAAAATAAATTTAACAAGTGATAGCTTAATTAAAATAACAACAAATTTGGGACAAGGAATTCGGTCTTGCTCAATGAAAGAGAATACTAGCAAAGACTGGTCTTGGTTGTCAAAGGGCCTTAAATCCCAGTCCCTAATACCCGTCCCCCTGCAACCAATGAGACCATACTTCATCTCCCAAAAATTGGCTCACCCAAACACAGTAATTCGATGGACATTATTCGAAGATTAAACATCACGACTTGGAACGTCGCAGGGATCTCAAAGCTCGTGCATAACCCAGAGAAACTGGCTTTTTTTAGAAGGAGCCAACATAATCTGCACCCAAGAAACGTGGGCAACTAAATCAATATCAATAAGAGGTTACGCGGAATATTGTAAACCAGCTATCAAAGATAACATATTTGGAAGACCATCAGGAGGGATTTCTTTATACATCAAGCACTGCATGAAAATGCAATTCGCAGAAATGAAAACAACGTCAAGTATGTTTCTGGCAGGCACCCTGAAAGGCCTCTCGACAACTAACGGTCCGCTCTCAATACTCTTAATTAATGTTTACCACAACTCCCATGGGCCGGGCGCCAAGGACAAGGTCACCCAGCTGAAAAGTCAGATAGAAATTCTACTCTTACAGTTCGCTCCTATGGAATCCATCATCCTTGGGGACTTTAATACACACAACATAGGGGTCGCTGCATTACAAACAAACTATTCTGGGGCTACAGACACCTTCAACAACCTGATGCAGTCTTATAATCTGCTAACAGCACTCCCTATGTTTTTAAAGAATGCCCCACATATAACAATCAAACGAAAATAGACTACATCTTATTAAGCAGAAGAATACTAAACCTCATGGTAAACTATACAGTACACCAGCGAAACGAATGCGACCACGCCACCTTAATGACCACGCTAAATCTCACAGTAGATACGCACTACACTTTGCGCTGCATTGGGGCATCGAACGGAGATGAATTGCATGTGATGTCAAGAAGAATCAAATGGGGACCAGTGCCAATCAATGAATTTGAAAAATGGAAAGAAACATGGGCTGGCTGGAAACACAGCGCAAACAACAGGGACGCCATAGACGAATGGGATCGGTCTGCACGCAAATTAGCTTTAATGCTCCAAGGAGGCTCAACAAGCAGGACCCACCCCATATCCATCACACACTTTTGGATGTATCCCAGCAATTAAAGAGAGTGCTAAACAAGTAAATGCCAAACGTAGGGCCTATCAGAAAACCGGCTCAGAATATGCCAAAAGGCTACTCAAAGAAGCCGCAAACAGCCATTCGAAGGAGGTCTGGGCTGTGAAACGAGAATGCATCGAGGCGAAATGGCTGAAGATTTTTGACTTACTGAGACCTTGCAAGTCCCAAGAGTTCTGGCGATATTTGAATACTCTAACCCAAGGAGACAACCATAGAGAGAACTCTCTCGACGCAGGCACCTGGGTCGCTCACGTGAAAACATTGTACAAGGAAGATGGAAGCATAACTTTGCGGAATAAAGGCCTTAACATGAGTGGAGAACTAGACATTACTGCTCACACATCAAAAACCTTGGACGACCGAGCACTTCCAGGAAAAACTCTAGTTTGTATAACCTTGAAAAAGATCAGACACAATGGGGCACCAGGACTCAACTGCCTGCCTGGCTCCCTCTTCAGGGCTGACACAGACTTCTGGATGGATAATTTGACCAAGTTATATGCTGAATGCCGGTTCTTGGGTGATGTTCCTGATTCCTGGAGAGGGTCGTTATTGCATCCCATCACAAGAAAGGGCCAAAATCCAACCCACAAAACTATCGCATGATTACCCTGCTCGACATTGAGGGCAAGGCCTACGCAAGTACCCTCCTGGCGGAACTATCAAACTGGGTCAGTACTGAAAGCCTTCTGGCCTTTTTCCAAACAGGGTTTAGACCTGGGGCATCAACAGTGGATAATATAATAGCACTCCCATATCTAGCACAACAAGCCGTGTCACGAAAAAGCCTGCTGCTTTTTGCTTGTTTTATTGACTATTCGGCAGCTTTTGATGGCGTAGACCGTTCCATCCTTTGGCAGAAGTTGGTACGCTGGAACATCGATCCTTCTTTACTACAAGATATCCGCCCATTGTACTTGAGAACTTGGGTAAGAATCAAACTTTCGAGCGCATCTGCTACAGAGAAAATCGACATTGATCGCGGCCTAAAGCAAGGGTGCGTTTTAGCTCTGATGCTTTTCAACTTATACACCGCAGACATGGGCCAAGCCTTGATTGGAGCCACATTAGCAACACCTAGGATTGGGCATACTAAGATCTAAATAGTGCAATACGCCAATGACCTGGTACTCCTAGATCATACTAAAATAGGCTTACAAAAAGCACTTACGGCCCTGGGAATTTACAATACAAAAAACAAGCTGGTTGCCAACTCATCCAAATCGAAAACTATAATCTTTTGGCAATACCTTAAGAAAAAGCTTGCAAAATGGAGGCTAGGCCAGCTGACTTTAGATTGTACACAACATTACAACTATTTGAGGGTTTGGTTTTGGGAAACAGGTCGCCCAGGAGTTCACCTCCATAAAATGCAGATGAAAGGGAAAAGCATCACTCACGCTCCCTGCAAGCTATATGCCACTCTACATAGCCCAACAGCAATGGCTATCCAAAGAGTCCTGAGGGTGAAGTTAATACCATCACTTAATTACGCACAACAGGCATTTCCGGGGAAACTAGCGAGAGACCTAGAAAAAATCCATTGCTCAGCCTATAAAAAGTTATTCAACCTTCCTGCATGCACCAGGAATAACCTAGTGTGGTTAGAATTCAACTTGAATCAACAAAAGCTGGAAGAGATGGCCTCTCTAAGTAAATACTTCTATCTTACTATGGCGGCACCAGAGAATGCAATGAAGTCTATCATAAAAAGTATTTTTATGGAACCCGATAACCCCTGGCCAGCCAGCCTTGCCGTTGCCAAAAGATGTTTTGAAACTTGCAACAAAGAACTGGAAGCCCGAGACAATCAAGTATACTGCCATCAAAAGCACAATAAAAAAATACGTTTGCCTTTGTTCCCATACCTTAGACATGGAATCATTGGAATGAAGAGGCTTCCATGAATGCCAAAGCCTCCCACATACAGAGTACAATACCAAACTGCATCTTTCTCAGGCGGTGGGGAGACAAGCCCTACACAGGATCATCGCTTTCAGATTACATCCTCTCCCTCTTAAAGAACTATACCCCTCAGGGTCGACAAAAATGGCGATCATGGAGTGTCGGCTCTGCAAATACAAACGTGAGTCCTTGGCCCATATCCTTTTTTGCTGCCCGGCCTTGCGTCTAGTCCGTAGACTATACCTTAGGCCCATCCTGCTACAACGGGAGACTAGAACTGCAAAGGAGGCAGTCCATCAATTGTACACACTGGACACAGTGAAGCATATGGCTATGTTTGGTAAATTTGTACAACAGACTCGAATTAAGCTGATGGACTCTCCCAGCTAAGTAATCCGGCAAGCTCCGCCGCTGAGGTCACATATCATCTCGAACTAATTGCTTAGCTCAAGAGGAACACGAACAACGGTGGGCCTAACTCAAAAAAACTTTATTGGACTTAATGATCATTGAATTTTAGACTTGTAGATTTTAATCATAATGTTTAATATTTTAAAATTGCTTGATTTCTTAAAAAAAAATGGACTGTTCTTTTTTACCTTTTTTTATTGTAATGGTTATGAGTAACCACACAAATAAACTATTCATTCATTCATTCACTCAGTCCTCACTATCAATCATGTGGTATACAATATCAGTGGGCTTCCAAAATGTATTTGAGCATCCTCTATCATGCAGGCTCACTACATGTATTACACATACTACACACCTTCATGCATTGGGCATTGACATATGATGTCAGTGCAAGGTTATGAGCATCGACATAACAGCACAACTTCACACAACTGGGCCAATAGGCCTCACTGAGAGTGAGGCCTACCGTCCTGGTTGTGTAAAGAACTCTCAGTGACATAGATAACTCTACTGGTCTCTTCTAAAAATCATAGAATGCTGCTGTTTCCAGCTGTCCCCCCCTTATGTGTTGGACTCAGGACAGGGACAGTAGTCTGCTACCCACAACAATGGCATGATTAGTGCGATCCCCCCTGGTCATAGCATAGGTCCAGGCCCTGCAATTACCAGACACAGACCTATGCCTCGGCATACACACTACATTAGCATGATGCCAGGGCCAAAATAAAATTAAGGAAACAAGATCTACATGAACTTCAATAGTGAGGGCAGAGAAACCTGACCGTCTACCATACAGGGGACATTCACATCCCTAGTACTTGTGTCCTGGACAGTGAAAAAGGACAGTTGACCCATGCTTACTGTATAATCCTGGAGCGCCCATTCTGCTGCCAGAGATTACTGCAGCTGTGGGTGCCTGTGAAATTTCAAGACATTGTAGATGCGGCCCACAGTATCAAAGTAGTGATGATCCCTGGTGCTGGAGTACTTCAAATGGAGATGCCTGGGCAGTGCAGTGGTCGTATGCTGTCAATGAAGACCAGCTGAGAAGATCATGGCTACTGGGTGCGGCATGGGGGCATTGACATGCTCTCTCTCTCCCTATCTCCCCTGCTGCCTCACTTTCTCCCACTCTAATACCTCCTCTTCAGTCACTTGCTGCACAAGAATATTTCCCAAATCCTTGGCACAATGATCCTGCAAAATGAGATTGGATGAGCAAAAGCACAATAAAATACCAATGGCAGTGGTGGTACTTGTTTTTCTGCAAGGAAAAGGAAACAACTAGTCCACTAACCCAGGACAACATTAACAGGGATAGCGATGGCTGTAATATTGTAATATTTTTGCATGATACAGATCTTAACCACTGACATTCCTCTGATTTACTCTCGCTTTGCTGTTTACCTACACCTTAAGAACTACCTACTGTGGAAGACCTGCAATAAGTTCCCTCTCTAATATATGTTTCATTCAATGTTTCCTGTTGGGTCTCTAGTACTCGAGCAATAAAAGCTATGTCAAATGATAGTGAAAGAAAGATAAGAACTTTGGGCATGCATGTAAAGGCATACCGAGCACTGAACGCCATCATCCACCCTGTTCCCTCTCCAATGGGGACTGGCGTGTATGCTCTTCTTTGATCCATTTTCTTTTATATTTGGTCAGTTTTATCCTTGTCGAGAATTATAGAAATCCGTGCCAAAGTATTTTCTTTCAATTTAGCTCTCTATAATTAACACAAGTCCCATACCTGGCACCTAGGAGGTCCAATGTCAAAAACAATTTTTATTTTCTGCTAGTCTTTCCTTCACCAAGGCCTAGTCTTTTACTTTTAAATGCTAAAGCTTGCCATGCACTATCTAGACTCCAGGCATCAATTCAGTTCTGCAGCCATCAAAGCGATGTGCAGTTCATGAATAGAGTCAGCGATGCATGGTTATATCCCGAATGTGAGGAGAGTTTCATTGACAGCAGAGGTTTCGGTCTGATTAGGGTCATACAGATAAATGTTAAGATCTCCTAAATCGAAAAGCTGGACTACAATAGGATGAATGGGGCAAGAAAGTCTGCAGGTGTAGGACCAACATTTGAAGTCTGTTCCCGGGGGCAATATATAAGAGCTCCTTGATAACAAAGTAGAGGCATTGATACCAAGTCTGACAAATCAAGGTTTCTGCTAAGTTAAATAGATTCACTTTCATGATTTTTGAGGTAACAGAGTGTCTCTATTTATTTGTAATATAGCCCCAATGGCAGTTTCTGCTAGCAAAGACGGCATTGTTATACTTGGAGGAAAGTGAAAGGGCTACGCCTGTCCCCGAGGAATCTCTTAACTAAGTCTAAGTGACAAAAAGTGCATCAAGCCCATAGTTCTCAATAAGGTGAGAGATCTGAACTTAATGTTGAGAAAGAGAATGAGTGTTTACCCAGTCTATGCAAGAGATTTACTTAAAGATGCTATGGCCCAGAATAACATACAATTCATACAACGCAGCGCAGCAAGTACAGTTTCTGCAATGCCTTGCATGAACGGGCAAGAGCAGAACAGGACTCTATCTATAAGGATTTGGCTTTGTTTTCTCCCTATGCTGGCGCATTTTTTATGTAGTGCATGAATGTCTGCATTGTGGAAAGTGTAGTTTTTGTGCAGGAGGGAGTCACTCCTTGTACAAAAACTATACTTTAAGGCAATGGTTCTTAACCTCTGGTCCGAGGACCCCTAGGGGGTCCATATAGCTTACTCAGGGTGGCTTTACTATTACAAAATTAAATAATATTAAAATAATACATTAGAATTAGTAAAATATTTACAAATAAATCAAAAAAATTAAAAATGTAGAAATGTTTCTATATTCGATTGTAAATAATTCATACTATTTCAATATTTGAGCATTTGTTTGATATATACTTGTTTTTGTATTTTTGTGTATTGTTTTGAAGCCCAAATAATAGACATTGCTTAGGCCAGGGGTCCACAGCTTCCAATAATCATTCAGTGGTGGTCCCCAGATTCCAGTAAGGATTCCATGGGGGGGGGCGTGGCCAAGCAGCATGGCCGACAGGACGTGAGCTCCTTCGGCTCCCGACCGGCCAGCCGCACAAATCCTGAAAAAATCCTTCCAGCAGAGATCGGACCGGACTCGTGGGTCTGTGTGGACCCCTACAGTCGGGGAAAAAACCTGGTGGAGAGGCCGGGCTGGTCCGCGGTCTGGAAACGGACATTGCAGTACTGGGCTTGGGAGGCTGCTGGGCCAAAAGTACCTGAGGCCGGGGATGCGGCCTATACCTGAGTGAGGGAGACTCGGCGGTGGCGCCTGCCGGGTGTCTGATGGCCTGATCTGGACGCCTTGCCGCTGCGGGAGAAGCGCCCGCTGTCATTGGGGGCCTCCCGTGGGGAGTTGGACCTCCGCATCGCCTCTGTCCCCCAGGAGAGAAAGTCGGATTGTATGGGGTGCTGCGAGGGGCCTAGAGACGGCAGCGGAGTCTCTGCTGCCTGGAGCAGCCCATCTGCTCCTCGTTAGTTCCTGTTGGTTCCACCGGTGGTGCGGCCGAGTGTGGGCGGTGGCGGCACCCTATCGGGAAGCGGACTCACTGGCAGCCTGGAACCCGGGCCCATACCGAGGAGAGGCTGGGGATGCGGCCTGCATCGGAGCGGGTGTGGTCTGCTCCCTGAGACTGTCCCGCAATTGGAAGACCGGACTGGGTGTCTCGCTGTTGCTGGGGGAGGTGCCAACAGTCGTATGAGGCCTGCCGCGGGAGGCTGGGCCTTTGTATTGCCTCGGGCCCCCACGTGTGGATGGGGGCTCGCACGGGGGAGCGTGTGGCGTCCGGGGACCAGTGCTCAGGCATCGACAGCCCGGTGCGGGAGGCGGCCCGCATAACGGACGGACACCTGGGGGCATCCATACCCGAAGCTGGGGATGCGGCCTGCATAACAAGAGGTGAGACGCGTGGCCCGGGACTGGCGCTCACCTGGTGGCAGCTCTTGCGGACTTGTTGGAGGTGGAGGTGGTGCCTGCTGCTGACTCCTGCTTTGCGCTGAGGCACCGAGGACTGTGGCATAACACTGGGGGTGGCGGTGGCCTGTGGCAGAGCCCCCCGCAGAGTTTGTGCTCTCCCTTCTTCTACGATGCCTGAGTCGGAGGGGAGTGAGGGTGGTGCGCCGTGGTAGGGCCTGGGCCCTTCCCCTGAAGGGACCTCTGCGGTGCTTCACCAGGCTCGCCGGCAGAGCGGGCATATTGCGAGGATTAGGCCTGAGATGCTGAACCTTGCGGATCCTGGAGTGACCCCCAAGGGCCAGCACGATGGGTAAGGACAGACTGCCCCACGCCTCTCAGCCCAACACCATAACGCAGTCAAACGCTGCTGTTTGGTCAAGCAGGATGAGGACGGCTTGCCTTCCCTCATCCTGCAGGAACTTGATGGAATCGGATAGTTCTATCAAGGCTGTTTCGGTGGAATGGCCGGAGCGAAACCCCGACTGTTTAGGATGCAGGATGTTGTGGGTCTCTACAAATGTTTTTAACTCTCCGTGCACTAACTGTTCCGTGATCTTACCTAGAACAGGTAGTAGTGAAATGGGGCGCATGTTGGTAAGGTCAGTTGGAGATTTGTTCTGCTTCTTCATCAGGGGCTTCACAATAGCCTTTTTCCAGTTGCTGGGCACTATCCCTGAATGAAGAGATTCATTGATGATGGCATTGATGCTGGGATTTACTACCTCGCTTAGAAGGTGTAGGATGCTAGGAGGACAGGAGTCGGTAGGGGCTCCTGATTTGTACAGCAGCGTTCGACACTATCTCTCATGTCATTCTGATTAATAGAATGCGAGAGATTGGCGTGACAGACACAGTGTTGGCATGGGTAAAATCTTTCCTGTCTAACAGGTCCCAAACTGTGTCACTGGGTCCCTACCTATCCAGCGAAAAACCCATTACATCAGGAGTACCCCAGGGGTCCATATTAAGCCCACTTTTCTTTAACATCTATATGGCTCCCCTCCTCGCTGTGATAGAGTCTCATGGGATCCTCGTCACGTCATACGCCGACGACACCCAACTTGTCGTCACCATCGATAAAAAGTGTACGGACGCAGACTTGCGATTTCAGAACTGTCTCACTGATGTATTCCAGTGGTTGAACAAAAACCACTTGAGGTGCAACAGTGCGAAGACCGAAATCATACCGCTGGGTAAAGACCTATCTTTCTGCCCGAAAGAATGGTGGCCCATAGGATCAGAGGCCCCACCCAGTGCAGTGTCTTCCGCTCGGAACCTAGGCGTGCAATTTGATTCATCCCTCTCTTTCGATGACCACGTCAGGATCACTGCTGGGCGCTGCTTCGGACTTATTAAATCCCTAAAGAAATTCTTCGACTTCCTCCCCATTGCAGCTAGAAAATCGGTCGCGGTAGCTTTAATACTCTCCCGACTCGACTACTGCAATGGTTTAATGGCTGGTGTGAAGAAGTCCACTCTTAGGAAGTTACAAAGTATACAGCACGCGGCTGCCAGATTGGTACTGAAACTCTCTAGAAGGTCATCAGCCTCAGCAGCACTAAACTCCCTCCACTGGCTGCCACTCCACAAATGAATCCTATTCAAACTTCTACTGATTGTGTTTAATTCCACGAAAAATACAGGGCCCCATTACCTTGCTAATCGTTTCACGCATTACAACCCCACAAGATGTCTGAGATCCTCAGGGACCAATCTCATCACGATCCCGAGGTTCAAGTATAAAACTAGGGGTGGGAAAACTTTCACCGTCCTGGCAGCAAGGGCGTGGAACAACTTGCCCGTCAACCTCAGACTAATTGAAAAGGAGAGTCTCTTCAGGAAACTCCTGAAGACATGGGTGTATCAACAATCAGACACCTCTGTACTGGCAGCTATCTAGATTCTCACCATGTATCACTTACACGCATGCTCAGCGCCAAGATGCTCCTTCCGGAGCGAAAGTTCGCGCTTTACAAATAACCATAAATATCAAATATCAAATACACCACGCAACGCCTTCCCTCGCAGCGATGGGTCTGAATGGGGAGAGTGAGGTGGCTGACGAGCCCTCTCAGGCGGAGCTCCTACAGAAAATACAGGGATCCCACACCGCCCTGGAGAAGCAGATAGAGACAGTCTCCATTGATGTAAACCTCTTGCAGGCGGATCTGAGGAAAGTAGCGGATAAGGTTTCTAATGCAGAGGGGGACATCGTCCAGCTGCAGGGGGAGGTCGCTTCCCTGAAGAAAATGGTCTCGCAGCTCACCTCTGCGAAAGGGGAGCTGGAGCGCAGAGCAGAGGAGTCAGAAGGGAGGGTCCGCCGCAGTAACATCAGGGTTCTAGGTATTCCAGAATGCTCGGAAGGGGGCAATGCGGAACGATTCATGGAGACCTGGATATGCACAAAACTCTGCCCCACGGGCTTGTCTGAGGTCTTCGTGATAGAGCGAGCCCACAGTGCGCTGGTCCCGCCGCCGCGGCCCGGTGCTCCCCCGAGGGCCCTTATCGCTAAAATCCTGAATTATCGGGATAAGTACTGTATCCTGAAAGCGGCCAGAGAAACGGCGAACCTCATCTTTGATAACGCCAAGGTTTCTATCTACCTGGACTACACTCACCAGGTGCAGGAGCCGAGGAAGTCCTTCCTCGCTGTTAAGCAAAACTCTGAGACCTCAGCATGCAATACATGTTACTCTACCCTGCCACGCTCAAGGTCCTGTTCCAGGGACAGGCGCATTTCTTTGATGCCCCGGAAGAGGTGTGGAAGTGGCTTGAGATTCGGGGAGACGGTCTCCTGCAGGGTGAACATGAGGGAGCACGGGGCCCTTGGGGGTCCAGACCGCCGAGAAGGCGAGGACACAGGTGCAGGAATCGATCGGCAGACGCCACCCAGGAAGAGAGACAGCGAATCACGGTGGGTGATGACGGTGCCCTCCGCATGGAGTCTTTGGAGACTGATGACCCCCCCACGCTCTCTGAAGCAGCGCCTCAGGATGGGGAACTGGTGCCGGAAACACTACAGCCAACTACTGATACTGTTCCTGAGACTCTCAGGGGCTTACTTACTGCCTCCTCGTCCCTGCATTAAAGATGATATCCTTCCTTTGTTTCCTTACTCGTACTGTTGTGGTGGGGGGAAGGCCTGCCGGTCCGGGACTGGGGAATGCTACCCTTGGGGGGTTCTGGCTAGTCAAACCAGCACGCATAGCCAGAGGGGGGGATAACGCATAGAGAGGTGAGATCCGGTGGTTCCAGGTCAGGGATGGATCTCCGTCAGCTCACTGTCCTGGGGGCTCTGGGTGCCTACCCCTGGAATATTCGAGGCAGCGAGTTATATCTTGGAGCGGCCACATTGAGTTGGGCGATGGGCCCTGGGGAGGGTCATAGTAGTTCTCCAGATGCTCACTCAGTTGGCCCGAGAATCTGCATAATGACTTGAGGCGGCTGGCATGGGTCGGGCGCTGGACTTGGGGGAAGGGGGCTCTCTTCTCCACTTGTTGGGTAGTTTGGCCCGGTTGGGCTCATGGGTTGGCTGTGCACGTCCTGGCACCAGCATGGGAAGGGCATTTCTGCATGTTTTGTTGTTGTCAGTGAATTGCTCGTGGGAGGGGGCGGGTGTTCGGGGGGGTTGTTGGTTCTTTTCCAGGCATCGTATGTATTGCATTTCGGGCACGGGATAGGGGTGGCTACGTGGGACGTGGGCTGCGGCATAATTGGTTACTTCACTTTACATGGGGCATAACTTCCTGAGTTGGAAAGTGGGAGGGCTGGGTACGTGGACCAAGAGATATCGGATCATGTCCTCCCTTTGTAGGCACAAGGTCTCGATAGCGTACCTCCAGGAGACTCACCTCACGGATGAAGGAGCTCAACGACTGGGGAAAAAATGGCGGGGACAGGTTTTCCACTCTTCATTTTCAACGTATGCCAGGGGAGTTCTAGTGTGGGTTGCCCCCGCAGTCCCGTTTGCTGTCCAGTACGTGGAGGCTGACATCCATGGGAGGTATCTGCTCCTTAGAGCTAAACTGGATGGCAAGGATGTAGCTATACTGAACACCTATGCCCCGAATATTGATGACTCATATTTTTTTCAGTCCCCGCAGGAGGTGCTGGTCCCGGGACTGGAGGTACTGCTGCTTTGGTTTGGAGACTTTAATTGTGTCCTGGACCCCATTCTTGATAGGTTCCCACGCTGGGCGGGTACGAAGCCACGAATGACAGCGAAACTCCAGCAGGTCATGGGGAAAATAGGGGCTCAAGATAACTGGTGCCAGAGACACCCGACTCAGAAAATATACACCTGTTTTTCCCCCACTCACAATACACATAGTCGTCTGGACATGGTCTTCATTGCAAACCTGGAGGCTATCATGTCCCTTGAGGTTACCCATCAGGCGCGAATCCTTTCTGATCACTCCCCTGTGTGGTAAACTGGGGGGCCCCGGTGTGCCGGCCCTAGACCTGGAGATTACCGACGGAGATTCTTGAGAACCAGGTGGGGAAACACCACATAGAAACTGTCATTACTGACTATGTGGATCTTAACTGGAGGGAGAGGGACCTCTCACTGGCCATGAAATGGGACGCCCTAAAAGCGGTGGTGAGGGGGGCATGCATGAGCCTAACCTATGGGGTCCGGAAGCAGCTACAACGAGAGCTGCAGGAGTTGGAAAGCCACCTCTTAAAATTACAGACCTCGGAGGCCCATGACACTGTGACGGGAGATGTGGAGCATGACACTCAGGTGTGCATCCATGACATTTTGGATAGGCTCGACAAATATTCCCTTTCACAATATAGGCAGCGTCTCCATCGGGAGGGGATAAATCGGGTCGGCTTTTGGCCTGGATTTTTCGACGGGAGAGGCCCCCGGAGAGGATCGTGACCCTGCGGGGGCCCACGGGGGGCTTGGTCCATTCTGAAGTGGGACTGCTGCGGGTCCTTCGGTCTCATCTCCAGCGGGTGACGCTGCGGTCCCCACTGTTACTGAGATGTCTTATCTCCCCTACCTTCGGGAATTGACCTTGCGGTCTCCCCCCTAAGTCGGCGCAGGAGGACTTTGACGAAGCTCCAACTCTGGGTGAGGTGCGAGCCGCTCTGCAGCGCCTGCCAGAGCCAAGTCTCCGGGGAGTGATGGATTACCCCCGGAGTTTTATCAGGCCTTTGCGGGTACACTCCCCCAACTCCTTTTGCAGGTTCATCTTGAGGCGTTTGAGAGAGGGACTCCCCCGGCGAGCATGACGCTGGGAGAAATATGTATGATCCTGAAGCAGGGAGGAGACGCACATGAGCCCTCATCGTATTGCCCGATTATGATGATCCATACGGACGTTAAGATCTTGTGCAAGCTGCTGGCTATGCGCTTAGCGCCGTACATGACCCACTTGGTCCACGAGGATCAATGCGGCTTTATACTGGAACGTAATACAGCTATGAATCTGCGGCGGTTGAATCACATTTTGCATGAGGTCCGTGGTCGGGAAGAGCAGATGGTGTTGGTATCCGTTGACCTCGCCAAGGCATTCGACACAGTCGGCTGGGGTTATCTACTCGAGGTCCTCCGTGCTATCAGGCTAGGCCCCAATTTTTGTCACTGGATCCGCATCTTGTATACGGCCCCTCGTGCCAGGGTGAAACTTGGGGAGCACGATCCGAGGAATGGCAGCTTGGACAGGGTACAAGTCAAGGGTGTCCCCTCTCGCCGCTACTATTTGCCCTAGCCATAGAGCCCCTCGCTGTTCGGGTCCGTGCGGATATGGAGAGGTGGGGTATCAGGGTGGGGGACACGTGCAATGTCATTTCCCTGTATGCGGGCAATGCTTTGTTTTACTTGACCGGTCCCCGGGATGCATTGCCGATACTGCTGCAACACTTAGACCGCTTTGAGGCAGTGTCGGGGCTACGACTCAACCGCCATAAATCCCTGATCTTTCCACTGGCGGGGTTGGATTCGGTGCCCTTGGGAGACCTACCTGATCTCGGGCTGCACTAGGAACGGGAGGGGTTCCGTTATCTTGGCATCCGAGTGGCTCTGACGGACGAGCAGGCGTTAGCCCAGAACGTGGATCATATCATTGCGTCCTTACAGCAGTCAGTGTCTTTCTGGAATTCTCTACCACTCTCGCTGATGGGACGGCTAGCCGTCACCAAGATGGTGATGCTTCCTAGGACGTTATATGTCCTCCAGAACTCCCTGTGTCCGCTCCCATCACGTATCTTACACACTCTCAACAGGCTTCTCACGTCTCTCGGCAGGCCGGCGCAGTAGGGTGGCTCTTCACACAGTGGTTCGTGGCTACGAGGAGGGGGGGCCTTGAAGCCCCGCGCTTTCATTTATATTATTATGCAGCCCAGTTGCAACATGCGGCCCGTTGGTTTCCAGATGCTGACAATTGGGAGACACGCCTCCTCTCGGGTAGGGTGGATGCCCAGACGCTGCAGGTTGCCCTGATGCAAGGTAGGGGGGGATACGTCCCTTCCTTATGTTGTGCAACACACGGCTGCTATATGGCAGCAGTTTGTTGAGAGAGTCTTACAGAGGGCACCCTTTCACAGGGAGCTCCCGATTTGGATACGGGCCCCCTTCCTTTATATGGGGCAGCACATGTCCTTTCAATCCTGGAGGGAGGGCGGCGGCGAGATTCTGGCTGACCTTTACCCTAACAAGACTTTTCTTACTTATGAGCAGGCAGAAGAGGCCTTTGGCCTTGGACAGGGACAATACCTACACTTCAGGGGACTCCGGGAGGTGGCGAGGGTCACCTGGCCCAAGTATCTAGTCGCGCCACCACTGAAACACACCTTGGACATCCTCGTCTCCTGCGGCAAGGGGCGTAGGCTGGTTTCACTCATCTATAAGACCATGAAACAGGACTCAACCCCCCCGGTGCCACCGTCCCGAGAAGCCTTGGAGGCGGATCTCGGCGCCCTGCTGGACATGGGACAGTGGACGCGTATAGGTTCCCTCATGCGCAAGCTCTCATGCAACGCAAACTTTAAACTGACACACTTCAATCTTTTACACCGCACCTACCTAACCCCAGTATCACTGAAGCGTATCTCTGCGTATAGGGGAGATGGATGCCCTAGATGTAATGCCGAGAAAGCGGGCTTCCTGCACTTAGCCAGGGAGAGCCCACTGGTTCGACAGTTCTGGGTGGAGGTGGTGGTGCGAATAGTCACAGCCACAGGCCTTCGGATGACACTCGAACCCCAACATTGTCTGCTTGCACTGGTCCGAAAGCCCAATAAAAAGAAACTTTCATATAAATTACTGCAATTAATGTTGGTGCTAGCCAGATGCAGGGTATCCATAACTTGGATGGGGCAGAGGGCCCGGAGGTGTCCACTTGGCTCAGAGACGTACAGGAGTGGTTCCTGGCCGAGTAAACTCACATGCAACTCACTTGGAGGGATGAGAAGCTGCAGGATGATTTAATGGCCTGGTGCGTAATATGTGCGGCAGGACTGGCAGCAGAGGAGCTCTCCTCACATGACGCAACTGAAAGTGGGAGCAGTGGGTTGGGCACACCAGTTGGGGTTGGGTCTGATGGGGAGCAGGGGGAGGACCCCAGTGATATTCTTCACCTGTATCAGCGCCATGCCTGGTTCCTTTCTCACAGTACTATTACAGTATGCTTTTGTATCCCTTCCCATTAGTCCGTTCCTCCCTAATGCTGCCTGCAGTCGTAAGTGCCACTAATGAGGTCGGCGATCCGCGTACATACAATGATTGGATGCCAGATGTGTGTTATTGTTTAATATGTATAAACTGAAAAAGGATTCCATGGGGGCCACAGAATTTAGGGGCATATTATCAAGGGGCGGGGGTAATCATCGCAAATCGCGCTTAGCGCGATTTGCATTATCGCCATCTATCAACGGTTCACATCGCCGTGTTAGCGGCGTATTTGCAACACTTTTCTGACAGGCGATATGAAACCCGGAGATAGATGGCGATACACATCAATTGCGGCGCAATACAGCAAAATAAGAACAGCGCTAATGAGAATGTTGTAAATAGGGAGATGTGGACTTAACCATGCAATCCACCTCCCATTTAACTTATAGCTAAGTCAGGATTTTTGCAGATGTAGGAATCCGGCGAAAACCGCGGTTAGCACGGCTTTGACTATCGCTTCCCGTGTTTGGGGCCGGGTTGTAAATACTGCGGTGTTTCCTTAGAGACTTTTTCATGTTGGTTTTCGAGGGAACTCCTATTTTGCATCTGATTAGCAATATAAATCACTAAGATGCGAGGCCTCTCGTAAACGGCAGCTAACATGCGCTAATGCATGTTAGTGCCGCCTTGATGATGGTGCGATGTGTAAATCGCCGCTTTTCCGGTGCTATGTGCCGGCCAAGGGGTGTTATGGCCCTTGTTAATATGCCCCTTACTTCTTTGTATGTGTGCTCTAGAATGCAGCACACATTGAAAGAGAGAAAACGTGATAAAAAATGAAAACATGAGAAATTAAAAATCTTGTTACGTCTGCCTCAGAGAGATGCAGATTTTGATGTAAATCCCTGTCTGCAATTCTTCATAAATATGGATGTGTGTCAAAACCCATAGAAGGTTGCATGGGAAAGCCTGTGCAGCACCCATGAAACACCCCCTTGACGCAAAGTAATGCAAGGCATTGCTGGGCACCGCGGTGCATTACTTTAGGTTACAATCACATTGGATTGAAATCCCACCAGTAGAGTTTGCTTTCGGTTTGCTTTAAAAAAAAAAAAAAAAAGAGCAATGCAAACCTGACGCACAGTCTTTGAAAATCCGGGGTTAGGTTTTTAGGGAGGTTTTGATCTCCCGATATCTCATGAAGACATAATTACTTTAAACTTGATAGAGAGTTGGATGAGAATGGGAACGTAACGCATCAGTAAATTTCACCAGTCTAAAATAGTTGCTAGGTGCATATAGAACGATGCTTTGCAGCACAGCAGCATCGTTACTGACAATGACCGGACGCCTCTGTTTATGAGGTCGCTTTAATAGATCCCGGGGTGTATTCTCCGTCTCCCCGCTTCAATGCTATGCTCATTGGTCTCCTTCCCCTTTGTATTTTATGTGGCAGCGTGTTCATTCTGACAGACTACACCAACTGTCATAATAATTCATCCGTTTTCCATCTGTAATGCCTCATTTGCAGGAACACAGCGATATGGGACCCGGTTGCTAAGCGACAAACTGCATTTCTCCCTGGAATTGATGATTTTGCCTGAGCAAATAAGGAGATATTTTATTGTTGTGGAGTCAAGTTTTATTACGTGTCAGATCCTGAGTGTTAACAACTTTTGAAGGATGCATGTTGAATGTCTTCTCACTAAACAGCTCAAGCGCCTGACATTTGTGTTTATGCCGTGCGGAGAGGCTTTGTGTAAGTTTAAATGTACTATTTTGCAGCGGAACTGGCCTGTGAAGTAATCATTTCGTACAGCTATATTTTGAGGTTTCTGGCGCATTAGTTGTTTTGAGCAGGGAGCATGGTTTCAAGTTGTTCCTATTTGTGGAGGTACAAGGGTTAGTTAGCAGGTCAAATTTCACCATACGCTTGTGTATACTTGTTGTCTCTGTTTACTCAAAGCTCTACGGGCTATTTTAATCGTCTATGTTTAGGTGCTTAGGGTCTCACCTTTCTTTCATTACACGCTTGGTTCCAGAGGCCGTCATCGACAATGTCTTGCCTTACTTTTCAAACGCTCCTCTCCATCTGTTTCATTACAGATTTTTCAGTCCTCACGCCACGCATTTCAACAACATAAATTGAGCGTTTTATTCCAGGACTCAGTATTTCGAATGACCAATATCACATAATAACTCCAATACCACACAATGGCTGTAAAGCTCATTTGAAATTTAAACTCGAACAATTAGTTTATACGGTCCACTTCCTGCAAGAGAGAGGCAAAGGCAGTAGCAGCAGCACATGGTCTGGGACTGCCGGCCACCTCCCGCCTTCACACATAAATTACATTACCCATTTAACCAGTCAACACATAATTCTTTGGAAGGCAGGGGTCTGTGACCCCCTGGCTGTATTTATTAAAATATGAAACAAAATTAAAAACTTTAATAAAATAAACATTTTCACGATTATTAAATGCAAATTTCAGAACATTAGATTTCCATCCATTGTGACATGATATGATGGGCTAGCCTTAACAAGTAGCTAATACAGCGTGGTTCCTAACCGAATCTAACATCCTGAAAAATTAAATTTGCATTCTAATCATTTTTGTCCTACGGCAAGGTCGCTAACCGGTGTCAGATCCTTTTTTCATCTACGCTCTCATGTCCGAGATGCGCATGCGCAACGCGGGCCCGTTTACCCGCGTGCGCTCCCTGAACTCCATTTAACCATAACAGGAGGGCCCTTACACTCGCGTACCTTGATGATGTCATAGTGTATGTGAGGGGTGGCTAACAGCCTGAGGAAAGCGTAAACTCCCTCCCCCGCACCCTTCTAAGCGATGGATACTTGCCCCTGAAGTTCTGGGAGAGACCAGTGGCCCCTCCCCCTGGGCAGCCCCTTTCGTGAATGGGACCGCCCCCCCCCCTAAGGACCTCAAATTGCTGCTCTCCGATTATGACCTTACCGCCAGACCCACATAATAAATACGACATTACTAATCTAAGAGGGAAAAAGGGCCCAAGGAAAAAGAGAGTTAATGCCACAGCACAACACACCCAAAATTTTACATATTTACATTTGCCTGTAAACGGGAAAAAACACCTAGGGAAAGAAAACATTCGCTCCTATGACATTGCATAGCGTCACATCGTATACCTACCAGTACCCTCACCAAACTTCTGCTGCACGGGGATGGAGGGTGGGGAAAATTAGACGGCCCCCACGATGGGGCGAGGAGCGAGCCTGGGAAGCGCGGGCACAAAGAGGCCGCTTCCCGCGCTCCCCAGGCTCTTAACCCCCTCCCTGCTGCGGTCCCGCCCCCCGACCCGGAAGCGCAACCACCACTTCTGGGGCGGAAGCGGGACGCGCAACCAATCAAGGCTCGGCCAGGGGGGGGGCCGGGCCCAGCCATGCGTGCGTGGGGGGCGATTGGCCCCCCTTTTCTCATGGTCTGGGACTGCCTGCCACCTCCCGCCTTCACACATAAATTACATTACCCATTTAACCAGTCAACACATAATTCTTTGGAAGGCAGGGGTCTGTGACCCCCTGGCCGTATTTATTAAAATATGAAACAAAATTAAAAACTTTAATAAAATAAACATTTTCACGATTATTAAATGCAAATTTCAGAACATTAGATTTACATCCATTGTGACATGATATGATGGGCTAACTTTAACAAGTAGCTAATACAGCGTGGTTCCTAACCGAATCTAACATCCTGAAAAATTAAATTTGCATTCTAATAATTTTTGTCCTACGGCAAGGTCGCTAACCGGTGTCAGATCCTATTTTCATCTACGCTCTCACGTCCGAGATGCGCATGCGCAACGCGGGCCCGTTTACCCGCGTGCGCTCCCTGAACTCCATTTAACCATAACAGGAGGGCCCTTACACTCGCGCACCTTGATGATGTCATAGTGTATGTGAGGGGTGGCTAACAGCCTGAGGAAAGCGTAAACTCCCTCCCCCGCACCCTTCTAAGCGATGGATACTTGCCCCTGAAGTTCTGGGAGAGACCAGTGGCCCCTCCCCCTGGGCGGCCCCTTTCGTGAATGGGACCGCCCCCCCCTAAGGACCTTAAATTGCTGCTCACCGATTATGACCTTACCGCCACAGGCCAGTATAGTTGACCGACTATCTGGCCCCCCCAACAAAGACTATACTACCAAAAGGTCATATCCCCCTCGCAAAGCCCTCTACCCATGCTAAGATGTTCCTTATGAATAGGGCATTCCCTGACTCTGTTAAATGAACCCCATCCCGCAGGTAGAACCGCTCTCCCCAGATGCACCCATGAGGTATGGTCTGAAGGACCGGAGTTCGGAATAGCTTGTCTAGCTTATTGTTGACCCTCTTTACCGAGTGATTCAACGCGCTGACTGAATCCCCCCCCCCTCCACTGCAGTCTTGGTATCAATTGAGACCACACAATAGTGCAACCTGGTAACAATTTTGCTAGCCACCCTGCCGCTGCTATGATTTCCTCCAAGAGGACCCTTCTCCCCAGATCCGCTAAATCATTCCCTCCCAGATGTAAAATCACTGCTGAGGGAGGTGAGCTGTGTCTCTTGAGTAGTCCAGGCATAAAATCCCTAAGCTGACTGAGGCGAAGCCCCCCCCTGCCGTGAAAGGAGACCATACAACCCTCGCTTTCCGCCCTCCGTCTACCTGCTCCTGCAAGGAAAATAGGGTTAGCACGTTTCACATATGAATGACCCACTACCCACACTACCAAAGTCTTCCTTGTGTCATCCTGCCGATTCCTTGATGCTGGGGGATGCTTGTGATGATCCTTGTGCAGTTTCCGTCCTGCGTCACAGGCCCGAGAAACTGCAAATAAAACCAGACAAAAACAGCAGGCGTAAGAAAACGGTGGCGGCTGGCCCTTACAACATGTGCAACCGCACGTAACGCTTGTATGCATTAGAGGACCACCTCCCAATCCTTTGAACACTATTTGTACTCAAGCCTCGAGCCGTGGCTTCCGTGGCCACCCCTATCCGGAAAGAGTGTGTCCCAAATTCCTTGTGGTTAAAGCCTGCCTTGGTCATGCTCATAGCTAGGACCCTCTGAAATTGAAATCTGGTCAAGGGGGTACCATCCTTATGCATTAGCAATGCTCCCCTAGACTCCTCCGCTCGCTGCCTAATCAGTGCCTCCACCTGTGCCACTGGGCAGCACGGGTTGCTCTGCGCCCGGTGTAACACCAGGCTTTCACCCCTAGCCTCCTGGTCAGTCTTGGATTTCCTAATGAGAACCCGCATCGTGTCGCCTCTTACGTTGACATCATGCAGCTGAAGGCCGCCCTCCCTATTCTGCTTGTTGGCAGCTACCAGCTCGCCTACCCTAAAAGCCCCATAAAATGCCAGAGAGAAGGCAGCTCTAAATAAACCCACCTCGTCTGTAGAACTGCATATGTCGGGGAGAGCGAGGAGCACCGCTGACAATCGTTCAAAACGGTTTCCTAGCATCGGCGGAAGGGGCCTGCAAGCGCCGCCATCCTTTCAATGCTTTCTACACTTGGAAGCTGTTTGTTGGGTCCCTCACCCCCTTGGCGCGTGCGAAAAAGGAGACTGCTGCCTGGTGTCTGCTAGCTGTTGCCGCTGTGCGCCCTTCCTTATGTAATGCGCTCATGTACTTTTTGAAATTAACCTCCAAGTCCCACTTGCTCTCCCAACCCTGACCCAGAAAGTTACAGTAAGACCTGAACGCCCCTTCGTAAGCTGTCCTTGTCTTTGGCGCTAGGCTGGCTGCCACGAGGTCGTGTAGATGGGGGCACCAATCTGCCAGAGAATCGCTGGGAAATGGGCCGGGGATGCCTCTGCCTCCGGCATGTGATCCCTGAATACCTGCATCTTAAAGCGAGAAAGGGCATCAGCTGCATTATTTAACACCCCTGGGACATGCTTGGCCTTGAAATGTATGTTCAATGTCATGCAACACAGCACAATCTCTTTTATCAGGCGCAGTATGAATGGACATCTCGCTGCCTGTTGGTTGATGCATTCGACCACGGTCATGTTATCCGACCAGAAAATCACATAGCGGTTGGCCAATTCCTCCGGCCACACTTTTATTGCCACCCAGATTGGGAAGAGCTCCAAGAAGCCGATGTTCATAGTCAGCCCCGTCTCCCCCCACCAGGCGGGCCACTTCTGCGCCACCCACTTCGTGCCAAGGATTGCACCAAACCCCACACTGCCTGCGGCGTCAGTCCATAAACCTAAGTCCTCTGAGGACAGCGTGGGGGCACCCCACAGCACTCTGCCATTGAAGTCCTCCAGGAATGCCATCCATATCCGCATATCCTGGCGAGCCTCAACAGATAGCCGTGTACGATGATGTTTCTCCCGCAGCCCCTTCATGGCTTGTGCAATTGAGCGGGAAAACGGGCGTGCCATGGGAATCCGCCTCAATGCAAAGTTTAGCTGACCCACTGTCTGCTGTAACAGTTGTAGAGTGACTTTCTTTGACTGCAAGCATAATTCCAGGGTTGTCCTGAACTTTTGGATCTTTTCTCTGGGTAATCTAAAGCAGCCTTCAACTGAGTCTAATTCAATTCCCAAGAATTCTAAGCGCGTTAATGGCCCCACCGTTTTCCCCTGCGCCAGCGGGACCCCAAAAGTATGCATGAGCACACAAAATTCCTGCAATGCTGGCGCGCACTCCCGTGATCCCGCCGGACCCAGGAAAAGAAAATCGTCTAGATAATGCATGACATACTGGTGCCCTGAGGATTGTCTGAAAACCCACTCGAGAAAAGAGCTGAATTGTTCAAAGTATGCACAAGAGATAGAGCAGCCCATGGGCATGCACTTATCCATGTAGTATTTACCTTCAAAGGAGAAACCCAACAGGCGCTGGTCCGCTGGGTGCACTGGGAGAAGTCTAAAGGCTGACTCAATATCTGATTTGGCCATCAGTGCCCCAGGGCCCAGTCTCCTCAACATATCCGCTGCCTGATCAAAAGAAGCATATTTCACACTGCAAATTGACTCATCTATTGCATCATTCAAAGATAGGCCCTTAGGTGCCGACAAATTGTGTATGAGCCTGTACTCGCCCTTCTCCTTCTTTGGCACTACTCCTAAAGGCGAGCAGACAAAATTCTGTGCAGGAATGTCACAAAAGGGGCCCGCTACCCTACCTAAGCGCAGCTCCTTCTCTATTTTACTCGCCACCACCTTGGGGTTGGTCAGAACTGATAACTGGTTCCTGCACTGTGGTGTCCCGATATAACTCCCAGCTGGAATTCGAAACCCATGCGTGAAGCCCTCTTGTAACATCCTCCCGGAAGTGTGATTAGGATACCTATTGAGCCAGGGGGTCATAGCCGTCAACAAAATTGGGCAATAATGGGATGTATCTTGCTATTCTGGTTTCTTCCTCCCTCTGTTGCCGGACCCATTGCCCTTCGCCCTGCTTGTCGTCTCTGGGTGGGAAGGGTGGCCGCATAAGTTGCACGCGTGCCTGAATTTGCAAGTGCCCGGTGCTCTGCTGCATGTCCGCCTGTTGAAATCCCAGCACACCCCTTTTCCACCCGGACTACCTCTGATTTTATTGCCCATCTCCCCACCCTGCGCTGGTCGAAAGGGCTGCTGAAAGGGCTGTTGGGGCTTGGGGGAATAACCTTTGTTCCAAGCAGCACTGGTGCTTGCGGCCTGACCCTTCTCGAACTGGGAATGCCAGGAAATAGAATCGACCATGTCCCATGCCAAAGACCTGTTGAACTCCCTAGATTTCCTGAAAGCAATGTCGTATTCTTTCCATGTATCCCCCCCATGATTCTCGTGGTACATTGTAATCCTGCTCTGATAGCAGGCCGTAACCGATTGCATACCTGGGAAGCGTTCTCCAATCACTGCACTATACACAGAAAAGGCCCTGAGCCAGTTGATGAGTGTCTCCTCCACTCTAAATTTGTGCAGTTGTGATCTCCATTCGCTAGGCAACATCATATCTTTCTGTGATTTTGCATATTCCCATTCCCTATTATCAATTAGCAATGAAAAAATATTAACATACTTGTCTGCCCAAATGAACTCCTTCACACTCTGGGATACATGCTGCGCTAGACACTCCCCCCTGGAGGGAATCGTGCCCTCACCCAGCACCGGCAGGGCAACCTCCTTACCATTTTCTTTTGGCTGTGTCGCGTCCACGGTCTTGGCTGCTCCCCCAATATTTGCTGTACCTGTTTGGGGAGAAATTGGTGCCACCGGCGTGCTGCCCTGACCCCTAACCATCAATATTTGAGCAACCAATTTTTGTGCCTCTGCCGTGGGGTCTGCTGTAGCCGACAACACTCCCCCTATCCCCAACCAGGGCAGTACTGCAGCTATCTGTGCCGCCAATTCTGGTGGCACTGGTCCCGGCACCGGTAAGATCGGTGGGACAACAGTCAGTACAGGGGTACTCGCAGGCGCGACTGGTGGCGGGATACCCATGGGGACCGTGGTGATGGGTGGCATGACCGGTGGAACTGGCACACCCACTGGGCCAGGAGCCAGAACGCCCGCACGGGGCTGAGGGTTAGGGATTGGAGAGCTAGGTGCCACTGGCAGCGCATTAGGAATTGGACTCGGGCCCCCCCCCTGGATCTCGGGGGGCGACCCCCCACTTTCTTGGTTCTGGCACGCTTGGGTGGTGATTCAAACTCCCCCCTTTCTTTTGGGGGGCACTATCGTCCGCTTAGGCCTTCCCGATGGGCCTGCCTGAGCATCCACCCTTGCTCCCAGTTCTGCCACAGTCTTACCCAACTTGTCAACCTTCCCCAGTCGCTTATCCATTGCTGACATCCTACGCATCATTGTCTGAAACATCCGTCCAACGCTCGGATTCCTTGACCCCCGTCTCGTCGACATAATGCTCTCACCCTACACAATAGATTACTTATGAGCACACCGTGCTCCGTACCTGACCCAATTGGAATCTCACGACCTGGCTGCCAGAAACAGTGAATGCCGGCCTGCCCGAGTCCTCAGGATCTGCCGTCCACCGTGAGCTCTGTAGCTGCCCGGCCCGCAGAGATCAAAGTCTTGAGCCCCTATGAGAGAAAATTCGTTAAGATCGAATTGTGGCTTAATCATACGTGGGTAAAATTCCAGTTCCAGCTATGTAAAGAGCATGTAACCCGTAGAATGTCAATGCCCCACCAACTGTTGTAATTAATCACGACACGAAATTCTGGGCCCACTGCAAATGGGGCAGTGACACCAATGGCTATACTGCTCAAGAAAAGCCCTGCAAGATTATGTAAATATCATGCATTTAATCATGTAAGATCAATGTAGTGGCATAGAAAAGGCAATGCTTAATCAACACCCCTAACAGATTATATAAATAGCATTAATTGATCAGTATGTTACTTATGAGCTTTTGAAAACCACAAAACACTCCTAGCTCGCCTACTGCCAGATAAGAGACCTGAAACACTACTTGTGATTGACAAGCCTGCACTTCTACCTGTTATTCTATACAAAAAGATATACAAAACAATAACAATGCGCCTTTCTAATAGCCAAAACCGTGAAAAACATTCAGTACTTGATTTATTTATAACCCCTTCCGGTCTCCCCTCCGATCACTGCCCTAGCTGACCCTGCTTAGCTTCAGTTAGCAATGAAAACTTTTATTTGCAATCTTGCTCGTATACCGAGAGCAGCCCCAGCTGCTTATGGCCGCTTCCTGAACTGCCGCCGAGCCCGACCCGCCCTGCACAATACCTTGTGTCCCGCTGGGATCCTTGCGCGGTTCAGCGCCCTGTGCCTCTAATCTAACCGCTCATAACGAGAAGGCCGAAAAAGACCGTCCTTCCTCCACTGCGTCGCGATAACCAGCCGAAACGCCGCCTCTGGTCGCGCCCTTCTCCTTCGCAGCATCGCGATGGCATCCTCCAATTGTACGCCCGGGTCTGACCTCTGCATCAGGGTCTGCCGACACAAAGAGCTCTCGACGAAACCTGATGGAAATAAAAAAGAAAATTAGACCGCCCCCACGATGGGGCGAGGAGCGAGCCTGGGAAGCGCGGGCACAAAGAGGCCGCTTCCCGCGCTCCCCAGGCTCTTAACCCCCTCCCTGCTGCAGTCCCGCCCCCCGACCCGGAAGCGCAACCACCACTTCCGGGGCGGGTGCGGGACGCGCAACCAATCAAGGCCCGGCCAGGGGGGGGGGGGCAGCCATGCGTGCGTGGGGGCCGATTGGCCCCCCCTTTCCTTTTGGGTAGTATCTAATGAAACATTGATACAACTAAATAAAGACACCGCAGTGCCTAAATAGCTCAACATTATTTGTTCTTGTTCCTGAAGGTGCATTGATCAGATTTTTGTACAGCTTGGTCAGCAGTGGGTTAAGTCGTCCAGCAGTATTGTGGACCTGTTTTAAAAAACTTCTTTATAACTCTGCGTACACCAAATAATACCTTGACTGGGCCCATATCGTTACTTTATTATACTGGTTTTCTCCTTTAAGAAGTCAGCTCCCTGGGAAAAGCAGGAGAGATCTCAGCCTGAGCACCCTTGAACCAGGCAGCCAGCACATAGGCTCAGCTCTTCACAGGGATACAATAGAGTCTCCCTGTGGTCCGTTGGATGGTAACAGAAAGCAAATCTTAAGCATACAGAAGGTGAAGCACAACAAAAATAATTTTACACAGTTCAAGCATGCACGAAAAAGAGAATTCAATGTGAAAACAGAATGTAGTTCCAAAAATTATCAAACGCTTCTTAACGAGAAGCAAAATAAGTCTACTCTGGGTAACCGATCAATTAGAAAGCAGAATTACATTCTTAGAGGTAATCTAAGGAACCAAAAACGCATGTTACCGTAATATAATGTTAGAAAATTGACAAAGTACAGACAGAATTCTGCAACAGGGTAACACTATGCAGCTGACACTGGCATGTAGGCCACGTCTCCAGCTTCAGAATTCAGCATGAGGTCAATTTTAGTGTTAGTATTAAAGTCAGAGACTGACCCCATTACAACTGCCCGGCTGCTTTCAGTAAAAATATAACATGAGGGATTACCAAAGAAATCAGACCCAGAATGAAGATTCCACCTGGAATTCCTAATTTCTCAGGGAATTTTAGAGATTCAGCTTGGAATTCACATTAATTCTGCACCCAGGAACTAATGGGACCGCAGTATCATTATTTCCTCATACTGCACACTTAATGAGGCCCTTTGCCATTTTCTTAGCAAAGACATTAGAGGGAAACACCGGAAGTGGTGCCACACACAGTATTAATCCTCCTGAGAATGGGTTAAATACCTCCTTGAATCAGAAATGTTATTGCTCAAAATTGGTTCATTTGTGAATGTAGAGGTCCTCCTTGTTGTCAGAGGCATAGCTTCGGGGGTGTTGGGGTTTAACACCCCCCTAATACATGCATTTTCTGATAGATAGTTCAGTACAAGTGCTTTCATTTAAGTATTGTGAGATGTCAGTCGTATTTCTACAGATATGTTTAAATAAACACAGAAACACGCCCACATACTCTTTCCCTCTGTTTTGAAAGTCCTCAAAGTATCATTTTTTAAACAAAATATTGCATTTTCTCTCTTAGTACTCCCACTACTTTGCATTCATCTCCCTTTGCATTGCCCCTTCGGCCCCTTTCATTTGCCCTGCATGTCATATAATGTATTGAAAAATGATATGCTCGTCCGATTGTCGGAAAATCTGAAGCTCAACACCCCACACCCCCCCACAATTTTACTGACCAAGCAATACCCCTACTTGTGGTTGCTGGGACAGTGAGTGTGCTACTGTAAGAAATTGGATTATTGGTTGAGGGGGCTGAAAACCCTACTAAAGCAACAACCACAATACTTGTCAGGGTGAACTACAAAAGTCTCTAAATTAACTCTCTGATAGCTTGACACAAAGCAGTCAGGCTGAACTTAGAGGCAATGTGTAAAGTATTTATGCAGCACACAAACAGTAATAAGGAGAAAACACAACACAAGAAAAAATCCAAAGCCAATTTAGACACATAGAATTAATTTTATTAAATAAAATTATACCAGAATGACAAACATTCAATCAGTAGAACCGAAGACATGCAATTTCAAAGTTTTAGGTAGATATAGCGCCTAAGTGCACAAACTGCCAATTGAATTATCCGGTCACACTGGACTGGGACAAAGACAAGGCTCACCGTGATCCAGTGCAGGATGGATACAGTGACCAAGTTAGCCACGCTGAGAAATGTACCATATGTCCATGATGCAAGCCTGTGAGTCACAATGCGTCGGTTCCAATGAGGAGCTGAGAGGGCTGCAATGCGAGGTCCTGCATTGAATTGTGTCATGCTGTATCAGTTTCAAGTCCTCTGAGCAATGGCTGCAATGTGAAGCTTTGCATTGAGTTGAATCATGCTCTGACAGTTCAGGTGAAGTGCCCATCAGGAGCTGTGATGTGAGGTCCTGCTTCGAGTTGTGTCTCACTGCATCGGTACCGATGAACCCACACTTAGACAGGTGGGTGTACACTCTGATGCCAGCCAGGATCCATGATCTGGGCAGGCACCCAATTGGGAATCACAACCTCACCCAGCTGAGACCATCTGGACTCTGGCAGGTCCAGTTCAGCTTCTCAGTGGGGCAGTTGCAGGGAGGCTTCTGGAGCTTGTTGTGTCCTGTTAGCTCAGACCAGCAGGTCAGCTCATTGACCACTGGAGACCCTCAGGTTAGCCTGCGATGATGGGAGCAGGTCCAGTCTTTCTTCTCAGAGAGCACCACAGGCTTCAAGGAGCAAGGCAGTCCTCTGGGGGACAACGCAGGCCTCAAGCAGCAGGACAGTCTTCTGGGGAACAAGGCAGTCCTTATTCTGTAGAGTCCACAGGTTTGGGAATGTACTAATGTTTAGCTCTGGAGGGCCAATAAATTATACCTGATTCCAGCCTTTCAAGTGGGGGGATGTCCTATACTACCCTACACATCTGGTTCAGCAAAGTTATTCTCTTTCCCTTGCAAGGTTCAAAGAAGTCTGAGGGAAAAACAACTAGTGTTAGGTTCTTGTGTGTGTGCTGGAGGCCAACACTTTATTTTTTCATTTTTTTTTTTTTTGTCCTCATTGCCCAAGTATACCAGAGCTTTGGGTCTCGGGTCCCAATCAGGAATGGCTAGAAACCGACCAGTCATCTGTATATCGGGACGGATCACTCTACACCTTGCCATCCTTACTCACCCATCAGTAGCTATTTCGTTACGGCCCCTGTGTGCCACCGTCAGAGTATTTGGCAATATGGTATAGAGGCCGAATCATCAGACTTTTATAGATTCAACCCATTTCTCATATGGAATCCAGAAATTATTTTGCTTCTATTTTACTCGGAGGTGCCCCTTTCACCCAATTTGTACATATTTCCCCGAGGGCAAGTAATATGAGGAGGAAGATCAGTTTGTTTGTATTTTTTATCTGTGATGCGTAGTTAGCGGGAACCACAAAAAAGATCAAAATAATGCTTACCTGGAGCGTCTCTCCAAGTATAACAGAGATTGTATTACTCACTTCCAACCAAAAGTCCTGGATCATTGGACAGTCATAAAACATATGAATATCATTGCCTTTCACTTTACCACATTTAGGACATTTTGGCACTGCTCCATTCTCCAATTTGGATAGTTTGTATGGCGTCCAATAGACCCTGTGGAGACAAAAGAGGTGGTTCTACCTTAAATTTGCAGGCCGTACTGTGGAGTATAAAATGTTACAAGATACTTGCCATAACTCTTCAAACTGCTTCCCTGGTAAGCTCTTCTCCTACAGTTCTTTCGGCAGGTTAAAATCACCATCACAGCTCCACCAACAGCCAATATCCTTGTGCCACCTCTTTTTACTGGTTTACTCCAGCCACCAGAGATGATTCCAGTTTATTATACTGTCCTGCTCCAAGACCCTCAATACTTCTCCAACTCAACAGTTGGAGATATTTAAATCTTGATAATCATCCATTCGTCAGTATTTGGGCCTCTTCCCATGATATTAAAGCATAATTTTTCATCACCAAGCCCCAGACAGTATTCCAGCTTCTTTTAGTGGCTGCACCAGACTCTCCTTAGTTCATTCCGGGGATCCTGGTGAGTGTAAGATTGGCGCCCAACAGCTATAGTACTTGATCTTTAGTTCCCTCCTGACTTTATACCACGTTGTAGCTAATCCCTGCAGAGTTTTTTAGTCAAATCTTTTTAAAACAGCGAGGGTCCCCATATTTATGTATAAAGTCAATGTCTCCTCCTTTTGCATCTTTTAGCATTGCTTTATACATTTTACCTGTATCCGACTCCTTTGGAGCTTTAAACAGACTTTTCCCTTCTTTTAGCAGGAACACCCACGCGTAATAAGATAGATCCGGCAGCTTAAGTCCTCCTTTCTCATATTGTCTTCTTAGTTTCCTCCAGGAGATATGCACTCCTTTGGAAGCCCATATGAAGCTGGTGATTTTGGACTGAGCCTTTTTAAGCCATTCTTCCTTAAAGGCCATCGGGATATGTTGGAATAGAAAGGTGATTTTTGGAAGGATGGTCATTTTGATGATGTTTACTCTTCCATACATTGATAATGGGAGATTTGACTATCCCAGCAGCAGTTTCCCGATTTCCTTATTGATCTTATGGAAATTGGTTTCAGGAATTTGTTCTATATTCTGCACTATTCTAATGCCCAAGTATCTCATTTCCTTTTTTACACATTCTACCCGTGTGTTGAAGTTCCAAACCATTATAACCGTTTTACGCTGGTTTATTTTGTATCCTGAAATCTTGCCAAAACCGGCAGCTAACTCATACACTACTGGTAAAGCTGAATCCAAGTTCGATGTATACACCACCAGGTCATCGGTGTATAGACCCACTTTCTTTTCCCAGCTTCTTGCTTTAAAGGGAATTATTTTAGCATGTTTCCTGATCTTCTCTGCAAGGGGCGCAATATATAAAATAAAAAATAGTGGGGATTAAGGGCACCCTTGTCTTGTCCCCCTACAGATATTACATTTCTTAGATAACCTTCCATTTATTAATATTTTTGCAGATGGGGATTTATACAATTGCATTATGGTCCTGCAGAATTTTCCTCCTAAGTTAGATAACCTCAAGACTTCCTCCAAATAGCGCCAGTTAACGCGATCAAAAGCCTTGGTTGCATCAACAGTAATAACTGCTAATGGTACTTTATCTACCGAGGCTAGATCAATAGCGCCTATAAGATTGTATGTAAGATCTTTAATACTCCTCCCTCTCACAAACCCTTTTTGATCCTCATGTAGGAGTGCTCCCACCACCCCGTTTAACCTATCAGCTAATATTTTCGAGTAGATCTTATAATCTGAATTTAAGAGCGAAATGGGCCTGTAAGAGTTGCTGCAATCTGGTGTTTGTCTGGTGTTAATATCAACGTGACAGTGGCTTCATTCCATGAGGGAGGGATCTCTTCACCCTTTTCAAATATTGCAGAAAACAATTTCCTTAAAACTGGAGCTAAAAATGTCTCAAATATTTTTATAAAATTCCGTAGGGAGACCATCCGGGCCTGCTGCTTTATTCAATTTCACTAGTTTAATGGCCTTCTCAAGTTCTTCCTCCGTTAATTCCTCATTGATGCCCGCCTTATGAAACTCTGATATTTCATGTGGGAGCTCCTGCTGTAGCCATTCGAGTATCTTGGCCCCTGTTATACTTCTGTGTATACTTTCTTAAAATATTTTAGTATAGTGTCCTCCGTACTATCCCCCACTTTTATTGGGCCTCCTGCTGTCTCGTAATTTAGCTCTTTTATATAGCTTCTCACCTTGTCGCTTTTTGTCTTCCAAGCTGGAAGCTTGTCACACCCCTCCCCATAGTTCAATCAATCAATCAATCACTACATTTATAAAGCGCGCTACATACACGTGATGGTCTCAAGGTGCTGGGGGGGTGCCGCTAATGGTCGAAGAGCCAGGTCTTGAGGAGTCTCCTGAAGGCTAGCAGGTCCTGAGTCTGTCGTAGGCTGGTGTGGAGAGAGTTCCAGGTCTTGGCGGCGAGGTAGGAGAAGGATCTGCCGCAGGCGGTGGTTTTCCGGATACGAGGAACTGTGGCGAGGGCGAGATTGGCTGAGCGGAGGTTTAGGGTGGGGGTGTGGAAGCTGAGATGGTTGTTGAGGTATGTACGTCCGGTGTTGTGTAGGGCTTTGTGTGTGTGGATGAGGAGTTTGAAGGTGATCCTCTTGTTGATGGGGAGCCAGTGCAGGCCTCTCAGGTGGGGTGTGATGTGGCTGCGTCGGGGGACGTCAAGGATCAGTCGTGCCGAGGCGTTCTGGATTTGTTGAAGTCGTCTCAGGAGCTTGGTTGTTGTTCCTGAGTAGAGGGCATTCCCGTAGTCGAGCCTGCTGGTGATGAGTGCCTGGGTGACGGTTTATCTCGTGTCGGGAGGGATCCGGTGGTGGGTGCGGGCGTGTCACAGTTGAAGCTGTCGTGGATGTCGGTGATCTTGCGGTGAAAGAAGGCGGGCCGTGAGTCGCACAGGTCTTGTGATGGTGGGATGTCGTTGGTGTTGGAGCTGGGGTTGGAGAGTTCTTTCACGATGCTGAAGAGCTCTTTGGTACTGTGTGCGTTGTTGTCTAAGCGGTCCTTGAAGGCGGTCCTCTTGGCGGTCCTGCTGAGTTGGTGGTGTCTGCGGGTGGCATTCTTGTGGGATGTGTGGCTGGCTGGTGTTCTGTCATGGGGCCATTTCTTCTCCAGCTTCCGACAGGTGCACCTGGAGATCCGGAGGTCTTCGGTGAACCAAGCGGCTTTCTTGTTGGTGTGGTTGGTTGTGGAGGTCTTGAAGGGGTAAGGGTGTCGGCGCAGTTGTTGATCCACTGTTTGAGGTTGGTCGCAGCGGTGTCTGGGTCGGTTGGGTCGATGGGTGGTCTCAGGGCGAGGGTGGTAGTCAGTTGGTCCTTGGTGATCTTGCCCCAGCAGCGGCGTGGCAGCTGTTGGGTGCGGTGGTGCTTGGTGGGTTTCCTGAAGGTGAAGTGGATGCATCTGTGGTCGGTCCAGTGTATCTCAGTGGTGTGGTTGAAGGAGACTTGGGGGCTGGTGGAGAAGATGGGGTCCAGCGTGTGTCCGGCGGCGTGGGTGGGTGCCGTCCCGAGTTGTTTGAGTACAAGGTTGGCAAGGTTGTCGATCAGGGCGGTGGAGTTGGCGTCGTTGTTGTTCTCGAGGTGAAAGTTCAGGTCCCCGAGGAGGATGTAGTCCGTGGAGGCGAGGGCGTGGGTCCTGACGAGGTCAGCAATGGTGTCGCTGAACTGTGGTCGTGGTCCGGGTGGTCTGTAGACGAGTGTTCCTCTGATGGTGGTGTTGGGGTCGGTGTGGATCTGGAAGTGCATGTGCTCGGCGGTGGTGAGGGTGTCGTCGGTGTTAGTTGAGACTCTCAGGGTGTCCTTGTGGATGATGACGATTCCCCCTCCCACTCCGTTGGTGCGGTCTCTGCGAGATATCTTGTAGCCATGTGGGATGGCTATGGCGATGTTTGGTGCTGAGGTGGCGTTCAGCCAGGTCTCCGTCAGGAAGGCGACGTCTTGGGCGGTAGAGTCTAGGAGGTCCCAGAGTTCAATGGCGTGTTTGCGAGCGGAGCGAGTGTTGAGAAGGATGCAGCGGAGGTGGTTGGGTTCTCTGGTTGGTGGTTTGGTGGGCTGGATGGTGTTGAGTGCGTGGAGGTTGTTGGAGTAGTAGAGCAGTCTGGCGTTGCGGGGGGTGCGGTCGCTGCGCGGTCTCCATAAGAGGCGAAGTGGGAGGGAGGGGTAGCTGGGAGGCGGGAGTGGGGCGGCCAATGGGAGAGGGCACGGGGTACAGAAGGGAAAGGGGCGGGCCACGGGGGAGCAGCGGCGGGAAGCGGGTAGCGGGGGGCACAGAGGGCAGGGGCACACGAGGAGTGCCTAAGAAACCACAAGACAATTATACAAAACAGCAGAGCAGCAGCAATACCACAGAGACAATTTTAGAAGTAAACAGGAGAGCAGTAACAATACAATGGGAGACAAGGAATGCAGAAAGGAACCTGGGGCACACCAGTGGAGAACCCTCATAGGCACTCAATTCCCTGAGGAGACGAGCGGCGTGGGGAGTGACCTGGGGTCAGGTCGCGCTCACCTGCGCCGCGCGGCCCCCATGAGAGGCCAAGTGGGAGCGAGGGGCAGCTAGGAGGCGGGAGTGGGGCGGCCAATGGGCGAGGGCATGGGGTACAGAAGGGAAAAGGGGGAGGGGCCGTGGGGGAGCAGCAGCGGGAAGCGGGGAGCGGGGGGGCACAGAGGGCAGGGGCACACGAGGAGTGCCTAAGAAACCACAAGACAATTATACAAAACAGGAGAGCAGCAGCAATACCATAGAGACAATTTTAGAAGTAAACAGGAGAGCAGTAACAATACAATGGGGGACACGGAATGCAGAAAGGAACATGGGGCACACCAGTGGAGAACCCTCGTTGGCACTTGAGTCCCTGAGGAGACGAGCGGCGTGGGGAGTGACCTGTGCCAGTTTACCGGCACGCCATTTTTCTTGTAACCGCCTTTCTAGAACTGCTACGAGATTTGTTTTTTGGGTCCGAATAGAAGCTTGACCCTCCTCACATCCTATTTCATTGTTATATATCTTATATTCCAGGCTTTGAATCTTTCTTTCTAGGTCTTGAATTTCTGCCTTCCTCTGCCTATTTTTATATACCTGAGCTGATGTAATTTTCCCTCTTATAAAGGCTTTATATGTGTCCCAAACTATTCCTATAGGAGGCCAACCCTTTAAAATGTAAATTGGGCTGGTAACAGCTTCACTCCCAACCATTTTGGCAGGATGGTCCATGCTTCCAACACCTAGTCCCCCTTTGTCTCACTTTCTGGGAGGAATACACAAAGCCCAACAACTAAGGTATTCAGAGTCATGTGACCTAGGACACTGGCAGCAGACACCAGGATACATGATGAATGTCTTCTCATTAAACAGCTCAAGTGCCTGACATTTTTGTTTAAGCTCTATGGGTTTTTCAGCGCCTACCCAAGTGGAGACTTAAATTGTATGAAAAAGGAAACTTAAGTTGTATGAAAAAGGAAGGGTTGGAGCAACATTAGAACTGCACTGAATGCAGGAATGAGACATGTTTTAAAGTGCTAATAGAGTGGGTGGCACAATGAGTGGTGCAGGCTCAGTAGGAGCATTTAATTTACAGGCGCTGAGTGCAGGTAGTTCCATATACTAGGGACTTATAAGTAAATTAAATGTGCAAATCAGGTGTAAGCCAATTGTAACATGTTTTAGAGAGACAGCACAAACACTTTAGCAGTAGTTGACAGTGGTAAAGTGCACAGAGTCTTAATGAAAACAAAAATAAATTCAGAAAACCGGAGGATTGGAGGCTAAACGTTTGGGAGAAGACCACACCAAGGATATCAAGCCCACTAGTGATAAAACTACAAAATCCCTGATTTTGCCTAATGAACATCTCTCAATTGTGGATGGAGGGTTTTTCACTCTTGAGAATATACATATATGTTAAATATTGAACTCTTTTTGGGGTCATAATTATGAGTTGGGCATTAAATTCTGATTTCTGCACAAACTTCCATTTGCCCATAGTTCAGAATTCTGAGTAATTCTCTAATTACCACAATTCAGAAAATTTCCTCCTAGTGAATTTTGTCCGTTCAAACATACTAAAACTTACCATGGTATACCATGAAGAAAAACTGACACATGCAGAAGTAGGGCTGAGGTGGCAAATGGAGATTGAGTAGGGTGAAAGTGTCCATGATAGCCAAGTCCAGTGCCAGCCAATGTCAGTGTTGCTCACATGAAGCTAACACTCAAAACCAAAGGAGGCACCTCCATTCCCAGCTCTGACCTAAACTCCATGAATTCCTTGGCATTTGTGAGACATAAAAAAGAAAGGGGTCTCACAAGAACCCACCCAGTTTTAGAACAGAAAACTTCTACATACCAGCACTGATGGACAATCACAGTCAGTAAAACAAGTGCAAGTGGAAGAGGAAATGAAGTAACCCTAGAGTGACACCTTTAAAAAATGACTAGACCCAAACAAATTGCAGCTGAATTCCAAACATTTCATTAACTACAGTACACATTTAAAGGATAATTCACATTAGATTAGCATTTGAGATTCATATTAAACTGTAGATACCTTTTTGTGGATCCTGCTTCTTTCTAGAGATATTTTTATTTTTTAGATCTGTTAGATGGGCAGATGGTATATGTGGCACACTTTAAGTCTGGGGGGCAGATTTACAAAGAGATAATGTGATGGCTGTGTGAACAAAAGAGAGCACAATGGTGCCATATCTTCTAAGAAGTGGTGCATTTCTGCTCTGTCCCAATGCTGGGCACTTTTGGCTGCGATGCACTAACACATATACCCTTAGGCCATTTAAACCTGGCCCCTTGCTATAACTCCATAAAATATTGTTGCCCAGAGTTTTTCATTTGAGTTATGTGTCTTTAGAGAAGTAATTTAGCTTGGGTTGACATTGTTAATCCAGGCAAAACATTTCTGGACGGCATGATGTAATATTTCAAGAACCTTGGGACCTATATAATTCATTTTGGTGTCAAACATAGGTTTTGGGGGTCAAGTAGTGAAGTAGTCCTTAGAGAACCCCTTCTGCAATTTTCCAAAATAGGAGCTCTATAATGATATGTTGTAACCATCATATTGGTAATTTATTTTAACATTGTTTTTGTGTCAGGTTTTCTGTTGATTCAAATTTGTAAAAATGAGCAAAGCAGGTGGTAGTAGAGGATCTTTACCTCCTGACAGAGTGTTGCTAACTACAAAATCTAAGGACTCGTTCAACAAAGGAAAATGTGTCATATGCCAAACTAAGCTGAAAGAGAAGCTAACATCAACTGCGGCCAGACAGAAGAGAGTTCAAGATGCTGCAGAAATACGACAAGCAAACTTCACAAAAGATTAAAACTGATGAGTGAAGAGGATCAAATATTTAATTATTGTAACAACAAGTGCTACAAGTTATATACAATGGAAAAAAGCCTGGAAAAAAATGATCAGGCAATATCAGAAACCAGTATATCACAGCAAGTATCAGAGTCTCCTGAGAAAGTGACGACAATCAAACCCAATGCCCATCCACTTAGATGACTACCCCTCGTCCACCTCCAAAAACGGATTAGAAAGCAGAGGCTCTTCACTGTGTTATCTGTGGTTTAGCCAGAACAAGGGCCGAAAGAACAAAGTACAGAGAATGTGTGTCTCAAATGGCAAACATGTTTTTATCTGCAGATAGTTTCTTCCAAGATGATGTTTTCAGCTGATCAGCTGATCTAAACATTGAGGTAAATGTATTTGCAGCATATTTGAATGCCCAGACAAACTGCATGCATGCATACACTAAAAAGTATGAATGTACAATGAGTTCCTAGCAGCAACATAGCCACCAGTCTTAGGTTAGGTTTGCACTCTTTGAAAAAGCAAATTACTTTTTAAAGCCACTCTTGAGTGTTGGCTACGGGCTCACACTAAGTGAGATCAGAGAAATAATGGTCAACATTGATGAAACTGTATTGCTCCATAATAATGAAATAAAAAAAATTCTGGTGAGAATGTACAATAACAGAATTCAATTATGACAGTCGAACAAAAAAAATTAGCCTCTTATGGTGTTCTCAGCTGATTTGACTCCTGGAGATCTTGCTGCCAAAATAAGATCACAGGATGCAGTAAAATCAGCAGGAACCATTCTAAGAAATGTCCTCAAAATTTAGATTTTGGAGTTCTGACAAATTTTGTGATGCCGCTGAGCTCTCCAAATCATGGGTGTCAGCAAGAATGCCTGTGTTGTTTTAACATTTTTACATCATTGTTTAATATCAGCAAAACAAAATAGTTACAAACTAAAGTTCTTAACATCAAAACAGAAGCCAACATTGGTGATGGCTTTGAATATATAAGCGAATGAGTGCAAGACAATCCCATGAGCCAACAGGTTTATGCTGTGCAAATGTACTGCATTTGACAAATTATGCTTTATGAAATTAAATTACGGCAAAACAAAAACTCCACTACACATGACGGCTGACACACGCAATCTATGACAAGTGCAAAAGTAGAGAGCTAATCGGTTCAATGAACAGGTTTAATGTAACAGCAAGTTATGATGACATAGTACGGTACAGGATCTTGTTAGCAACTCATCATCCTGCAAAAATCTTGTGAATCCGACAGCGCATTACTTCCAAGTCATTTTTCCAGGAAAGGATTTACGATTGCCTCTCTTGAAAATTTGGATTTTGAAGACAGCTCTTCTTTGTCTGGAACATCCATCACATATGATACTGTCATGGTGCTTTTTCAAGAGCGTACCAATGAAGTAGTTACTGGAAAACAAGCTGTGTCAGCTTTAGGCATAAACAAACAAAGCTTTAAACTTATATACCAACAGTCTTGCAAATGTGTGGAACATCACTACAATCCATCAACGCATCCCAGTCTACCAGAAGGTTTCAAAATGGCTAAGGACATGGATGTTCTTCTATCTGATGCTGCGGTCCGCAAAGCTGATTTAACTCAATTTATTTTATTGATTATTCAGTGCAAACTGAAGGATAAAGAGCAGCCAGTGCCTAGATCGGCTGAAATTTATGCTCTGAACTCCCAGAATACTGTCCAACTGAAGAAGGTTGGGTTTTTACCTGTAATACCATCTCCAGACACAAAGTATAAAGCTCTAACAAATTTCCAAAATGCACATGCATAGTTTAAAGACCAGCCTATCCTGCCAGTTTTCTGTGATGAAGGGGCTTTCCATATTGTAGCTGACATTTTTATGAGCAATCCAGTAGAATTTGATGATCTTTAGTAAATGATGTGCGTTTTCCACATGGTAAAGGTTGCGTTGCAGTGTGCTGGAAGTTATCTCAGTGGATGTGGTATTGCTGATGCACTTATTGAGGCTGAAACCTTTGAAAGCAAAACTGACAAATCAGTTTTGAGGGGAACTCATTATATTTGTTTATTCCAAGTTATTGTCATCATATCTGAGGCTATGGAAACAATACATTGGAATGAATACTGGAACAAGAATGACAAAGTAGGTTTTGCATATATTATATAAGAAGTGAACAAGGCACAGGGTGCACTTCATTCTAAAGACATAATGCAAAGCCAGGCAATGTCCAATGCACTCAAAATCGGAAAACATGAAAACTTAGTTTGTAGAGTTTTTCAAAGAATGTTAAGAAAATTCTGAACTTTGCAAGTGCTGGAGAAATGTTTTATAGTTGATAGCTCTGGTGAAAACTTGGTAAGTGCTGATCAGGAAGGTAATTGAAAGCTGTACATGAAGACTATGGAGTAACTGATTACTTTGTCTCACCAAGTTCATTTGCAGAAGCTACCTAAGAAATGGGTCCTGGAATTTGGAAAAAGTGAATAAGTTAGAGGTGGAAAAAACATACATCTACAGAAAATTGATCCAAAGACATTTTGTGGTGAAAGACAGAGAGGGATAGGTTCAATTTCGTGGCTCCAAATATAAAACTGGAACAGATGATCCAGAGATCACTGAAAAGCTCCAAGGGAGTTGTAAGTCAGACACATACAAGTGAATATGGTGCTCAATGGCAGCTAGTTTACCATGAAGTCCTTTTTATTTGCACTGTTTTCAGAGAGATCACAAATTCAAAATTAATGTGCACTTGTGAAACTGTTCCTCACCAATTACTTGTGGGAAAGAGAGGGGAACTTTTTAATTAACATATTGAAATCCTTCTTCATTTCATGCAGCAGCAAGGAAATATATATATATATTTCATATGAAATCGCTCAGCAATTGAGGTGCCTCACACGTGTGTGTTAAAAACAACGGCTATAAAATATAACTCCTGCCCAGTGGGCGTGTCCTGCAACAGCATTCTGGTCTTTGTAGTGTGCAAGTTTTTTAAAGTCCATAGTGGTATGCAGCTATGCCTCCCAAGTTTCTTAAAATCCTCTAGTAGGTTGCCAGGGAGAGCACGACTGGATCCCTGCTCGTATTTCCTTCCCAAAATGGTCACGTCCTTCCTTGGACGCTGATTCTGCATAGCATGCAGGAGCTGCTCTTCCGCAGCGGGGCACCTTGCGAATCAAGCAGGGATCCAGTCTTATATATATATATATCCCACAAGGATCGAAAGCGTAATGGCGGCGCTGCTGGGCTAACAATAAACGATAAATAGCACTGAAAATGTGATTTCACCTCGCCTTTTCCTGGATATTGTGGAGCTGAGAGACGAGCATGTTGAATATATATATATATATATATATATATATATATATATATATATAATAAAAGTAATGTTTACCTACCTATGGAGGAGTGCGGCCTCGTATCTGGGGAACTTTGTGGTAATATATATATATATGTTACAAAAACATAGTAATTTTTCGATATCTATGACTCAGAAGGGGAAGTACTTACTTGCACTTGCACTTTAAAAAGGTGGCGACCCCTCGCACATGTCATGTGATCAAGGCCCCACGTGGGCTGAAGCGCGTCGTGGCGGTGGTGTTGTTGGACATAACGAAAATAAAATAATTGCACCATCCATCTGGGTTCGCCTCGTCTGTTTGTCCATCCCTGGAATGTGGTTGGAGGACGACTTCTGGTGAAATATTTTTCGAGTTTGCTTCCTGGAAAATTTGCAATAGCCCTTCTCAGCTTTGGGTCGTGAGGCGAGAGGCAGCAACTCTGTTCACAGATTTTTCAGACAATTCTTTGAGAAGAAGCTGCCGTGATTGCCCCGGGGCAGCGGAAGTACGAGGAGCTGCAGAGGAGTGACGAGGTCGGAGCAGGGTCAGAGGTCGGCTGACTGGAGAACCTGAACTGGCCGTAATCGTTCTTGGTTGCAGTACAAGCGCCGCTGAGAGCCCTGTTGAGAAGTGTGCAGATTTCTGGCAAGTAATACTTGGCTTTACATATTACGAGTTTCGGTTTTTTATAAAGAATTCAAATTCGACCAACAAACACCATGTCTGCCGACATGTTGAAGAATCGAGAGGAGGCAACTGCGGGGATGTTTCTAGATTCAGCAATTAGTGAATCCATCCAGCAACCGAGTTCAAGCAGTCCTCAAACCAGCCAGCCCAAATTAAAAGAATTATTTAAAGCGCTAGAGAGAGCGAGCAAAGTGGAGCAAGCAAAATGGTGGGAACACCGTTCATTAAGTTAATACCTGGAGGTGGGTCGAATACCCAGGGGGCTCCGCATCATGTTAGCACCTTCATATGAAGACCCGAAACCAGGCATGCTTTCCGAGTGGGCTGAGTGTAACCTGGAGTCCTCTCGGCGTTTGGTGGAAATTCTAGTTAAATACGCCGAGAGGGATAGGGTTAAACTGCTCAGCCAAATTGACGAATTAAATGGGGAGATAGAAAAATTATCAGAGGATCCCCTAGTGCGTAAATATCAGGATGAGATGCTGGCTAGACTACATAAAGAAGAAGAGATCATCAAAAAAAGGAAAACGTACAAGTTTCAAAGAGACAGATTGGAGTACGAGCACGGACAAGTTTTTACATTCGCAAGAAAATATGATACCGTGAAGGTGAAAACAAAGATCAGTGCACCTTTGCCTAATACTGAAAAACTAGTGGCTGGTGCACCACCTGAGGTATCTTCAGTTTCTGACATAAGCTCGAATGTGGACAGTGAATCTGATGGTGACCAGCAAAGGGCCCAAAGGATGGTGTTTCGCAAGTTTACCCTGCCGCAAGAATTGAATTGTGTGCGCCGGGACTGCAAACAGACCCTGCGATCAAGTGCCAGAAATGCAAGTGGAAACAAAATGCAAACTTCAAAAGGAGCGCAAGGCGTAAGTGCCAGAAATGGCGAACAACAAAAGGTGGTTCAGAAGAAACCGCGCAAGCAATGGAAAAGGAAGTAAGTGGCATTTCATCTGATGATTCCAAAACTGTCATTAATCTAACCAATTTGAAACTTTCACAAAATGAGATTGATCTACTAGCCTTGGGCCTATCATACAGTGCCAAGAGTAATTTTGATTATGCGGGGACCAGGGTTGACTTATATCAATATGTCCGCAAGTTGAAGCTTCAAAAATACCACACAACTAACAGAGCAGAAGCAGCAGGGACTATTATACCACCCAGCTCCGGTTCTCCACCTTTGCTAGCAGGAGATGTGGAATTGTATAATGATCTATGGCAGATACAGGGCGAAAACACACAAACAACTGACAATTTATTTTATGAGAATGTGATGGCTACAGCTCCTAAAAATTTTAAACCAAAATCAACTTTTTGTCATCTGATGATTAAAGACAATCTTGATGCATTTCATGAAAAGATGGCATCGGATCTGAAACTATTACATTTCAAAGAAATTAATGTCCACAAAACATTTCAATACCGGGATCGGGCATATCATCAGCATATCAGTAAAATTTGCAGTAACACCAATGTGATAGTTCGACAATCCGACAAAGGCGGAAATGTCGTCTTGTGGCCCAGAGAAATGTATATGAACGAAGCTTTGGGACAGTTGAATGACAGGAGCTGTTATAAAAAATCTAACAGTGGAGAAGCAAAGGGTGCCTGGAACACTTTGTGTACAAACTTGATGGGTTGGAGGAGTAAGGGCTTAATCACTATGGAGGAATATGCTTTTTTTTACAAATGAACATCCAGTGATGCCCCAAATATATTTTATCCCCAAGATTCATAAAGACAATGTGAAACCTCCGGGTAGACCCATAATCTCGGCGTGAAATTCAATAATGGAAAACACAAGCAAATATGTTGTCTTTTTTTTTGCAAGAGCATGTTCGAGGCCTGTCTTCATTTATTTTAGACACTGGTGATCTGCTGGATAAACTGAAAGGTGTACAATGGAGAGCGGACTATTTATTGATCTCTCTGGACGTCTCCACATTGTATACCAGTATTAACCATATGGATGGTCTGCGTGCAGTGGAGTATTTTTTAAACAGGAGGCCAATGAAGTTTTATGAACATAACAGAATGTTACTAAGTATGATCAAACTATGCTTAGAGAATAATTTCTTCCTGTTTTCATTTCAAGTGTTTCAGCAAGTGAGGGGAGTTGCTATGGGGGCCTCTTTCTCCCCCAGTTATGCCTGTTTGCATATGGGCTACTGGAAGGAACAGGTATTTGCAGTAATGATACGGATTGTGCAAAGGCTCAAGTTGAGTGCAAGGAGAGACTATTGAGGAGGGGCTATCGACCAGGAATGGTGGATGAGGCCATAAGGAAAGCTAATGCTCCCAATAGATCTTTAAGTAGAACTAATCGGCCTACTCAAACAAAAGCAGCCATGAATGTAACTCGCCTAATCATGAGATACAGCAGCCAACATAAAAACATTTGCAGAATAACCACTAAACATTGGAGTCTAATTACCAGTGATCCAATACTGGGACAGACAATGACATCTTCGCCCAGCATTGCCTATAAAAAAGCAAAATCACTTGCTGATCATCTGGTGACCAGCAGTCCTGAAGTGAGAGTAAATATGAACTGGTTGAGCAGTAGCAAAGGTTTTATAAAGTGTTCAGTTTGCAAGACCTGTAAGTTTGGAGAAAGCAGAACTCAATATACAATTCCACTGAGTACTAATCCAATAACTATACAAAGCAAGTTGACCTGTAAAACCGAGTACGCCGTATCTGTGCTTGAGTGCTATGTGGGAAGCACTAATTTGCAGGTGCACAAGCAAGTGCTCCAGTACGTACGGGCCATTAACAACGGCGACACGGCGTACCCGGGGGCCAGGCACTTTGGAGAAGTACACAATGGCAATGTCTCAGATTTGAGATATTTTGTCATTGACACGGTTCCACCGCGAAGAAGAGGTGGGACCCGCGAGGCTGAACTGAGGAAACTGGAAACCAGGCACATAGTTTTATCAGACTGTAAGGTGCCTAATGGATTGAACACCAGTGAGGATTTTTATACCTATCTTCATTAATGGTGTTAAATAAGAAATTTGAAAACATTAAGCACAGTTACCTCTCTCTGTATCTAGAAGAAGATTTCTTGATTTTAATCTTTATATCATAATTTTTCTTATTATAATTTAACACAGGGTTAGCACATACTTACACACTTTTCTTTTCTTAAGTAGTCCCATGAGTCAGATGCATTATGGTTGTAGTTACCAAGTTGGCTAAAAGAACCGCAGGTAAATGAACAGCGGAGCCACTTGGTCACCTTTGGAAACTCATTATGAAATCCCGAGAGATTGTTTACAGGTAGTTGGTTCAATCTTATGACATGAATAATAGAGAACCTGCGTATTTTTTTAAATGCCTGTTTTGTTGCAAACCATATTAGTGTAGAACTTTTTGTTTTTGCTTCTGTGCAAATTATAATAATAATTGGTAATACAAGTCGAGATAACACATTTTTTTTATATAAACATTTTATAGTTGTGGATTTAATCAATTGTATTTATGAATGTATAGTTGTTGTATAATAATATATATATTTATGATGAAGGTTTATTTAAATGTTTCTCTTTTTTTAATATATTCATATATTTATATATGTATATATATTTATATATGGGTGTATTTAAACTTGTATGTATTTATCTTGAAAGTACTGAGTTTTGGTCTGGAGATATTATATAACCTAACACAACATTTTCACAGGCAGGCTTTTAATTCTCAAATATGAATTTCTAGCATATATTTTGGACTGATCTGTATTTGACAGAAAGTTTAAGCATTGATACAGTTACAAAAACATGGTCATTTTTCTATATCTGTGACTCAGAAGGGGAAGTACTTACTTGCACTTGCACATGTCATGTGATCAAGGCCCCACGTGGGCTGAAACGCGTCATGGCGGTGGTGTTGTTGGACATAACGAAAATAAAATAATTGCACCATCCATCTGGGTTTGCCTCGTCTGTTTGTCCATCCCTGGAGTGTGGTTGGTGGACGACTTCTGGAAATTGTGTTGTGTTGGTGTGTCATTCTTTTAAAAATGGTACTGTATATTTTTTAGTGAGTGATGACAAGTTATAATAGTGTATGATCAGTTGTAGCAGATTGTCACTTGGATGATGTCATCAGTGATGTCACTGACGATGTCATGAATGATGTAATATGTGAAATCATCAGCAGTGGGTTGCGGGCACGCGAGTTACAGTTAGTACAACTAACTATAATGGAGGAATTTCAATGGTTTTGTACAAGTGAAATGTCCAGCTAACTATAACACCCCTGAAACCTATGGTTTGTTCAATGAATTTCTAAGGTTTTTGTAAATGCTAATTCCTAACTATAACATACTTGAAATCTATGTTTTTTTTCAATCTGAAATACAAGCATGTGTTGTATTGTTTTCTGTCAACTCTTATGTGAATAATTGTTTTTTTAATGACAGAAATCATTGCAGACCTTACAATTTCAAACAATGTTATCCAATGCTTGCACTACATTTCATTTTGCTAGATTTTCTAAAGTGAATTTGCACACTGTGAAATAACATGCTAACACTGCATTCCTTGACTCCCTCCAGGTGACTTCTGCCAAAATCTCATGAATACTTTAGAAAATACAACAGGACTGAAGTTTTTGTGGAGCACGTTTCGTCCACTCCTGATGGGGAAGGTTTTATACACGCCTGACAATCCTGTAACCCGTCAAATTGTTAAAGAGGTGAATTGGATATTTTGTCATGAATGAGATAATACACAATGTGGCAATGAGTCAGTGCATGGAGGTAATGTTTACGGTGGGATTATGCCTTCAATCCAATGACTATGCCTTGATTCAAAATCTGCGATAATTACACTAACCCTCTGTTATATACGTAGTTGGTATTCTCTGGCACTATGAGCATTGATGTTTGATGATTCAAAATAGTTCTAAATGCTGTAAAATGGATGGAAAATTAGCACATTACTTACAGGTATGTAACGTGAAGCTAAACAGCACATAGATGCAGAATAGCACAGATCGAATAAAATAGCAACAAAAGGACCTTTTGTGTAATACAACCTTCCAGACAAATCCCTCGATATTAATGACCTATTGTGCAATTTAAATCGAAACCCAATTATGAAACATGCCCATGGTGCCAGACAGATGCACAGGCTCATCGCAAAATGTAGCCGCAAAACTTCAACCTTTACATGGATAGTCTTTGTTTTTTTTAGATTTGACACGTATTGTGACTCGTATTGATATGCAATGTGACACAAGGGGCCATATGCACAAGGGAATGGTGAAGCGTGGCATTAAGCAAACATTGCTAAGGCCATGCTCCGCCATTCTGAAAATGTAGGGATGCTCCTTATTCACAAGGATGCTGCACACCCTTGCGTCTCCCCTAGCATTGGCTCTAAATATAGCTGTTTAGTGCCGACACAGGTACCCTTGCACAATACTTCAAGGGTGTCTACGTTGGGGTGAATGATTGTTTATGTGCAGGAAGGTGTCCCTTCCCTCAATCCGGAATAGTGAATTGTAACTCCAATGCAGGCTGCTTTGTGCAGCACACATAGAAGTTACAAATCATCAGTTTTTAAATACATTTTTTATTTATGCCACCCTTGTAAATAGGGGGCCGCGTCAAAACCAATGAGTGTTGGGGCAGAGTGCCCACTGCAACACCCATTGCATGCCCCTTTCACACTAAGGCCTGATTCCGATTTCGGCTGGAAAATGTTTTTCCCAACACGGACCTGTCATATCTTGCGACCCAACCGTACACACACCTTCCGAATGGCTTAGTACGATGCGATGCTTGAAATTTACAACCGACTCGGCCGGAAAAAACAATTACGTCCGGAAAGGAGCCTGGCGCGATAGACTCATACGCAAATGACTCCTTGTAGCCAAGCATTAAAACGACACAACAGACTCGGACGTGAACGATGCCAATTAGTCCAGCATTAACACAACCCAATGGACACGTATGCAAACAATTCTACACAGCTAAGCACATACACGACGTGACAGACTCTGTCTCATCCCCGTTGAATGTGTTCTGGTGCGAATGGGAGCTTAAATACGCCTCGTCCAAATGCTGTGAGGTGCTGGAAGCGGCGCCCTGTATGACGTGTAGAAAAAATGGATTGCACTTGCGTGTTCAGAAACTGCTTGTAAAAAGCCTCCGTACGACTCGAATTCTGTGTTTCCTGAGCCAGTTTGGTCTGTGACAGAGCACGATTTGGAGCAGACGATTCTGTCAGAAATGTGCCTGTAATACGCATCGTACACACTCGTTTGTAGAAAAAAGCTCCGGAAACGAGTCGGTCGTAAGGTAAGCCTACAAATTGCATTGGGAAGGTATTTTTAGCGACATCGGAATCGACCCCTAAGTGTAGCGTGAAAGGGGGCCTTATTTACAAGGCGGAGTTAAGCCACGTTAAAAAGTGCTACTTAAAAAATAAGATTACCTAATTTGGTAAGGCATAGAGGGCCCAACACGATTCCCCAGTAGCGGCTGCCTTAGAACCGGGGTGGTAAGCCAAGCGGGGGTGGAAATAAATGTAAAAAATAATAATAATTAAAAAATGAACATACCTTTTTCTTTGCCACGGCCTCTGCTGCATACTCTTCAAGTCTGCATCAACACCAGAAGCACTCAGGCTTCCAGGCTCTCCCATCAAGAAGCTTCAGAAGCAGCTTCCTGATTGTTCTGAGCCTCCTGTTTGGATACTCAAGCAGTGCCTGGAGATGCTGTGCATGTTCTCCATGGAGCTGTGCAACACAGCCCAACGGAGAAATAAGCATGACGGTTTGCCCTGCCCCAGAGGGCCGGCCAAACTGTCATGTGCACTAAGAGGAGCAACAACCACTACTCACTCTGCTTGGCGTCACAGAGCCCCGCCCCCACCTGGCTCCGAGTGCGGCATCGAAAAACAAAATGATAAGAACGTCTTGTTATTACCATTTTCTTTTACTTTTGTTCACTGCTTAAATAGCAGTGGGGCGATGCTCCTCCGCCTTTACGGAGGAGCCGCCGCTGTGATTCCCAGAGGCAAAGCTGTCCAACTGGGGAGATAGCTTTCTCTTTACGAATATGTTACCACCTCCTTTGAGGAATTGGTAACATTTTGGTGGTTTCTGAATGCCTTCCAAATGAGATGCATCCAATTCTGATTGTAGTATATATCGCAGTCAAGAATAAGCCCACTAGGACCCCTCAAGCAATATGTTAGAATTATGTAGAAGTATTTGCAACCCCACCCCCTCATCCTGGTTAGCTGCTGTGAGAGTTAAGACACTGTTGCTTTGTCAGGGACTGAGGAAGATGTTAGTGTCTCAGTGTTGATTCAAATACTACACAGATATTAGCAGAGGAAAAGCCAGAGTGGAGCCTAGCTGCTGGCTGAGACAAGAACAATCATTACTATCTGAATGAATGGTTGGAAATATAAATAATTATTGAGAAAGACAATTGAGAGGTACATAAGTAATTGTACTTTTTATATATTTACTTTGTATTTTATACTCTAATCACAATTCTGCTCCCAACTCACTAATATTTTTTATATCTCTTGAAGCTGTTTTTCCTTCTAGCTCAATTTAGCTCACATCTAACTTTTTTATATTGCAGAGGTGTAATTAACTGAACTCTACAATAGACTTATAGTGACTCTCAGTACACACACCTTCACTTTCAGATCAAGTTCATTATACCTAGCTTGCACCTTTTGCACACATTATGCTGGAGTCACATTTCTATGTACAATATTAAGGAAGCCCTAGTTCCTATCACACAATCTGCTTTTAATGAAGCACTTCTCATCAGAAGTTTGTTGTTATATCCATACTGAGAATTGCAAGAGTCAGTTGAGGAACAAAACTTGAGGGGGGGCTTGCAAAGTGCATGGACAGGCCCCCCACACTCAGGACTCTGTCAGGAGCTCTCAGGCCCACCAGCACATTGCCATGGGGTGCCCCCTAGAGCTCGAGGGACTCCTTGCACTGCGGTGGCTGTGGGGCTATTGTTACGCCACTAGCAAAAGTATTAAAAGCTTAACCAGAGCTTACAGGTATGCATGCTGCACGTCCCTTGCACGCCTGTGTGACACAAACAAAACAGCACCCACTGTACACAGTGGACTGGCATTTCTGTTCTAACCGTCTGGAGGATTCATTCACGAGGGGGTAGAATGTTGAGTGGGAAGTGCTGCAGTGGGGTAGCAGAATGCAGAACAAAGGTAGTCAAACTTGGGCTTCCTTGTATGCCCATCTGTTGCCATCAGTTTCTGGATTTAGGTGTCGACTAGTTCTATGATCTGTTCTTTCCAAATTGGCGATGTATCTAGGAAAATGTATTCAGTGTTTTCAATTCAAGATGGAAGTTTTTTAGGGCATTTCATTTCTGTTTAAATCATTTAAGGAAGCATCTACAAGTGATTAATGTACCACAACATATTTGTTTATCTATATTACAAGACTTTGATCACCCATTTGCTACTATCTTTGCCCTTGATTTTCGATCCTGTGTGGCTTAAGAGTTTGCTGGATTTCTTCTGTATTCTACTTTTTTGGCTCATCCTCCCTTTTGACGTTGATGCAGCTTGATGACTTGCTGTATCTTAATCTTGATGTGCAATAAAATGATTAAAAATTGCCAAGGAGGTTTTTTACCCTTTGCCCTTTTCACCTCCTACTTAAATCCCTCTTAAGAAGACATTTGACACCTTTTATATGCTATATGAAGTGCAGAGTGGCGTTGCGGCAACTGGGAGGGCTAGTGCTTTCCGCAGACAATACAGAGGGCAGTTTAACAGTATACAGTCCTTTGCAATAGTTCATTCTAATATTCACTCACTCCTGATGAGAAAAATCAGACATTGTATTGAAGAGCTGCACTAATTGGAAATCAGCGCCCATGGAACCTTGAATGTACCTCAATATTTTTAACCTGCTCCAAATCAATTTGTGCTTGCTCTCCATCCTGCTCCTTCATTAGCAATGAGATAATGATGTTCTGAGTTTAAACAGTTTGACCACTGCTAGGCTGACTTCTGGTGTCAAACGTCCTACATTCAGCCCAAAATACATAGTCAGGGTACATGGTTACAAAGTAATCCGTTAATTTAATCCAGAACATGGAAGAAGAAGGAGTGAGCTTTCAAAAAAGCACCAAAATGAAAATTCTCTACAAAATGTTTGATTTTGTTAAGCATTACACAGACGGTAGATGATACTGAACTTTCACAGATTCCTCTTGATACAACTGATTTCAGAGCATATAACACCACAAGCACAGAATGCAAATGACCTATGCACTGCATGATGGTGGTGCCAGGGCCAGAGCCTAGAAGAAGAAGGTGGGACAGGTAAGGTAGATACACTCTCCCTTCTGTGGCATTGCTTTTTCGGCAAACAAGAGATACAGAAGCTACACATTATCCCGAATTGTTCTTTAGGATCACTCATGATTTCATTCAGTGTTCTTTTAAAGCTTTCAGCAGGCCCATTGGTTTGGGTGAAAGTAAATAGAGAACCGCTAAGTTTCTCCACACTTATCGTGCATGGACTTCTTGTGTGAAGAAATGAAGTTTGAGCCCCTGTCATACAGGACCTCCTTTAGAAAGCCCACTGTGAAAAAATTCTGATGAGCGATAATGTTATCAATCATGTAGTGGTGGTAATCAGAGGAATTGTGAAATGGCCCACAAAATCACAGAGTTTCTGTGGCAAATCAGAAAGTCTTGAAGTGTAAAGATCAGGATTTACTATTAGCATATTGCAATGATTTGCAAAAAGCAAAGCTCCAGTTAGCACTGTCCGGTGAAGCTATGTCCTTCCTGGTAGTTACAAATTAAATATTTTCGCCATCACAGAGGCCACGGCCCATGTTATACAAAATGTCAGGCTTTGCAAATGAAAATGGAATGCAATAAAATGCTACCATGAGCTGCAAATGTTTGTGCATTTCATAAGGAGAACATTGCAAAAACTTGTGACAAGGGGAAAGAGTTCTAGCCCACTTCAGCGAAACGGGAATGTGGGAATCCAGACACTTGAAGAGGGGTAGGTAGGTGCTTTGAATGTTACCACCCAAGAAGAGAAATTCATCGAGCCCCAGAAAGTCACTCACTAGTGGGCACCCTACGGGGATGACTAGTGTAGCACTACGGAGAGGAAGGAGACAGTAGAGCATTCCCTAGTGGGCCCTAGTGGACCCAAATGGAGGTTGGTGATTATTGACTATTGAAAGTAAAGGGTGAGGCAATGCTCTATTCATCCCATCCTTGTGACTCAATAAGAAATGAATCAATGTTTTACAATGGTCATAAAGCAATGAAGACTTCCGATCTATCCTTACCACTAATCGCTAGCACAATGAAAGCTGCATGTGGGGAGCAGCTTCCAATTTCCTTTTGACAGTAGTGGGAGAAGACCAATATAGGTTGCATGGGCCCCTGCGTTCTCTTCTAACATCCCTTGCTCAAAGAGAAATGGTTTATGGAGTTGAAATCTCAGTCCATGTAATTAATAGGGGGTTGCACTAGTGTGCCTTTATAAATATGAATACACAGTTGACTAGCTAGCCTGGCTGATGAGGGGCGATACCCTCAAACCTGTCCCAGGATGATTGTTTCCGGTTCAGGGAGGACTTGGCTGGCACTTAGGGCTGGGCTGTTCCCATGAGGCACAGGGTCAAGACTGATTTACATATGGCTGGGTCCAAACTGAGATGTCATAGTAAGCAAAACAATGATGGATTAAACCCAGATCCGCAAATGGGGGAGAATGTTTGATTCGTTCAGCATTCAATCCATCATTTGTTCTTTTTGGATTTATACAACCAGCACTGTGTATGGGATTGGCCCTTTCACAGATGCTATACAGCTACACCACTTTGATGTGACCTGGCCATTAATAAATCAGGTTCATAAGGTAATTAAAAAAGGTTTTACCAAGAAATGGTGGAACATAAACGTGTAGCATGCAAGGAGATCCTCAGAAAGGTGCCAGAATGAGCTGCCAGGTAGGTCACAGCCTATAAGATGTGAAATGTAACTGCTTGCCAATCTACCCAGTGGTATTAAAAGGGCACGTGTGCACTTTTGTGTGAAATCTGAATAATGATTTTGTACCGAATATGCTTCCTTGTCCATTGGATATATGTCATGTATCAACTTTAGTCTACTAGTCAACATGGGTATGTAACCTTTACAACGAAACTTTTACAACGACCTACCATTACAACGCAACTTTTACAATGCATACTATTACAACGCATTGCTCTGGGGGGCGCTCTAGGATAGGGAATAGGTTAATTTACTATCCAATAACCTTCCCTACTATCCACGGGGACTGGAGTTGGAATAGTAAATTAAACTATTCACTATCCAGCGCCCCAAAGCACTATGCGTTGTAATGGTATGCGTGGTAAAAACCGCGTTGTAAAGGTAGGCGTTGTAAAAGTATGCGTTGTAACGTCATACATCCGTCAACATGCCACATCGATTAAGTGAACGTGTACTTTCATATGAATCAATCAATACTGACCTGACAAGTCAAACAAATATTACGAAAGTTAATAGATGGAATATGTAATCCTAACAGTCTCTGCAATGGAGCTAATTTTAGTTTCTGTGTTATTTATCAAGGACTGTTCTTGGTGAGAGACTAATGATGTAGGTCTTACATTTATTTCTGACAGACTGCTATGAAATATATCCGAAGTTTACTCTATCGTTCAACTCAGGATCACCATGTGGAAATACCAATGCATAAGAAACACTGTGGAACTCCTACCTTACAAATTAGGAGTCATGTTCAATGGCAGCGCATTGAAAAAAATGCACAGTTTACTAACATTCTCAGACCAACCAATAGATTTCTAACCCCCAGACTGACTGTCCTTATATATTTTCAATTTACTTGGTGCAGGTCTGTACCTGTTCCTCGAACGTTTTGCACTGATTCGCAATGTGTGTTTTTATCAATAGCTAATTTGCATTTTGACACGGCAAAACATTAATCTTTTCGAAGTGTAATACATACTTTGATACCTCTCTTATACTGATCATATTCTCTGCAATGGCCTTAGGCAAACAAGACTTTCCGGGAAATTGGCATGATGAAGGAGTATGGCGAAGCCTGGGATGTGCATGGACCAGTCATCTGGCAATTTCTTCAAAGCAGTCCGCAAGTAAATCGACTTAGGGTAAGAGAGAAGAGCTGCTCCAATGAAAACGTGAATCCATCATTTTAACTCAAGTGCTTTTTATTTGTCCAAAAAATCTGTTCTATATTCACAAGAAAAGGCTCTCACCAAGACATTCTGTAAATAAATCAAAAACAGTAAATATCTGTTAGTTAAAAAATAATACGATATGTAACTCTTATTTACACTGGAAATGTTTTTACTTTGTTATATTCTATCTTTACCATACAAAATATAATTCAGAAATGCCAACACAGTTATCTGTTAATTTGGCATTGGTCCTATTCTGAAAAAAGTAAAGACTAACGCTACCATAAACATAATTACATATATATATTCTAGTGCCAATGGCTGAGCTCAAAAGTTTAACAGACTCCTCATTCTCCTAATGAGCATAAACATTTAAATATTTCATTTATTGATTTAACTGTAGTTATTTTTGAGGGTTTAGATAGAGCTCACATTACTTTTCAGGAGTTTTGAGGGCTTAAATGTAAGTATTAGGTAGACTCGAGTGTCATCTCGTGCGCCTGCGCATTGTGACCTCTGTTGACCTTTGGAAGTAAAACCTTTTCGAGCTTCAAGAAATCATCTTAGCAGAGCTTGAGTTGGTCTTGCATGCGTAATGATACAACGCCAAACTGCATAAGTGTAGAGGCTAGGTTGATAGATTGTTTACAGAAGCTAACCTTAGGTCTCTCTATTTCTGGAAAGTTCTTCTATGGTCGGTCAATAAAACTGAAAATTGAAACCCCATTTTATATTGTGATATTGGAGAAATACCCCTTCATTTTATTGTGATATTGGAGAAATACCCCTTCATTTTTTACTTAATCCCTTATAGCAGAGATTGATATCTTCATTATAGTTTTTAGGGATTTAATGAGGGAACATGTTTATTGAGCAAGAAAAATTAAGGCTGAGCAAGCAATGCAGTTGAGGACATAAACAGAAATGGATTCCTATTTTACTAGTTTTTATTTGAAACTCTAGAAACTATTAGACTGGAAGATTCTAGAATTCGATTTGTTTATACCTCTCTCACTCCTGATCTTCACTCATAAATATATATTTTAGTTTAACACGGAAAATTCCCTTCAGACAATAGCACAGGAGCTTGGTTTTGTACTTGTAGACGTGCGATTTCATTCGACTTGAATTATTTTATGTATTATGTCAGTTATGTATTTTTATAGCATTTTTTGTCTTCCATTTGGATGTTTTCCGCGTTCATGTAATTAATACACAAGCGTTACATATTTACAAGTTTGATTGCATCCACGATGAAGGCACTGCTGGATAGGAAACAAAAAGCAGCAATACAAAAAAAGCTCGAACCAGCTCTGCTCCCTTCCGCTCTTTCTTTCCGTCCACTTTCCCTCTCTTTTCTCCATCTAGCTCCTCTCCCAGTATATCTTTCTATCTCCTTTTGCCTCACCACCAACTACTCACCCCTTCAATCCTTACTGTTTTTTTTTTTTGATTTCAAAAGATTTTATTGTTATAAATAAACAAATGAAGATACAGAATGTAAATAAAGTGATACATTTGTGAGCAATATAACAGACCATCAGAAGATGACATCCAATAATAAAACATATGAAATGCATCCATATATAATAAATAAAAGTAGTCTGCTAGAAATAAAAATAGGCATTCATGAAGATCAATCAGCTTAGCATATATGTAAACCATTCACAAATGTATCGCTATCAGTTGATATAATCAGAAGAAGAAAAAAGCAGAAAAAGAAGGAAGAAAAGCGAGAGTAAGAGGGAGCAGATGGAAAAAAGAGGATACAGAGAAGAAAGAGAGGAAAAAGGAAAGAAGGATTTCCCAATGAATAAACCTTAAAAATAAGGAATAAATCAGAACAAACAAGACGCCATTCAACCAGACATACGAAAGGGATATTGGTCAACCAACCCTTGTGAGGACAAATCCATGTAATTGACGAGAGCGGTCCAGACCCCACTAGCAATCGACGGAGAGAGATGAGCTTGATCAACCGAAGTATGAGCACTGCGTAAGAAGGAAACCCAAGCCCACCAAGTATGATACGAAACAGAGGAGAAGGATTTCCATTCCATAAGAATTACTTTCACAGCGACGGTCAAGAGAAGATCTAATAATTTATAGAAAAAGGAAGAAAGGGGATTGAGACTGCTCTGCCCGCACTATAAACAAAAAGTTCCCATTATTTTTATAAGAAAGAAGGTGCTGGTGATCTGGGACACAATCCCCTGAATCCCAATGATAGAAGGACAAAACCTTGTCTCTCCAGTATACTGCACAAAAGATAGATCCCGCACCCTTCAGACATCAATATCACTTATCAATCATATGATACTTGTAAACATCAAATTGTTCTCCCAAGAATCTTGCGGAATCAGTTTCTTCCAGAAAAGAGTTCCTTTATTATTCAATCATAACAATAGGCTATTGTTATGATTGATTAATAAAGGAACTCTTTTCTGGAAGAAACTGATTCCGCAAGATTCTTGGGAGAACAATTTGATGTTTACAAGTATCATATGATTGATAAGTGATATTGATGTCTGAATATTACAATTAATATTTGAAGGGTGCGGGATCTATCTTTTGTGCAAGATCTAATAATTGTAGCTCCATGGGTTCTAAGGGGAGAGAAGATGAAGCCGCAAGAGGGCCCAATAAAATTAATGGAAGAGAAAGTTGGAATTTAATATCAAAGATGAGCATAATATGCTTATGAATGAGGTCCCAAAAGGGTTGGAGTAGAGAGCAGTTAAAAAACATATGTGAAAAATCTCCTGGCGATAATCCACAACTCCAGCATAGATTGTCTTCTTTGAGATTGAGCGAATGTAGGCGCACAGGTGTCCAATGAAGAAGATTGATAGAGAAAAATTTAGATTGCATTAACGATGGGGCGATTTTATTGCGAAGAGAAAGTTTACCAATCATCTGCCATGTATCTGAAGAAATTTGTTCAATGATACTATGTTCAAAATGACGTAACCATTTATGTTTAGCAACCGTATGAGGGGAAGATGAAGGCGTAGATAAAAATTTATAAATTTTTGAGGCAACATGACCAGATTTTAACCAAATTTGAAAGAGAGTAACCGTAGAAGAAGTAGGATGAAGACGTACTTTAGCAAGTGCCACCTTTATTTTGAGAAAAGTATAAAAATCTAAATTAGTTAAGGAGAATTGTTGAGCTAAAGAGGAAAAGGGTAGAGGCTCATCGTTAGGACCATAAAGATGTTTAACCAACGATATCCCTTTAGACGCCCAGTATGAAATCAAGGAAGGATCAATATTAATTTTAATTTTAGAGTTCCGCCAAATAGACGACCATCTAGATTTATGAAGTGGAAACGCTACCAACTTGTCCACTTTTCGAACCGCAGACAGAGTGTCTAAAATGATAGAGCGGGAAAAAGGGATAGATAAGGTAGACGCAGTGCTAAAAGATGCAGTCGGTAACGGAGAAGCCAATTCCTGTTCTATGAACAGCCAGGAAGGCACATGACTAACGGGACAGGAAAACCAAAGAGCACCTTGGGAAGCCAAAAAGGCAGTTTGGTATTTATCCCAGTCAGGCAGATTAACCCCTCCCATATCATAGGGCTTCCGTAAGAATTTATAAGCCAATCTCGCTCGTTTAGCATTCCATAAAAATTTAGACGTCAAAACGTCAACTTCATGAAAAAAGGAATCTGAAAGTTTCACCGGAAGCATAGAGGATACAAAGTTAACAATAGGTGTAATCATCATTTTAAGAGTCTGAAGACGACCCCACCAAGAAATGTGTTTCGGTGACCAGGTATCTAAAAGACGGCGCACTTTAAGAATAGTCTGTCTTTCATTATAGGCAATTGTGTCATATAAAGTAGAACAGAAATAAATACCCAAGTATTTTAAGTGTTTAGACTGCCATTTGAAGCCAGCAGAACCCATATGTGTGGGGAAGCAATAGGCATTCAAGGGAAACAACTCTGTTTTCTCTTTATTTAAGGTGTATCCAGAAACCTTTGAGAAAAGGGCAATCGTATCTGAGATAGCAGGTATAGCCACGGCAATATCGTCTGAAAAAATAAGGACGTCATCTGCGTATGCAGCAGTTTTGATGCAGTGAGAACCAAACGAAAAACCTTTAATATCCGGATTCAGCTCAATCAATCTAAGGAGAGGGTCAATGGATAACAAAAATAAAAGAGGGGATAAGGGACAACCCTGTCTGGTGCCCTGGCGAAGATTAAAAAAAGAAGACGTAGCACCATTAACACGTATATTAGCTCTGGGTTGGGCCTATAAGGACATAACCATGTTAATAAAGGAGTCACCAAGATTATGTGCATATAAAACGGCCCGCAGAAATGGCCAAGAAACCTTATCAAAGGCCTTTTCAGCATCAAGCGCCAAGGCCGCAGCAGGGAGAGTAGAACGTTTGGCAGCTCCAAGAATGTGACAGAATGTGCGAATATTGTCCCGTGCAAGACGGCCTTTCACAAAGCCAGTTTGAGAGGAATGTACCAATGTAGGAATGAAGGATTCTAATCTCTTGGCCAAAATCTTAGCAAAGATCTTAGCTTCCATATTCAAAAGGGAAATGGGGCGAAAATTTTTGGGATCTGAATGGTCTTTTCCCTCTTTAGGGATAACCACAATTGTAGCATCCGCCGCAGTACCAGAGACAGATCCATTCTGAATAAAAGCATCAAACACAGACTGAAGCTTGGGAACAATTACAGGAAGAAAGGTTTTATAAAAAAGAATAGGGTAACCATCAGGCCCTGGAGCTTTCCCCGAACGAGTAGCCTTAATTGTGGAAGTAATTTCATCAGGAGTGATAGGGCCACCCAAAAGAGTAGTATCTTCCAGAGAAACCGATTTGATAGGAACAGATTTTAAGAATTCTTGACATTGTTCAAATGAGGCCTGATCAGAAGGTAAGTACAAGTTATTGTAAAAATCACGAAAAAAACTTCAAGAATTTCCCCGGTCTGAAATTTTTTAACACCTAGATGATTAGTAATAGAAGAGATTTGGGAAGACTTAAAGGAAGAATCTTGGAATTTCAATGTAGCTGCGAGCATCTTTCCCGCTCTATTTTTTAACAATAACCTTTTGGATTTCTGAGCTTGAACCCCAATATAGGCTCTCTTAGTAACTATGGTGTTGTATTTGTATTTGAGGAGCTTAATTGACTGTAGGCAAGATGTATCTTTAGAGTGACGAAAGGAAGATTCCAGAGATTTAATGTTGGTAGCGAGATCTGCAAGTTCTTTTTTAATATCAGCATTCCTTTTAGCCATACATTTAATAGCCTGGCCTCGGAAAGTGCATTTGAACGATTCCCAGAGAACAATCGGGGAGGAAACTGATCCTTCATTCTCCAGAAAAAAAGTGTCAATCGCGCTAGAAAATTCATCAACCTGGGTAGTGTCATATAAAAGTTCTGTGTTTAACCTCCAAGACCTAGCTTTCGATTTGGGAGCAAAGGACAAGAGATTAAAAGTAACCGCGGCATGATCAGAAATCAGAATAGGATGAATAATCGGAGAGGAGGAAGCAGGAACAAGGGAAGAGTGAACTATTAAGTAATCAATACGAGAGAAAGTAGAATGAGGTGAAGAGAAGAAGGAGAAATCACTACCAGTAGGATTATGAAGGCGCCATATGTCTTGCAGATGAGAAAGGGAGCACATATTAAGCATTTGTTTATGAGATTTGGGAGGACGAAATTGGAAAGCTGAATTCCTATCAAGAATGGGATCCATGACCAAATTAAAATCACCTCCAACAACAAGGTTACCGGAATGAGGCGTATCATTCAACTTTTTGGCAACTGATTTCCAAAAGGCCGGATCATCCTTATTAGGGGCGTAGATGTTCATAACATAAAGATCAGAAGAACCATCAGACAATCTAGTTAATAACCAACGACCTTCAGAATCGTGATCAGAAGAAACTATGGACAAACCTGAGTTCCTGGAAATCAAAGTGACAACCCCATTTCTTTTGCCACACGCATCAGAACAAACCACATCTGAAACCCAATCCTTCTTCAAGAATAATGCTTCTTGGGTAGATATTTTTGTTTCCTGAAATAGGACTAAATCTGAAGAGAGAGATTTGCAATAATCCAAGATCTTGGATCGTTTCACAGGATGATTTAAGCCCTTAACATTAAGAGATAACACATTCAAGCCAGGCATTGACTAGTATAGCAAACAATAACATAGGTTAAAAATAATAGACAGAAAGCAACCCACATGAAGACAACCGTCCAAGCATTCAACAACAATGTCCAAAAAGGAAAAACCATTGGGGAAATCCGAAAAGAGAAAAGAGAAAAGAAAGAAGAAGAAAGAAGAAAGAGAAGAGCCAGCAGAGAGGGTCTGAAAAAGACCAAATTCATACTAGGGGGGAACGTGGGACGACAACCAGGGGAACCATCATAAGGAGCAAATAGAATAGAAATCAGCAATCTACAGCCCCACTGTGTAGCAGGACGAAGTATAATTAATAGGGAACAGATAAAACATGACTATGGAATAAAGTGAAATTAGAGGATTATAAGATATATCAACATGAAATTCTATGAGAACAACCTGCGTATAACATGCATGTAACAATATAATGAATAGGTATAAAGACATGTTTAAGAGTAAATAAAGCACATCCAGAAGACGCTATATATCTATCGGGGAACAATACATAGAAGGAGTTATATCAGTTATGCACTATGCAAAAAGCGAGAGAAAACAATTAATCAATCAATGGACGTAAAATACGTAAAGCTGGTTATGAGAGATGTAGGAATTCATATGAGAATATGGCAAATGTACCTGAATATTCAATAAAATATTAAAGCACTGTAAACTGCACTATTGACATAATCCTGAATCCAATAGAATTATACATTAAGGAAAGAAATAAATATTCATTGAGTGAACAAGCAGAAAATAAATAAGTGAAATAGACAAGTATAAGAAGCATATCACTAAAAACATAACTGGAAAAAATAGGGATCATTGTAGCAATACCAGTAACAATCCATAAGACAGTACCGGAAATAAATAAATGATGGAAGAGTCAAAATACATAACAGCAAAAGGTACACAAGAATATATCAATCCAACTCATATTAGATGGAGCAAAGGGAAAGAAAGGCCAATTATAAACAGGAAGACAAAGAAATATCATGGAAACTGCAGAGAAGGAATGAACCAAAACATAAATGAAGAAAAGAAAGAAAAAGAAAACTAAAATAAACCACTGGTAACCAAAAAGAAAACAAGAAAGACATAGAAACATTAACAGGACAGTCAAATTAAAAGGTAACCTAGAAAGTTAAGCAGTACCACAAAAAGAATAAAAAAAGCACAAAGAGAGTACACCGAGCCATGGACAACCTGTAACATAAAGGGAGAGGGGGACATGTATGAAAAGAACAAAGAAAAAGAAGAAGAACCACATCATCGTAGGAAAATAAAACATCGTATATAAGTTAAGTGACTCAAAACAGAACAATATTCGTGTACCCAGACACCACTACACCAAGGAAAGAAACAAACCTAACAGCTCTTAAAAAGGACAAACACATTACTCTGACATATACTGTCGCAGACACAGAGGCGTCAGGTATAAACGACATCACTAGTTGCAGAACTGTCTGCACCAAGAGAAAAGAGAGGTACAGGAGTAATCAACACAATAGAGGCAATATAGAAAACAAACAATCCACAGGAGAGTATAGAGAGTAATGAGAGAATATCTCAAACGTGGTAACGAATGAAACAGCAGAAAGGGAGGAAGAGGAGTGAGAGTGAAGAAAGAGAACATATCGCACATATAATTGAGAACATCAAACAGAAAACTTCAAAACACAGAGAAGCAGTAAGAACGGTGGACCATCATGCCACCACCCAGATCTAAAAAGACAAACTTAAGAGATCTGAGAAAGAAAAAACACATAACAGGCCTGGACATCTATCTCAAGTGCCGGAAGTACTAGAAGTACGCGAAGCGTCCATTTGAAGCTCCATCTGAAGCTCCATCTGATTATCCAAAAAGGATGCCAGGTCAGCAGGCTCATCGAAAACTCTGGAACGGCCTTTGAAGGTAATTCGAAACTTTGAGGGACCAGAGAAGGAAAAGGGGATATTCATCTCAGATAGTCGCTTCCGTAGGTTTAGAAAGCCCTTCCTTCTTATCACTGTATCTCTGGCAAAGTCTTGAGAAATGGAAATACGATGGCCATTCCAGGAAACATTCTTAACCTTCCTCATGTGCGCCAAAATTTGTTCCGTTTGCTGATGACGCAGTGGCTTAAAAATTATAGCCCTTGGTTGTGAGGCTGATTTGGAGCGGAAGGTGGGGACACGATGTGCTCGCTCTATCTCAAAGTCTCTTTGGAAAGAAATTTGCAATGTAGCCGGAAGCCAATTGGATATAAAATCAATCATAGAGAGAGCCTCTTTCTCAACTTCCTCAGGAAGGCCAAAAATGCGTAGATTGGATCTACGATTGCGATCCTCTTGCTCAGTGAGGTCTCTCCTCAATGCCGCCATTGAACGCTCTAGTTGGCCCATAGATCTAGAGTGTTTCTGAACAACATCTTCTGCACCGCTAATCCATGTCTCTGTGGCGGAGACACGCAGGGAAAGAGCCTTAAATTCATTCCTGATGGCAGACACCTCAACTTGCAGCATATCCGTGTTTGTTTTGGTTGACTGAGCAATGTCATGAACATCATTCAAACGCGTCAGAATAGTCTCTAGCGTGGACGCAGTGTCCTTCTGAGAAGACTCAGGCGTGGGAGATGATTGTTTCAATCTCTTTAAAGAGGCTTTAGTATCTTTGGCATTTGAGGGCAAGCCCATATTCTCAGCCATACAGGTAAAGACCCAAAAAACAACAGCGTAACAAACACTGCAGATATCTAAAAACAGCAAAAGATTAAGGTGAGTGGGAGGGAGCCCACGTCACTCGAATAAATTCTCAGCCAAAAACAATAATAAAGCGCCTCCACAACCAACAGGGCAGAGCAAAATATATTGCCAAATATATGTGAGGAAAAAAACAGGATATAGCAGAACTCCTCTAAAATAAGCCACTGCGTAATAAAGTAAAGCGCTGTCAAAATGCAGTATTGAAAAGGTAAAAAATCATTGACCAGATGAGAAACATCGTAAAAGTCACGAAAGGGGTCAGGAATAACCAACCAGAGTCTGTTCCGACGTATTTCTGTCAAATGTGTGACAAGCGCGCTGTCAGCTGAGGAGAAATTCCGATCTCCGTCACAGGAATGCAAGATGGCGACCATCCGTCAGAAGTGCCGAGCAGTGTAAACAGCTGGAGAAAAACAGCATTCCACCAGCTGTCAAGGACGGAGAAAGATCGTAAATAACACACGACGTGTTCCTGCAGGCATAGACGTCTCTCTCGGGATATGGGGTTTCTGTAATCAGCTTAAAAAGCTCAGAGGGCCCCTGTTCATCACGGAGCTCAAGCGCAGACCGCCATGTCACCGCGGCGCGCAAGCCACGCCCCCCTAACCTCAACTCCCTTCAATCCTTACTGTGATAAAGTTGAAGACAGTTGTTCCAAACCTACCTCCAATGGCGCCAGTCCCCTGCGGAAATTCCCATTGGCATAAAAGGCCATTGCTTATATACCTGCATATGGTTGACTCACCGAGCAAAGATGGAATCAGGTACACACGCTTCACTGCTAATCCTTTCAATTTCAGTTTTCGGTACCATGACGGAGCTATTAGGTAATAAGTCATGGACGTGCAACTAAGTATCTGCCCTGGTTATTAAGATGTACTGCCAGTGTAAATTCAAATTCGTCAAACAAACAAGCAGCGTCGTTAGACTTCGATTATAATTTTGTAATAACGGGCCTTTTGAGGTGTTTCGATAGAGAGCAATGTATAGACTTGTTAAGTGGAACTAGAAGGGAGATTCAGTGTTTGGGGGAGTCTTGAGATTGGATTACTGAAGTATTTTGTCATTTGTCATTGAAATGATTTGCTGAATTTGAGAAATTAGGTTACTGGTGGACTTAGGTGTGAGCCCTGGTTAAGGACCTATCACAATCCTTGTCAGTGTAAGGCACCAGCAAACCCCAAATGACCCTGTATTCAATCCCTTGATAGTATGGCACAGAGCCATCAGGCTTAATTAGAGGCAACGTGTAAATTTTTTTGCAACACTTCAAACAGTAGTGAAGTGAAAACATCACACAAACAGGATCCCACACAACTTTAGAATAATGGAGTAAGTTTGAATAAATCAAACAAGACCAAAACAACAAAAATCTATCAGTACAACAGGAGAAATGCAGGTTTAAAGATTTCAGTGTAAATAGCACCAAAAATCACAAGATGCCAACCAACCCAGTTAGGCTCGCTGAAGGAAAGACCTTAAATCGTGGTTCGCTGAGTGTTGCATGGGTCTGCATCGAAGATGCATTGCACAGCCAAAGTAGTGCGCCAGGTCCGAGATTCAGCGAGCCTGCGATGCGCGTTCCCGATTTGTCTTTCAGGATTCTGCCGATGAGGGCTTCCGATGTGAAGTCCAGTGTCAGAGAGGCATCTCACAGTTGGGACGATGTGTCACTGTTGAGGAGCTGCGAGGCTGCAATGTGGAGTCCAGCATTGTCTTCGAGGCTGCCATCAACGAATGATGCAATGACAAGGATGCATAGCACAGCAGTGATTCCAATGAGGCAGTGGGCTGCGATATAATGCACATTTTTGTGACAGAGGGGACCCACACAGCAGCAGCAATATGTTGGTTCTGCTTTGGGTTACTCTGAGCAGGAGATGAAATGCATTGTTTCCGCTGGATTCTGCTGAAAGAGCACCTGAGGTCCACATCCAAGGGTCCAGGACTGGGGTGGCAACACTTGGCAGGGTAGACTTACAGATGGCACAGTCAAGCTACTGGGGTTGAGGTTGCTGGAGCCTTCTGTCCCTGAGGATAATGTCAGGAGGCCATATAACTAGCCCTTGAAGTCACTATGGGTCCCTGGGTTCAACAGATGCAGATCCAGTCCTACTCACCCAGGTAGGAGGGCAGCAGACCGCAGGTCAGCACATCAGGGCAGCAGTCCTTAAGAGGAGCAGACCAACAGAGTGGCAGTCCTTTCAGCACCACAGCATTCCTTCCTTATGGCAGAGAATCCACAGGTCCATAACTGTACTGAAGAGGTGGTGTCTGAGGCCAATATGTATACCCAGTTGTGCCGTTGAAGTGGGGAGAAGATTCTAGATGTTTTCCTTCGAAATCCCCATAGATCCTGCTTTCCCTGTACTGGCACAAGAATAATTACAAGAGAATGCAGCCCTTTGTGTAGAGGCAGGACACAACCTATTCAAGTGTAAGCAGGGCTGTGCCCAGGTCTGCAATCATATCCTGCCAGTGATGGCCCATCCAGGCACAGCTAAGCTCTCTATTGTGTGTGGCTGTGTCAATCAATCAATCAATCAATCATTGCATTTCTAAAGCGCGCTACATACCCATGAGGGTGTCAAGGCACTGGGGGGGGGGGGGCGCTAATGATCGAAGAGCCAGGTCTTAAGAAGTCTTCTGAAGGCCAGCAGGTCCTGAGTCTGTCGTATGCTGGTAGGGAGGGCATTCAAGGTCTTGGCAGCGAGGTAGGAGAAGGATCTGCCGCCGGCGGTGGTTTTTCAGATACGAGGAACTGTGGCGAGGGCGAGGTTGGCTGAGCGGAGACTTCGGGTGGGGATGTGGAAGCTGAGACGGTTGTTGAGGTATGTGGGTCCGGTGTTGTGCAGTGCTTTGTGTGCCTGGATGAGGAGTTTGAAGGTGATCCTCTTGTTGACGGGGAGCCAGTGTAGGCCTCTCAGGTGGGGTGTGATGTGGCTGCGTCAGGGGACGTCGAGGATCAGACGTGCCGAGGTGTTCTGGATTCGTTGTGGTCGTCTCAGGAGCTTGGTTGTTGTTCCTGAGTTGAGGGCGTTCCCGTAGTCGAGTCTGCTGGTGACGAGGGCCTGGGTGACGGTTTTTCTCGTGTCAGGAGGGATCCACTTGAAGATCCTGCGGAGCATTCGGTGGGTGTTGAAGCAGGATGCAGAGACGACGTTGACTTGCCTGGTCATGGAGAGGGTGGAGTCGAGGATGACCCCCAGGTTGCATGCGTGGTCTGTGGGTTCCGGGGCTGTGCCAAGCGATGTGGGCCACCAAGAGTCGTCCCAGGCTGATGGGGTGGGTCCAAGAATGAAGACCTCCGTCTTGTCTGAGTTCAGCTTCAGTCTGCTGTCCTTCATCCAGTCGGCTACGGCCTTCATTCCTCTGTGGAGGTTGGCTTTGGCGGTGTGGGGTTCTTCAGTGAGGGATATGATCAGCTGGGTGTCGTCGGCGTTGGAGATGATGTTGAAGTTATGTTGACATGCGACATGGGCGAGAGGTGCCATGTAGATATTGAACAGCGTCGGGCTGAGGGAGGATCCCTGTGGGACGCCACAGAAGATCTCGGTGGTTTTTGAGCAAAAGGGTGGGAGGCGGACGCTCTGGGTTCTGTCGGAGAGGAAGGATGTGATCCAGGCCAGGGCCTTCTCTTGAATTCCGGCGTCATGGAGGCGTGCTGTTAGGGTGCGGTGGCAGGCTGTGTCAAAGGCTGCTGACAGGTCCAAGAGAACGAGGGGGCTGTTTCTCCTTTGTCCATTAAGATCCTGCTGTCGTCTGTGGCGGCGATGAGGGCGGTCTGGGTGCTGTGGTTGCTGCGAAAACCGGATTGGGAAGGGTCCAGGATGTTGTTGTCTTCGAAGTAGCGGGTTAGCTGTTTGTTGACAATCTTCTCTGTCAATTTCGCCGGTAACGGGAGCAGGGAGATGGGCCGGAAGTTCTTGTAGTCCTTGGGGTCCGCCTTGGGTTTCTTCAGAAGGGCGTTGATCTCGGCGTGCTTCCAGCTTTCCGGGAAGGTTGCTGTCTCGAAGGAGCTGTTGATAGTTTTCCGGAGGTGTGGCGCGATGGTTGTGCTGGCTTTGTTGAAGATGTGGTGAGGGCAGGGGTCGGATGGGGATCCGGAGTGGATGGAGTTCATGGTTTTGATGGTGTCTTCGTCGCTGACGTTGGACCAGGCGGTCAGGTGGCTGGTGCAGGTAGTGGTCGCTGGGATGGTGGACTCGGTGGTGGGTGCGGGGGTCTCGGGGTTGAAGCTGTCGTGGATGTCGGTGATCTTGCAGTGAAAGAAGATGGCCAGGGAGTCGCACAGGTCTTGTGATGGTGGTATGTGGTTGGTGTTGGAGCTGGGGTTGGAGAGTTCTTTCACGATGCTGAAGAGCTCCTTGGAGTTGTGTGCATTGTTCTCAAGGCGGTCCTTGAAGGCGGTCCTCTTGGTGGTCCTGATGAGTTGGTGGTGTTTGCGGGTGGCGCTCTTGTGGGCTGTGTGGCTATCTGGTGTTCGGTCGTGGAGCCATTTCTTCTCCAGCTTCCGACAGGTGCGCTTGGAGATCCGGAAGGTCTTCGGTGAACCAGGCGGCTTTCTTGTTGGTGTGGTTGGTTGCGGAGGTCTTGAGAGGGGCGAGGGTGTTGGCGCAGTCGTTGATCCACTGTTTGAGGTTGGTCGCGGCGGTGTCGGGGTCGGTGGGGTCGGCGGGTGGTCTCAGGGCCAGGGTGGTAGTAAGTTGGTCCTTGGTGACCTTGCCCCAGCAGCAGTGTGGCAGCTGTTGGGTGCGGTGGTGTGTGGTAGGTTTCCTGAAGGTGAAGTGGACGCATCTGTGGTCAGTCCAGTGGGGTTCGGTGATGTGTTTGAAGGAGACGTGGGGGCTTATGGAGAAGATGGGGTCCAGCGTGTGTCCGGCGGCGTGGGTGGGTGTCGTCACGAGCTGTTTGAGTCCGAGGTTGGCGAGGTTGTCTATTAGGGCGGTGGAGTTGGCGTCGTTCTTATTCTCAAGGTGGAAGTTCAGGTACCCGAGGAGGATGTAGTCTGTGGAAGCGAGGGCGTGGGTGCTGACGAGGTCGGCGATGGTGTCGCTGAACTGTGGTCTTAGTCCGGTGGTCTGTAAACGAGTGTTCCTCGTAGGGTCGTGTTGGGGTCGGTGTAGATCTGGAAGTGCATGTGCTCGGCAGTGGTGAGGGTGTCGTCTGTGTTGGTCGAGACTCTGAGGGTGTCCCTGTGGATGATGGCGATTCCCCCTCCAACTCCGTTGGTGCGGTCTCTGCGGGAGATCTTGTAGCCCTGTGGGACGGCTATGGCGATGTCTGGTGCTGAGGTGGCGTTTATCCAGGTCTGCGTCAGGAAGGCGACGTCGGGGGCGGTGGAGTCTAGGAGGTCCCAGAGTTCGATGGCGTGCTTGGGGGCGGAGCGGGTGTTGAGGAGGATGCAGCGGAGGTGGTTGGGTTCTCTGGTTGGTGGTCTGGCATGCTGGATACTGGTGAATCTGCAGTTCCGGCACGCGAAAGGCCCTTGGGTGCAGTCTGGCGTTGCGGGGGCGCGGGGTCCAGGGGTTCTGGCTCTGGGCGCGGTCCAGGCATGGACGGGCGCAGACGGGCTTTCAGGGAGGAGCAGCTGGGAGGTGGGAGCGGGGCGGCCAATGGGGGGCAGGGTGGCAGGGCCACAGGGACGCAGCGGTGGGAAAACGGCGGGGACACGGGAGGCGGGGGAAGCGAGGGGGCACAGGGGCAAGTGGGCACAGAGGGTCAAAAACGGCCGGAAAAGGGCAGGGACACGGGAGGCGGGGGTAAGCGAGGGGGCACAGGGGCAAGCGGGCACAGGGGGTCAGAGAAAGATGGACAGAGGACAAAGCAAAGGATGGGCACAAACAGCAAGCACATGGATGGAGACCAGGACAACAGCTAGAGGCGATGCAGGCGGTGGAGCACGGTCACACAGGGGGCTGCGTGGCGGTGAGGGGAGCGACCTGCCTGGTGAACAGGGTCAAAGGTCGCTCTCTCTACCGCTGTGCGGCCTCCATATGTGGGCAGAGGGAGGGAGGAGCAGCTGGGAGGAGGGAGCGGGCGGCCAATGGGGGGAAGGGGGGCGGGGCCACAGGGACGCAGCGGTGGGAAAACGGCAGGGACACGGGAGGCGGGGAAGCGAGGGGGCACAGGGGCAAGCGGGCACAGGGGGTCAATAATGGCAGGAAAACGGCGGGGACACGGGAGGCGGGGGGAAGCGAGGGGGCACAGGGGCAAGCGGGCACAGGGGGTCAGAGAAAGATGGACAGAGGACAAAGCGAAGGATGGGCACAAACAGCAGGCACAAGGATGGAGACCAGGACAACAGCTAGAGGCGATGCAGGCGGCGGAGCACGGTCACACAGGGGGCTGCGTGGCGGTGAGGGGAGCAACCTGCCTGGTGAACAGGGTCAGAGGTCGCTGTGTGGCTGTCTAGGAGGAATACACAAAGCCCAACTGCCCACTACACCCAGTCATTTATGCTGTCATATTTTATATTTCATATAGGCCTAATTTCCACCAAATGAAAAAAAAACAATTCTAGAGTAAAGATCTCAGTGCATGCCAAATTTTGAGTATTTCTTTTTGGAAAGTGGTTTATTAGTATTAATATACATGGTCATACCACTAGTAATATGGCCACAAACACATTAAAATATTCAGTCAAGGTCTCAATAATATATATATACTGTTGCTCAACCCTTGGTTGCTGGCAACAAGCAGGTAGGTTTAACTCAGGAGACTGGTGTGTAAAGCATGTTGAAACACCAAACACCAATACATTCAATAATTAAGAAACGATACACAACTACAATCCAACACCAATTTATTCGAATAGGTTATATTTTTATGAATAAATAGACACCAGAATGAGTGTCAGCTAAGGGTACAGATCCTCTAGTTTGCCTCTTGGGGTCTGGGACTACAATTCCCACAATGCATGTGGTCAACGTATGGAGCTTTAACAAAAATTGCTCTAAATTTCTCCCAGCTTCTAGAACTTTTTCCTTAAAGTCCTATTGTCGCTTCAACGCGTCCAAAAGACCAACCGAAGGGTCTAAAAGCTCTGAGATGGTGCTTGGGATGTTGGAACTATGTTTCCCACAATACACCTGACCAAATCCTTTAAAGTTCCCTGAACGCAGTCCAACTGGGTTTTTCTTGGTGGAGATGATTCAGGTGGAGGTCTTTTAACCTGTTGCTTTCAAGGAGCCCACTCCTTCCACTTTCGTCCTTAGGGCTGTAGTTCCAAAGTCGTGCAACATGTGCCATCATCCATAGAGAAATCCTCGTGCTGCAGGCCAGGGTTCCAGCAGGACAGTCCTTCTTCTTCTTGTAGTTTCAGGCAGCAATCTCATGTAGCTCTTTTGTACCTGTTGCTTTCAGGGAACCCCCCCTTAATCCCTTTGAAGCAAGGCAAAGCCCTTAGGGCTGTAGTTCTAAAGTGAGCAGCAGGTGCCATTCTTATGAGTGCAGTCCTCCTGGGGTGCAGACCAGGGGTTCCATTAGGGCAGTCATTCTTCTCTTCATTTTTCCAGGCAGGGATCTGAGTTGCTAGGCAGCTCTCCTATATTTATTTAGAGTTCCTGGGCATCAAACATGGGGGCACCCCTGACCATTGAGGTGCAGGGTGCCATCCAGGTGTATGATCACTTCCTCCAAAGTGTGGCATATTCATGACCCGGAAACCACTATTCTTCCAAAATAGAGATAATTTCTCCTGGAGTGTTATAGCTTGCTAAGCCATCCCACTGGTGTGGCTAGGTTTTCATAACACTCCCCTTCCAGCCCCCTCACTAATATAATTACTGGGGCTCCTGTCTGGTGAGGGTGAAGGATGTGGGGGTGATTCTGTGTCCTGGCCAAACTGTTTTTCCCTCTTTGAAGACCAGCTTGGCCCCTTCACCTCCTTCCTGCCTTTTGCTCTGCAGCTTGCAGTTCTTCTCCCACAGGAGATCCTTTGTTTTGAGGCAGGCAACTTTACAGTTCATTAAGACAGCTTGGCTCACCTTGGCAAAGGGCTGCTGGAAGGCTGTATTTTGTTTCACTGAAAATGAAGTTCTATAACTTCTTCTCTGTAATAGTTATAACAAATCTAACAATGGCATGTGGATCACCAGCTGGGAGGCGAAGCGGCTGCCGATAGGATGCTGATAGGAGACACAGCTGGAAACACTGAAGATGACAAATGTCACAGTAGGCTCTTCCACCCTCGACCTCCCATGGAGTAAGTAGGATATTGATCTAGGTTTTTTCACGCAAGTACTATGCTAGCAGGGTGATTAATCCCTACAACCTCCGGTCTTTTTAGTGGTTGATCCTTTATACTATATGTAAAAAGGCGGAGCCCTTTAATAACAGTTTGGTCCTGATGAATGCTATTTACCCTTCGAGGTCCCTAAAGCAGAAACATGTTGACCCAGCATGTTGAGGGGATAATTAGTTCCCAAATCACCGCCCATTACCTTTTAATACCATGCAGTTGTTCCCTTAATTAAATTAGTTTATTAACAACTGTAATGTTTTTTAGACCACTTTTTCACTAAATTCAGGGTCACCACTTAGTTATAGAAGTGCATCCCTGTCTCTCGGTGTATGCCCGCCCTCCCTCAAAATAAGTTTTTGGAGGGCGCGGAGACCGCCTATGATGAAGCATGACACCAGGGGGTCTGTGAGGCCAGTCTCACACTTTTTGTGAGATGCCCCCATTGGATACGCATCTCTAAAAAATCCTGTAGGATTCCCAACTAGGGACAGCCCTATTTTGGTTTACAAGCTGTTGGATTTATCATAACTATTCTTTTAAGTCATTGAATTATATTTTAGCTCACCCCTATCAATAGTTATACTTTTTAAAGGTATTACCATGTCAGCTAAGCATGGGCGGATTTTGCGGATCCACGATCCGCGGATTTTGCGGAATTGCGGATCGTGGATCCGCAAAATCGGCGGATTTGCGGATTTGCGGATCCGCGGATTTGCCCTGCTGAATGAGTCACTGCATTTGAGCTTCAACTAGTTTCAGCGACCATGTGTGTGTTACTATGCAATCGCCCCGAGGGGCGCAGGGTCCCTTGGGTGAGCTGTCCATCATAGTGGGTCAATGGCGGGAAGACGGTGCACACTGCAAGTGTGTGTGTGGGGGGGGCTTCCATGCGAGTGCACATGCACAGCTGATTTTCGACGGTAGATTTGGGAAGAAGGCACACCTGCCCAGCTTCGACGACGCTCACGATTGTTTTTGGGCTGATGAATGAGTCACTGCATTTGAGCTTCAACTAGTTTCAGCGACCATGTGTGTGTTACTATGCAATCGCCCCGAGGGGCGCAGGGGTCCCTTGGCTGAGCTGTCCATCATAGTGGGTCAATGGCGGGAAGACGGTGCACACTGCGAGTGTGTGGGGGGGCTTCCATGCGAGTGCACATGCACAGCGGATTTTCGACGGTAAATTTGGGAAGAAGGCACACCTGCCCAGCCTCGACGACGCTCACGATTGTTTTTGGGCTGATGAATGAGTCACTGCATTTGAGCTTCAACTAGTTTCAGCGACCATGTGTGTGTTACTATGCAATCGCCCCGAGGGGCGCAGGGGTCCCTTGGGTGAGCTGTCCATCATAGTGGGTCAATGGCGGGAAGACGGTGCACACTGCGAGTGTGTGGGGGGGGCTTCCATGCGAGTGCACATGCACAGCTGATTTTCAACTGTAGATTTGGGAAGAAGGCACACCTTCCCAGCCTCGACGACGCTCACGATTGTTTTTGGGCTGATGAATGAGTCACTGCATTTGAGCTTCAACTAGTTTCAGCGACCATGTGTGTGTTACTATGCAATCGCCCCAAGGGGTACAGGGGTCCCTTCAGCTCCGGGCAACAGGAACAGCACGAGGATTGCGCTCGTGAAAGTCAAGGATGCAAAGGCCTCTATCCAGCATCACAGCTGATTTTCGACTGTAGATTTGGGAAGAAGGCACACCTGCCCAGCCTCGACGACGCTCACAATTGTTTTTGGGCTGATGAATGAGTCACTGAAGTCACAGGAAGGGCATGTTGTAAATATTTTACGATGGCGCCGGCAAGCTGCCAGCGCCATCCTAAAATAGTTACTAAATTAGCTTCAACAGGAAGCTCTAATAGATAAAATAAAGCAGGTGCTCGAGCACCTGCTTTATTTTATCTATTAGAGCTTCCTGTTGAAGCTAACTTAGTAACTATTTTAGGATGGCGCTGGCAGCTTGCCGGCACCATCGTAAAACAGTTACAACAGGCCAGCCAGGCTTCAACTTTTGCCCCCGGAATCCGCCGCTCGCGGATTTGCGAATTCTCGGTAAATTCGCGGGAGTTCGCGGATCGCAAATTTACCGAAAATTCGCAAAATCCGCGAGCGGAACGGATTTTGCGCTCACCCCTAATGTCAGCCTATTGTACCAATGCATTACAATGGGTAAAACCAAAATTGGCAGTTTTTCTTTCACCAGGGCATATAACACATCAATTATAATCCCTCTGCTTATAGTTACAAGGCACCCTACCCCTGGGGCACCTAGGGGAGACCTTAGGGGTGACATATGTAAAGATATGGCAATGTAATACTTTGGAAGTACCTTTAATTACAAAGTTAAATTTGCATATCATTCTAATTTAAAAGCAGCCTGCAAGGCAGGGATGGCTTTTAGAATGACAGCAGGCTCCATAGCAGTGCACACTTAAGTGCATACAACTACTAGGCCTCTACACCTACATGCTCTACCATATAATAGGGACTTACAGGTGGGTTGTCAGTACCAATTTTAATTATACCCAGTTATCATATACTTTTAATCAGGATAGAGGCCCTGGTCTGGTTAGTAGAGCCCAGGGCAAAATTAGAGTAAAAAACCCAGCATTTAGTAGGCAAATTGGGGGAACAAAGTGGAGAGACACTGCAAAAGCCCTGGTTTCTCACAATTCTCTTCAAATACTTTTCTGCTCTTAAGGGAATTAAAATGAGAATGTCACATTTTGTGACACCTCCCAGTTGTTTGGCCCGCACTTTTTAGATCTACACAAAACGTGTCACGAAGGAGCCAAGGTGGATGAATGTCTGTTTTTTTTAAGTTTTGTGCAGATATGTCAAATGCTGCTAATGTTACTAAGAAATCAAAAAATGCTACTAACCCGTTTGTTGCTTCGAACGTTCTGCGCCAGTGCTGAACGTTCGAAGAAACGGGTGCGGCCGCGTCTGCCAACGGACGTCGCGACGACCGTTGGCCGACGGCAGCACTAAAGGGGTTAAACAAAAAAGACAATAACACCAGAGTATTTATAGTTAGGTCAAAATATCTATGAGAAAGGCATTTTATTTGCTGGCCTCTCCCTCGGGGTTGTGTGCAGGGCCTGCCCACAAGTCAGGCCCTGCCACCAACAAATAAAGGCCCAAGACTGTGAGCATTGCCTGCTCCAGGGGTTTGAGTGCAGCTCAGTCCTGGTTGTCAACCCTGCTACACACAGCCAAAAGCCCAACAGGGTTTGGCCTCTCCTGGGCGATTCAGCAAAGGTCGTGGCTACTGGCCAGGCTTTACAGCCAATCCCCACTTCACATGGCCACAGGCCCTTTCTTGTGCAGTTAAGCACAGGTTGCCTAAGTGGGTTAATCATAAGATCAACTTAGACTATGATTTAAAAAGAATGCAGGAATTCACTGAAAAAAATCGAACATTAAAGTGACCTTTAAGTTAGATATTGAAATTAGATAAAAACTAACATTTAAAAACCAAAAACACTTCAGTTCACCAGCTATAGAGAAGGGAATTACTATAACTTGCACACCCGTCATGCACTTCTTATGACCTCTGTAAGAAATTGGGCTACTGGTTGAGGGAGGTGAAACCCTGCTCAACCAGCAACACCAATACTTGCCAGAGAGAAGTCACAAGCAAAAGTACATTAATCTGTGCTCAACCCGCTGGTAGGTTGGCACAGAACAGTCAGGCTTAAATTAGTAGCAATGTGTAGATTATTTATGCAGCACTTCAAACAGTAATACAGTGAAAACACAGCACAAAAAAATCCCACATCAATTTAGAAAAACACATTTTAATAAAGAAATCAAGTCCAAACTGAGAAAATCCATTCATTAGACTCGTTGATATGCAAGTTTCAAGATTTCAATGAAATAGCGTAAAAAAGCATGAAGCACCAACTGTTGTTATCTGGACACGGCAGATTGAGACAAAGTCATAAGTTCAGACTGACTGTGATTGAGTATGTGCCGGCTACCTGGACCCACTCAGGTCAGCTGCACACAGTACCTTAATCCTAGTTGCAAAGATATACGGAGTCCTGCGTCAGAGATGTGTCACACAGGAGAGGCCACGCCGGGTCCGGGTGAGGAGATGTGTCATGGAGTAGCAGTTCTAGGTAGCTGCAAAGTGCGAAGGCAATGCAAGGCAATGACTTTGCATGAAGTTGCATTGAGCAGGAATGGTTCTGATGGACTGTGTTGGGCAAGGCAAAGTCCTTGCGTGGAGATGCGTCGCGCAGTGGTAGTTCCGAGGGTGTTATGTCTAGCAGCAGAAGTGAAGCATTGGTTCTGCAGGTAATGCACTGCACCGCTGAGGAGATGCGTCAGTTCTACTGAATCCATAGATGGGTTGGCAGAGCACCTTCGGGCTCACTTTCAAGGGTCTAGGACTGGAGTGTCACCACAGGGGAGAGTAGGACTCATAGATGGCAGAGTGCAGGTGCTCGGTTCAAGGTTGTTGAAAGCCTGTTCTATCCCTGAGGCTTCTGAGGATTCTGAGTCAATTAGACCTTGGAATCACTCTGGGATCCTGGGTTCAAGATGCAGGTCCAGTCCATCACTCAGGATGCAGATCAGCAGGCAGCAGAGCAGCAGAGAGGCAGTGCTTCTTGCAGAGCAGCACCGCAGTCCTTCTGAGTCTTGCATAGGTCTAGATAGGTACTGAAAGTTTGGTATAAGGGCACAATATTTATACCTGGCACAAAATCTAAAGAAATGTAATCCTTTAGAGGTTTCCACCCCATGAGGTGCCAGGTCTCCAGCTTGTCTGGTGTCACAAAAGACTAGGGACAAACTCTTTGAGAGAGTGCGCATTCAGAGTCTTTGCGACGTGCAAGTGTGGTAGGTGACAGGTCAACTGCCTCATTAACTCAGAATGGCCCATCCTGCCAACACCTACCTTCTCTTTGTCTCACTGTCCGGGAGCAATGCACAAAGACCAATTGCCAGCTATACCTTGTCATGTGACGCAGGATCAGGTTGCAGGCACGAAATGGTTGGGAGAAATTAATTTCAACTTTCTAAAAGGGTAATTTTCAGAACTGTTACTAAAAATCCAACTCTACCAAGAAAGAGGGCATTTAATTACAAATATTTAGACACCACACTCAACCTGTTAACCTGATCAAAATTGAAAACTATCACTTATTAAAAATAGGTAGACTTTGCTGTAGTGAAAAGTGAATTTTGGAGTTTCTCACTACCAGGACATGTTAAACTTAAAAGTAGATGTCCAACTGTTTAAATACTCTGCACCCTGCCCTTTGGGTTGTTCAAGGTCTACCCTAAGGGGTGACTTACATGTATTAAAAAAGAAGGTCTGGGGTGCAAGGAGATGTGATACTTAGAGGCCTGAAGTGGGAGGAGGAACACGAGGACAGAATATTGCTGTATGGGTGCACAGACATAATATCGACTCCAAAATATCGTTTGGACAGAATATCGAGTTTTAAATATCGTTTGGAGAAAATATCGACTAGACAGAATATCGACAGCCAAAATATCGTTTTTAAGGTAAGTGAAGTAATATCGACTGTAAATAATATAAACAGTGAAAATATCCAAGTATATAATCTAGATAGTAAAAAATATAGTTTTTTAAATAATATTTAATTATTTATAGTGTGTTTATGTTATAATATGTGTGAAAAGTGTCATTTTATTTTATAATTATTTTTAATTAATGATTTTCTTTAATTATTGTGTAATTTTATTCTGTAGCGGGTTGTGGGTTTATAGGAGAATAGGGTGGGAAGTAATTTAATTATAATTAATTAAATATGTAAATTTATTAATTGGTAGTAATAATTAATTAATTGGTAATTAAAGAATATATGTTAATCATTTAAAATTTAATTGGTAATTAATTTAATTTAATTGATTAATTGCTAATTATGTAAATTAAAATAATGTATTTTCTGTAGCGGGTTGTGGGTTTATAGGGGAATAGGGTGGGAAGTAATTTAATTATAATTAATTAAATATGTAAATTTAATAATTGGTAGTAATATTTAAATAATTGTAATTAAAAAAAATTGTTAATTAATTAAAATGTAATTGGTAATTAATTTAATTTAATTGATTAATTGCTAATTATGTTAAATTAAAGGGGTATTTTTAGGGTTCAGGGTCAGTTTTTAGTTTTTGGGTAAAGGGGTATTTTTAGGGTTCAGGGTCAGTTTTTAGTTTTTGGGTAAAGGGGTATTTTTAGGGTTCAGGCCGGGTCAGTTTTTAGTTTTTGGGTAAAGGGGTATTTTTAGGGTTCAGGGTCAATTTTGGGTTTTTGGGTAAAGGGGTATTTTTAGGGTTCAGGGTCAGTTTTTAGTTTTTGGGTAAAGGGTTATTTTTAGGGTTCAGGGTTAGTTTTTAGTTTTTGGGTAAAGGGGTATTTTTAGGGTTCAGGGTCAGTTTTTAGTTTTTGGGTAAAGGGGTATTTTTAGGGTTCAGGGTTAGTTTTTAGTTTTTGGGTAAAGGGGTATTTTTAGGGTTCAGGGTCAGTTTTTAGTTTTTGGGTAAAGGGGTATTTTTAGGGTTCAGGGTCCGTTTTTAGTTTTTGGGTAAAGGGGTATTTTTAGGGTTCAGGGTCAGTTTTTAGTTTTTGGGTAAAGGGGTATTTTTAGGGTTCAGGGTCAGTTTTTAGTTTTTAGGTAAAGGGGTATTTTTAGCGTTCAGGGTCAGTTTTTAGTTTTTGGGTAAAGGGGTATTTTTAGGGTTCAGGGTCAGTTTTTAGTTTTTGGGTAAAGGGGTATTTTTAGGGTTCAGGCCGGGTCAGTTTTTAGTTTTTGGGTAAAGGGGTATTTTTAGGGTTCAGGGTCAATTTTGGGGTTTTGGGTAAAGGGGTATTTTTAGGGTTCAGGGTCAGTTTTTAGTTTTTGGGTAAAGGGTTATTTTTAGGGTTCAGGGTTAGTTTTTAGTTTTTGGGTAAAGGGGTATTTTTAGGGTTCAGGGTCAGTTTTTAGTTTTTGGGTAAAGGGGTATTTTTAGGGTTCAGGGTTAGTTTTTAGTTTTTGGGTAAAGGGGTATTTTTAGGGTTCAGGGTCAGTTTTTAGTTTTTGGGTAAAGGGGTATTTTTAGGGTTCAGGGTCAGTTTTTAGTTTTTGGGTAAAGGGGTATTTTTAGGGTTCAGGGTCAGTTTTTAGTTTTTGGGTAAAGGGGTATTTTTAGGGTTCAGGGTCAGTTTTTAGTTTTTAGGTAAAGGGGTATTTTTAGCGTTCAGGGTCAGTTTTTAGTTTTTGGGTAAAGGGGTATTTTTAGGGTTCAGGGTCATTTTTGGGTTTTTGGGGTACATATACAATATTGCCTATTATTTAATTAAATTTTGTTACTATATATATATGTTTTAAGAAATATGATTAAAAAATATTATTTTTTTACTTTCATTAATTATTTAATTATTAAAAGTTGTTTTAAGTATTGTTAATTATATTTTAGTAATTCATTTTTTATATTAATGTAATTAAACATTGTTTTTAGTAAAGTCGATATTTTTTACAACAATATTTTTGTAAACGATATTTTGTACTCGATATTTTTGTACTTACCTGTTTGTACATACAAACTCGATATTTTGGTTGTAGATATTTTTTCCTCGATATTTTGGGTAGTCGATATTTTGGTAGTCGATATTATTTCAGTGATCCTGCTGTATGCGTACGATATGCTGGTGTATCTGGAGTCCTACATTGGCTACTAAATATTTTCAACAACTTTGGCAAGCACTCCGGTTATGCCATTAACTGGACTAAATCAGTTTTATTTGTAATTCAGGGCTCGATTCCTCGGCTTCCCCCGGGATGCGAGCTGGAAGTGGCCCTTGATTGTTTTTGCTATCTCGAGATTTTTATCACCCCGACCCCCAACTTTTTCACGACAAGAATCTAGCTGCCTCACTGGATAGACTCACAAACAATGTCACTCATTGGAGATCCCTGCTGCTCTCTTTGCTAGGCTGGGCGGCCTTGTTTAAGATGATTCCTCTCCTGCGTTTTTTGTGTGTGCTTCAGAATTGCCCGTACAAGATTTCTGACTCATACTTTAATACAATTGACAGTGAGGTTAGATCACTGTTGTGGAGTGGAAGGGCGCCCTTTATAGCACTGCATAAATTGACAAAAGGGTGGTATGATGGGGGATTACCCTTCCGGACATGCGAATTTATTAAGGGGCGTCTTAGTTAGTGGTGGTTAACCACTGGTTGTATCGCTCCCCATTAGACCCTGCCTACTTGCCTGACAGGTATCAGATGGGGAGGGAGGGATACCTTGGTGCTCTATATGCAAAGGTTCAAAAAGGCAGATATCCGGGACCCACAGTCTGCACGGTGGAGCTTTGGCATCAGGCTCCTAAACGCTTAGGCTGGACTGACGTACTCAGTCCACTCTGCTGTGATACACCCAAAAGTTAGAACTTTTGTGCCACCAACCGGGGTTTGACAAATGGGACGCGATCAGAATCTCCAACATAAGCCATCTTGTTAATAAAGCTAAAATCCTAATGTTCCAGGAACAGCAGGAGAAATATGAAATGGCTCAGGGGGAGACATTTTGAAATTTACAGATCCGTCATGCCCTAACAATCGCTCTCCCAGATATTGGTAGGTTCCTGGAGTCGTCCCCAATAGAAAACCGGCTGCTCTCTGAACCAATCCCAGACAAAGCTATTTCCTTAACGTACCGCAAGCTATCCAATAACTTACCTGATCATTTTCTGGGTCTCCTGGCCCGATTCACAGAACTAACTTAAGACAAAATCCTAAACTTACTACAATTTTGGTATTCACAGAAGGCACTTACTCATTTCGGTATTCACAGAAGTTAGGTCTCCTAACTTTAGGACTCCTAAATGCCTTCTGTGAATACCGAAAGTCTTGAAGTTAGGATTTTTCTCAGTTTAGGAGTAGTAAAGTTAGGACTCCTAACTTTAGAAGTTTGGAGTCCTAACTTTACTACTTCTAAACTGAGAAAAATCCTAACTTTAAGACTTCAGTATTCACAGAAGGCATTTAGGATTCCTAAAGGAAGGACTCCTAACTTCTGTGAATACCGAAATGAGTAAGTGCCTTCTGTCAAAACCAAAATAAGTAAGTGCCTTCAGTGAATACCAAAATGGTAGTAAGTTTAGGATTCTGTCTTAAGTTAGTTCTGTGAATCGGGCCCCCTGTAATCAGTGGCAATCTGACATCGGAGACATCGAAGATGAGGATTGGCAAACATCGCTGATGTCACAGAGAGAGGCAGCTATTTCACTTCGCTTACATTTGATCCAATTAACATTTTTACATAGATCATACTTTACCAGGGTCACACTGGCATGAATTGGGGCTAGGCAGGATGCATTTTGCATGCAGGGATGTCACCAAGAATCAACTTTCTGTCATACTATATGGGACTGTCCGTTCCTGCGATCTATATGGGAGGGGGCAACCATACACATGCAAGATGAACTTGGGAGACAGATTAGCCTAACTCCACCACTAGGGCTTCTCAACATTTGGGAAGCGACTGATCTCACGGAAGTGGAACAGCAGCTGGTCACTTTGGGTTACATATTGGTTAAAAGAGCAATGGCAATGAAGTGGGGGGTAGCAGGGTGACCATCGACAACTGCCCGGGCAGCTGAATTGGATAAGTGTATGATTGCAGAAAAAGAAGTGTTCAAGTCCAGAGGATGGCCCAAGAAATGGGACAAAAAGTGGAGTGGGTGGAATGCATACTGTAGGGACCTATGCATATCCCTGACTGTGGAAATGGAAATGTCTAGGAATAATTATTATGCACCTGATATGATATGATCAAATGAATATATGTTGAGTAAAATAATCTGCACCTGATGTTATAAGGTCAAAATGTCTGCCAATTATGACATGTCATGATTGGAAGTTTGGATTTAATATAAAAAATATTCAATAAAAAAGGAAGAAAGGTCTGGGCCTGGCAAACGGATTAATTTGCCAGGTCAAAGTGGCAATTTAAAACTACTCCCATAGGCTGCAATGGCAAGCCTGGGACAGGATTCATGGGCTACTTAAGTGGGTGGCACAGTGGGTGCTGCAAGCCCACTAGTAGAATTTAATTTAAAGGTCCTGGATACGTGTAGTACTACTTTGCCAGGGACTTACAAATACATTAAATATATCGATTGGTGTTAGCCAATCCCACCATGTTTTAATGAGAGAGCACAAACTCTTTAGCCCTGGTTAGCAATAGTAAAGTGTGCAATGTCCTAAAGCCACCAAAAACAAATTACAAAAAAACGGGAGGGATGTAGGCAAAAAGTTACAGAAGAACCAAGCTAAAGATTCCACATCTAACAACTGTATATAACACATCCCTTATGTCATTACTACTTAAAAAACACCCACAAGCAAACAATAAACACAAGGCATAGATTAAACATTCAAAGCAGTCATAAAATTGAACTCAGCCGTTACATTGCCCCTACTCCTCATTCTGTTTAGACGTGTCTTAGCATTGAGAGGGTATTAAAAAATGTATGTACTCATTCATATTATTGACAGCTCCACCACCGAGCTGCAAATGTTACTTACCTCTAAAACTTACACAGGCCTACAAGATTTACCTCCTTGACCCCCCTTCAAACCCTTGACAACACAATGCTTGATGGACATCCTATAATCTCTGAAAGTAACTTACTAGACTGATCACCTTACTTCCCCATCTATCATTAAATACCTGCCGTATAAGTTCCTTACACCCACCTTGGACATCATTCACACCAGTCATCTACAAGTATCTTCCCCTTATCCTTGATGATTGGTGAAATCCACAATAGCTTCTCAACTTTAGGAGCACCCTGATGCGATGTGACACCTACCTCAAACAGTACCAATCTGGGTTTTAACTCAGCTCTAATTCTGTGATTTCCCCCATTTAAATAGCAGATGCCAGTCTATCAATCACTGATAATGTGTTTTCTGGTGCTGCTTAACCTCGGAGTGGCCTTTAATGAGGTTGACCAACAAGTATTACTTGAAACTCATCATTGATGCTTGAGCATTACTGATATTCCTCAATTGATGAAGACAGTTGAACAGATGGATTATTCCAGACTCCCTTTAATTCCTGTCTCCAGTACCACAAGAATCAATGCTTGCATCTATGATTTTCAACCTGTACAGGAGCCTCTATGAGAACTGCTCAGCCAGCAAGACATTGCTTTCAACCAAGGTGCAGATGACACCCAAGTGTACCTTATAGTGTCAGCTAACAGCATCCTTAAACTAAGATCCAGGCTAAATGTCATTGAATTCTGGATGTCTGCTGTATAACTGAAACTCAACCCCACATGAGGATTGAGATATGCTTGATATTGGAACATGCATTTTGATTAAGGTTCTGCCGTACATGTTTTATATAGCATAAATGTATGTTGCTTATGATATAAAGAAAATGTATGTTATTATAATAATTTTTTTTATGATTCTCATATGATAGAAAAATTTAGGAAGTAGTATTTAAATTGTCCTGGAGAAGGTGGTTGCAATTGGTATGGCCCACTGAAACGTGCTGACGAAGTATTTGAAGACACCATCTCCAATGTGCTGGGTTTCTGTATATTTGAAATGAATTCATAGTTCACTAGTAGCACAATTAGTAGATGTGTCTATTTGCAAAGTCCATTTGTGCTGTCTATGATGATTTCCCTTGCATGGTATACATGTGCTGTATTTTTAATGGTGTTATGTTTGGATATGGAAATTTTAAATACGAAAATATTTTCAATGTTTTTAAAAGAAATAATTAAAGTCATTTATTTATTCTAAACCTTCAGTGATATATGGGTGCGTGTGCTGTTGATGTGATCTGTATGAAGAGTGTGAATATTGAAATAAGAATGGTACCTAGGGTAAATTAAAACTTTCTGGTCAGAATCAAATTAATGAAGTTTAAGGTTCTAAAGTGTGGAATAAGTGCTCAAGCATGAAGCTCAACACTCTAGACAGGGGAGATCAGCAGAGTTGAGAAGAAGTCTTTTCTCAGCAAAGTCAGGACACGGTCTTCACAACTGTTCTAAAGATTACAAAATTAAAGCATGAAATACGATTCTAGAGGAATTCTACCTGTCAGTTTCCAAAAAGGAACCAGTCCCAAGACAGTGTTCTTTGGGAGCTGATAGACTCCCTAATTGTCCAGCTCTCAATCAAAGGAGTAACCATAAAGGTGACCTTGGATGCAACATCAGTCCAGTCTGCCTGGTAAAGAAGGTCTGTCCCACATCTCAGTCTCCATATCCGAGACCTACAAGTAAAAGTTCAATAGTCTAATGGTCTAATACAAAAACAATTAACCTATTCTAACTGAACAAGCACATTGATCAACTGTAGCTTTACCACAAAGTTGTACTGAAAAATTACATTTACATTGTGTATACGTGACAAAAGTGTGGTAAACCTCAATGCCATCTTTATGGAAAGAAAGCTATAAAACTGAAAGCATTTCCTACAGAGCAAATTGTAATAAACGAAAGAAACATGAGCTTTCTATTTGTCATAGAAAATATGGTTAGTTTTCTAGAAAGCTAAAATGAAGTCACAATTTCTATGAGTCCTAAAATATCTACCTTGCCTGTTTCTGTAGCACATTCTTTCATGCAGAGTCAAGTATGTACTTCCAACAACATCAGCAGTATGTTAAGTCCCTAGAAATCGACTGCAGTGCCACCACAACGTTATAATCAACAACTACAGTGCCAGCTTTTTGTTTTCTAGTTCAAAGTGAGTGATTCCTGAATGCCATAGGCATTCCTGAAGTGCAGGCTGAAGTAAATGAACATTGAGTTATTAATGCAGGCATATAAAGGGTTCAAAATGTGAAGGGAGATGTAGGCTTTTAGTAATTTAAGGCATAATGTATGAGGGCTAAAATAGTTACCAAGAGTGGTGTCTGCATAAGTACAACATCACAATTCCACATCTGTTTATTCAGCCTACCCATCTTCTCAGTGACTTAACAGTGCCCTAATTTTGAAATAGCAAAATTTTGGGAGACGAAGACTACCCAGTGTTGGCTGCTATTAGGTAGTTAGGACCACATTTCCATAAGAAAATCATGTTTGTTTTCCTAATAACTTTGGCAACGTTTGATGAATTTTTAGGAAACTTTCCAAAAAAGCCCTACCTGTAAAGTTTCAGGGTGATCATCAAGCGGGGCCTGAGAAAAAGTTGGGCCACAAACAAACATATTTTATTGATTTATTGTTCCATGGGAAAATTTAAGAGCGATTTTTTTTTGTATTGTTTTGTAAAATCGTTTCTATTAGCGTTTCATAGTATAATACAGTACATATGCATCAGTTATTTCTGAAATAGACATCATGCTAAATTTACATCGTGCTGTAATTCATAGCCATTTCACAGTGTGTAACCCATCCATCATTTCATTGGGTTGTATCGCTGATGTGGGAAGGCATCTGGGTATAGAGCATGTGTCCATAAGAGGTGGTCTGTGGCCTGTACTGAAGATCGGGAGTGAGCTCTCAACGTTAGCCCTGTAGGTGATATGTTGCTATGCTGAGAAAACGATCTGAACTTCAGTGGATAACCATGGTGTGTGCATGCGCTGTGGGGGAGTGGGTGCTCGCGGACGATAGCTCCTCCGCCGCTTCCTGTTTAGAGGAGTGTAATAGGACAGCCCAGGACATGGATTTGAGGTGATTGCAGATACCCTTAAGCTCTTCAGAACGAAGCACCTCCTCTACCGCGGCACCCCCTTTGTTGAGCGCCCCGCGCCAGGCCCCTAGCGGAGGTCCCCCGGGAACCCTCCAGTGCATTGCTATGCACCGTTTAACTAGAAGCAGCATCAAAGAAGCAAAATGCGTCTCTACTTACAGAGACTTGCGGCGCTTGTGTATTCTCAGTGCGCAGACCTCCCAGGTGTGTATGTCAGTAAGTACTGTGATGTTTAGGAGGGCGGCATGGACTCCGGTCCAGTAGGCGCGACGCGCTGGACAATCCCAGAACATGCGGCGGGCATTGGGCATCTGGGGCATGTAAAGGGGTAATACTGTTGGAGCTTCTCGGGCATCATATAGGCGCAATGTAGTACATCTAGTTGTATGTTTTTAAATCGATAATTGTGGAGCACTTTTTTGGGGAACTCTAATGCACGGCCCCATTCTCTTTCATGCAGTGGCTTTTGAAACTCAGCTTCCCATTTCTCCCGAAGGGGCGGGAGGGTGATTGGGTTTAGAGCCAGCACTGCTTTGTATATCCAAGTGACCAGATGACGCCCGGGCCCATCTGTAGTAATGTTTGTATCACTGGGTGTGTGGGGGGCTTGGTGTCTATTGTGTACCACATTCTACGGCAGTCTTCTAGCAGTTGTTGATGTAAAAGAAATTGCCCCCTACAAATCGACATATCCGCCGCCAACTCTGTGAATTCTCTGCAATTGTTCATTCACGTATAGAGTGCCTACCTCTGTGACCTTGTGTGTCATCCAGTCGCGGAGCGCCCGCTCAGTGTAGTGTGCCCAGCCTCTTGGGAACCCCACTAGCGGCAGGACGGGGGAGTACATGGACGCTTTGCGGTCCAGTCGGTGTATGCGTGTCAGACAGGCTCGTACCACCATCATCTGAAGGGGCTGATCACCTAGTGGCTTTGCCCCAGGGGGTGGGAGTGGGCCCAGTAGCTGTGACTGTTCCTCCAGCGTGCGACCCGTTGTCCATCTCAAAACCCACTGAAGCTGGGCTGCGAGGAAATATACCTCAAAGGAGGAAGCACCCAGTCCTCCTGAGTCATGGGCAGCTGGAGCTTAGCAAGGGCAATTCTCCTACGGCCCGAGCCCCATATAAGAGTACCGAGGAGGGTGTCCAGCTCGCGGAAGAAGGAACGTGGAGAGATCACTAGAAAGTTAGCAAAAGAGTAGAGCAATCACGGAACCAGTATTATTTTGGCCACTACAATTTTGCCAATAACCGCAAGGGGGAGATCCTTCCAAAAGTGCACAGAAGACCTGATACCACTCATTACCCTACGATAGTTCCCATCATAAAAGTCTTGCAGTGTGTGGTATAAGCCAACACCCAGGTACTGCATTGCTTGGGGGCTCCTGGAGACTTCCTAGCCATAACTGACAGGGAGGAAGAGCGCTAACGTGAGGATATACCATTGATTTAGACCAGTTTACTTTGCGTCCCACCACTGCCTCAAATTCCTGTAGCAAGTTAAGAATGGGGTTGAGATCAGATGTAACATCGCAGAGATATATGAGCACGTCATCCGCTTATAACGATACTGCGTAAGTGGTGTCCCCGATGGGAATACCACAGCGCCCGCTCTCCTTTGTGAAAGCAAATTGCCAATGGCTCCATCACCATGGCGAAGAGCAATGGAGAGAGCGGGAAACCCTGGCATGTGCACCAGAGTATTGGGAACAACGGCGGATATAAGGGGCCTGAGCCTCACCGTAGAGGTCGGTGTGGAGTAGATGAGCTTTGTGTAGGTGAGTGGGCGAGGTCCAACTCCCATCCACGCAGAACTTGGAAGAGGTAGGGCCATAATAAAGTATCAAAGGCCTTTTCCAGGTCCAGGACCATGCATGCACGCTGCACAAGGAAAGCGGTCCCGGATCTGGTCCTGAACGTGAAAGAGGCGCCGAATGCTGTCGGAGGTATTCCGGCCAGGGACGAACCCACACTGATCCGGATGGATCCGTTTCGGGAGGGCTGTGGCGTATCTGTTTGCTAGTATCTTCCCATACATTTTGTAATCAGGCAGTAAGTGGGCAATGGGTCGATATGAGCTCATTTGCTGAAGGTCCTTGTCTGGCTTGAGGAGGGAGACTATAACTAATTCACACATGGATTTTGGCACCTGCCTTCGTCCAATGCTACTTGAAACTGCTTTACCAATTGTGGGAGTAACTGTGTTGCAAATGTGCAGAAAAATTCCAGCGGGAGGCCGTCCAGCCCAGGGGCTTTACAGGTAGCCAATGCTTGGAGCGCTTGTTTGACCTCAGCTGTGGATATAGGCTCTGTCTCTACGTGCTATGCGGGTCAAAGGGTATTTGGTCAGGAATTGGGCGAGTCGCTCCTTATCCACTGGGGTCGGGGCTGCGTATAATCTTGTGTAGTACTGTCGGAATGCATCTAGGATGGAGGCCTGTGAGTGTATTACGGGGTCTCCCTCGGCGTGGACCGCTGTGATCTGTGGGAGGGTTGAAGATCAGCTAAGGCCTCTGCATATGTGGTTTTAGCTTCCACCACGTGGGCGGGTGTGCCTGTATTTTTGTCAGCCGCACCTGTGAGTGTGGCCAACGCATGTTCTGTTTCCCCGATGCGGCGTCCTAGGACGTCGCGTAAACCTGTGATGTGTTGGATGCAGGTGCCCCTAATGACCACTTTAAACGCATTCCATTCCTCCGCTCGAGTGGAGGCTGTGCGTGTGCTCTCCCAAATATAGTGCTGTATGTGTTCTGCTTGTGTCTGTCGGAGGATCGGCCAAGTGGGTACCAGTGGAAGGGGTGGGAGCCAAGCAAGAGTGATTGGGTGGGCATCATGATCGGACAGGACCCCACCCAGATAATCAGCTTGCAGAATGGTAGGGAGGATGGGGGAGCACAAGAAGCTGTCAAGCCTGACTTTCAGTTTGTGTGGTATGGAGGGAAACAAATATAGCTGTGCGGTGGGGTATTTAGAGCGCCAGGATTCCGTCAGTGACCAGTGGGCTGCCCACGCCATAAAGCGTTTGGCTTGCACTGCTATTGGAGAAGTTGGATGGGGGGTAAGACCTGTTCAATTGAGTGTTTTGCACACAGTTGTAATCCCCTCCCAGGATCCAAGGCACTTGGGTGTATGAGGAGAGCATTAGTGTAAGTGCGTCCCAGAATTTATTCTGGTCCACGATAGGAGCATAATTCTCCCCAAGACTACCGGCTGACCATCTAGGAGCCCCCGCAGAAGGGAGTAGCGCCCATCGGGATCACTTGACTGCTCCTTGAATGGGACCCCTGGACGGACCCAAATAAGACCCCCCCCTTGCATAGGCTGAGTGTGCGGTAGCGCAAAAGACACCGCACCAGTGCTTGTGTAGTTTTGCCAATTCCCCCGTGGTCAGGTGGGTCGCCTGTAGGAGCGCGATCTGCTCCTTCTGATGCTTTATGTAGGCATATATTGAGTATCGCTTGCGTGCAGTGTGCATGCCTCGCACATTAGGCGTGAGGATAGTAATGGCGCCTTTATGTGCCATTGGGAACTAGATGTGTTTGGGGGAAGGAGATGGACTGTGGCGTCCAGCACCGAGTCTTGGCCCACCACGCCTCCCCAAGCGCCGACACTAGCTATGTATTGACATGGCCACTTGTGGGTGTAGAATTAGTGATACAGTGTAGGGTGATGCGATAACATAGGGAAGTAACTGGGGTAGGGGAACAGCCCTAATACTGGTCGCCTACCGTTGGGAGTGATACGTCCAAACTGCCTCTCATATAAGAAGAGAGCTTGAAAAAATTAAATGGGGGTGGCATTACATGTCTACGAGGTGGTTCTCCGTAAGGGCATTTGTATGATCATTGCGCGCCAGCTGGTCTGTGAGATATCCATGTAGGTGCTATGTTAGCAGTGCACGTAAACTCCTTCCATGAGGGGTACCATAATTCTGCTGGTGAGGAGGCCTTGCTCCTATAGTCTGCTGGTTTCCAGGTCAGATCATGGTGTCAGCGGTCTTAGGGGTGACCAGGGGTGGAGTAATCGAGTCCACCCTGGAGTGGGTCACCTCGCTGTCTACATCTCCATCAGATGAAAAGAGGTGTGGAGCCTTGTGCATGTCCTCTGCGGGGGAAGAAGGCTGAAGCTCCGCTACTGCTTGTAGGACCGTCCGTCATTCCTGTATGATTTGTTCCAGGTCGGGTTATGCCAGGGAGTGGGATCGTGCTGAATTGTCCCTCCCAATGCGTCGCCATTGCGCGGTGTGTCTCTCGGGACGTGGCAACTTCAATCTCTGAGCATGTGTGTCCTACCCACTAGGATGCTGCTTGTAATGCTGATCTGCCCAATCATGGGCCTCCTCAGCATCCGTGAAGAAGATGGTGACGCCATCATTGATATTTTTGAACTGTGCTGAGAATAGCAGGGAAGATTGTATGTTTTCTGCCCACAGGCAACGCTTCACCCCCTGGAAAGATGATCCTTGCCGTTGTACAGCCCGGGAGTAATCTGGGAATAACATGATATGCTTGTTACCAACACAGATGGATCCAGACTGGCGGGCTGCCCTGAGTACTGCGTCATGGTCCCGTAAGTGTTGGAACTTCGCAAGCATTGGCCGGGGCGGGGCAATGGGCGGTGGCCTGCGTGCTGGGACCCTATGGGCTCTTTCAATGGGGAAAAACACTTGGAGTGAAGGATTTTGTCCAAGTGTCCATATACTCCACCAGGTTAGTGCCTTCGATATCTTCCGGGAGCCCCAGCACACGAATGTTGCAGCACCTTGAGTGCCCTTCCAAATCATCAGCGCGCTCCTCCATGGTGGTCATGCAGCCTAGAAGGGTTTGTAGGGTCTCCTGATGCGCGTTGACTGAGGGCTTCACAGTGGCCATGACATTCTCCCAGTCCGCAACTTTGTCAGCCAGTTTGCAATGATCATCCTAGAGTAGGCTGATGTCGTTCGTCAGGGTGTCTAACCGTTCGTCCATGGACTCTCGGAGTGCTCGATGGCTGCAGTACTTGATCCAGTTTATCCGATAGGGATTCGTCCGGTGCTCCTGCAGCTGCCTTAGACGAGGAGCGGGTACTCATGAGGTTTTCAGGCGATGTCTCCGGCATCGTCGTACTCTGTGTGCCCCTCGGTTTCTCATGCTCAGCAGAGAGGGTGTCGTGTGTGTCCGGCTGAGCGCTGCAAACTCACTGATCTGCGGGGCACGCTGTCAGCGATCCGAGCAGTCCCCCGGAGATGACTATCACCTGCAGTGGATAGGTACGCTGGAGGAGAGGGCAAGGAGGTAACCCCAATAGGAAACAGCGGAGTCTTGCATCAACCATCCTGGTATCGACTCGTCCATCCACAACTCGGCCTCTCCACAGGTGCGAAGCAATGGTAGAGGCGGTGACAATCGAGCGGAGAAGGGGAAAAGCAAAAGCCGCCAGGAGCTGGGCACTCAAGAGACCAACAAGCCACACCCAATCTAATAGGGCTGCTTCCGCTGAGTCACTGGGCACACTCTTGCCGGTCACTGCTAAGGGTGACCGGGCTCCTCACGTTCGCACCCACCATCCACAGCCACGTGGAATCCGTGGTGACCAGGACCGTTGTAGGCTTCTGCCTAATACAGGTAGTGCTGAGCTACACCAAGTAGTAAAACAATGGTCCAAAACCTCTTCCTTTATGAACTGATCTAAGCAGTCAACATTCATTAGTTATTGGTTCATGTGCGTTCACATAAAGTCCGCACCTATGCAAAAATGCACTCAGTTAAAAAAAAAAAAAAAAAATTATACATATCACTACATCAGCATCAAACACAATCAGAGTACAGAAAACTAATTTATTGTCTCTAGATCATTTACTTTATAATTCATACTTTTTCAACATAAAGAGTTGCCCAAAGATACATGCACAAGAAGAGTGATCAAAAGAGTGTATAGTGGATAAGGAAAAAGAAAAACAAAGTAATAGTAAACAGAATATTCCCAATTTTATGCAATAACGGTTTCACAATTTTCCGTATTCACACTACCTGGCCCATAAGACAATCAAGACAACTAATGTCAAAATTAAATAGACAGCAATGTCAATTGTGTGCACTTTTTCACAAATATAGGTCCACAGTAGTAATAATATCGTTGACGTTTCGACTCGACTTATAATTGTCCGGTGATTTGAACCTGAACCGTGCGAGTCTTCCGCAGGACAGAAAATGACTGGGCAACAAGGGGTAACTGATGACCCTACAAGAATAAAAGGGGAATGGATGATTACCCTATTGTAGTGATATATATATACAAAATAATTTTTTTTAAAATTTTTAAAAACCCCATCTGGGGCAGGGCGCTTACCCAAGGGGTCAAGGTCAACAAGGTGTGCCTCACTTACTGGACCGAATCAAGGTCACTTCTGCAAGACATAATTAAGCAAGATGTAGGCGGCTCATGCTGTCAGACCATACGTGCATTAAGTCACGTGAATCTATACATATTATTTTACCTTAATGAAAAATCCTCTGTTTCACAACATATTCCAGGGTATCTTTTAATCAGCTGTATCGAATCCAGTGATCAGGAAACTGTTGTAAAAAAGGGGGGGATTTCTTAAGGATATATCCAGTACAACATATAATGTGTCAATACTCAAATTAACCGCCCCAAAACACCTTTACCTTTAAATCAATGCCTCATGTCACAAATAATCGCTCCTGTCCTCAATGATCAGGAAGCTAGGAAAGGGAGAGAAAAAACAAAACTACGTTTTTTATTTTACTCCCAACGTGACTGATATACCACACAATGGCAGAACTCCGCTTCAGGCTCCGTGTTATAAAGGAGTTTCTTACCGTGCTGCCACCATTGCAGGCTACTCGATCTCCAAACGGTTCTGAGAAACTTCCGCGTTACAAGCGATGTCACGTGATTCCTCCCTATTCAACCTAATGCTCGAAATAGTTAAAGGACTTAGCATGATTCGGTGCATCTAATTCAGATCGTAATGCAAAGGGCTTTTAGAGAACCGGGGCGTATGATTTAAATTATGTGTTTCAATTTGTGAGGTTGCATTAATTCATTGTCATGTGACAGAAGACGAAAATCTGTTAAAAACTGATCTTTACAATTGGACATAATCCAACAAGCGCCATTTTGGATTGGGACCAGCTAACCGATATATACAGTTAATATTGATCGGTCCAGTATTCAATTACGATCAAACACTTTACAATACACAACATTATGACATTTAAAGGTTAGAACATGTCATCTTACAATAATTATAAAATATTTACAAAGCAGAACATTCCTACATACCATTAACTAAATACAATTTGCAACACATCCAAATGTATAGATCAGATATATAGATCAAGAATGGCAGATGAGTGTTCTATTCACTGTCTATGTCCTAATAATGAGACCTGTCTATTAATTTCCTCCTGTTCATTCAATCCAACATTCACTGTCCCCAAACGGTGTATCCATTTGCACTCCCTCATATTCAGAACACTATGGAAGTCTCCACCCGGTGGGTTGGCTGTCACTTTTTCTACCACCCACCACTTCAAACTGTCTTCGGAGTGCTCAAATTTCAAAAAATGTTCCACCAATGGTGCTCCCTGGGTACCACAGCGTATACGACTCATATGCTGCAGGATACGGCATTTGACCTTCTGTATGGTCTGCCCTATGTATAACAAACCACAGGGGCACCTGAGGGCATATATTACCCCTGTGGAATTGTAATTACTATGATCCTTCAAAGTATGCGTACACTCATTGTAGCTGAAGGTCGCACATTCTGTTGTCAGTGGGCATGCCTTGCATGTGCCACATTTAGTGTGTCCTACCACTGCAGGCAAGCCCCAAAGTGTAGTCTGATTCACAGTTTGCCTCATTGGTTGTAAGGATTTCACCACATGCTCCTTGATGTTTCTACCCTTACGGAACGCATGTAGTGGTGGTCCAATCCCACCCAGTTCTCCACTTATCAGATGCCAATGCCGATTTATGCATCTCTTAATGGCATTACGTTTTGTGTTGAAGGTCATAACACACACCAATCTATCTTCAGAGCTTTTTGGTTTCACACTCAACAGATGTTCTCTATGATTGTGCCATGCACGTTTTCGTGCCTTTTTTAGTAGCCTAAGGGGATACCCTCGTTCACTCAGTCTCGCTATTAGAAGTGATGATTCATCAAAGAAATCCTCCTTTTTAGAGCAATTCCTCCGCAACCTAAGGAACTGCCCAAAGGGCAGATTGTCCCTCAGGTTGCGTGGACTTGACTGCCCTCCCAGATAAGGAGGACGTTGTGGAATAATATCTTACTATGGGACAGTACCTTAGGTTGCGGAGGAATTGCTCTAAAAAAGGGGATTTCTTTGATGAATCATCACTTCTAATAGCGAGACTGAGTGAACGAGGGTATCCCCTTAGGCTACTAAAAAAGGCACGAAAACGTGCATGGCACAATCATAGAGAACATCTGTTGAGTGTGAAACCAAAAAGCTCTGAAGATAGATTGGTGTGTGTTATGACCTTCAACACAAAAAGTAATGCAATTAAGAGATGCATAAATCGGCATTGGCATCTGATAAGTGGAGAACTGGGTGGGATTGGACCACCACTACATGCGTTCCGTAAGGGTAGAAACATCAGGGAGCATGTGGTGAAATCCTTACAACCAATGAGGCAAACTGTGAATCAGACTACACTTTGGGGCTTGCCTGCAGTGGTAGGACACACTAAATGTGGCACATGCAAGGCATGCCCACTGACAACAGAATGTGCGACCTTCAGCTACAATGAGTGTACGCATACTTTGAAGGATCATAGTAATTACAATTCCACAGGGGTAATATATGCCCTCAGGTGCCCCTGTGGTTTGTTATACATAGGGCAGACCATACAGAAGGTCAAATGCCGTATCCTGCAGCATATGAGTCGTATACGCTGTGGTACCCAGGGAGCACCATTGGTGGAACATTTTTTGAAATTTGAGCACTCCGAAGACAGTTTGAAGTGGTGGGTGGTAGAAAAAGTGACAGCCAACCCACCGGGTGGAGACTTCCATAGTGTTCTGAATATGAGGGAGTGCAAATGGATACACCGTTTGGGGACAGTGAATGTTGGATTGAATGAACAGGAGGAAATTAATAGACAGGTCTCATTATTAGGACATAGACAGTGAATAGAACACTCATCTGCCATTCTTGATCTATATATCTGATCTATACATTTGGATGTGTTGCAAATTGTATTTAGTTAATGGTATGTAGGAATGTTCTGCTTTGTAAATATTTTATAATTATTGTAAGATGACATGTTCTAACCTTTAAATGTCATAATGTTGTGTATTGTAAAGTGTTTGATCGTAATTGAATACTGGACCGATCAATATTAACTGTATATATCGGTTAGCTGGTCCCAATCCAAAATGGCGCTTGTTGGATTATGTCCAATTGTAAAGATCAGTTTTTTAACAGATTTTCGTCTTCTGTCACATGACAATGAATTAATGCAACCTCACAAATTGAAACACATAATTTAAATCATACGCCCCGGTTCTCTAAAAGCCCTTTGCATTACGATCTGAATTAGATGCACCGAATCATGCTAAGTCCTTTAACTATTTCGAGCATTAGGTTGAATAGGGAGGAATCACGTGACATCGCTTGTAACGCGGAAGTTTCTCAGAACCGTTTGGAGATCGAGTAGCCTGCAATGGTGGCAGCACGGTAAGAAACTCCTTTATAACACGGAGCCTGAAGCTGAGTTCTGCCATTGTGTGGTATATCAGTCACGTTAGGAGTAAAATAAAAAACCTAGTTTCGTTTTTTCTCTCCCTTTCCTAGCTTCCTTATCATTGAGGACAGGAGCGATTATTTGTGACATGAGGCATTGATTTAAAGGTAAATGTGTTTACGGGGCGGTTAATTTGAGTATTGACACATTATATGTTGTACTGGATATATCCTTAAGAAATCCCCCCCTTTTTTACAACAGTTTCCTGATCACTGGATTCGATACAGCTGATTAAAAGAAACCCTGGAATATGTTGTGAAACAGATGATTTTTCAATAAGGTAAAATAATATGTATAGATTCACGTGACTTAATGCACGTATGGTCTGACAGCATGAGCCGCCTACATCTTGCTTAATTATGTCTTGCAGAAGTGACCTTGATTCGGTCCAGTAAGTGAGGCACACCTTGTTGACCTTGACCCCTTGGGTAAGCTCCCTGCCCCACATGTTTTTTTTTTTTATTTTAATTTTTTTTTATTTTATTTTTTTATTATTTTGTATCTATATATCACTACAATAGGGTAATCATCCATTCCCCTTTTATTCTTGTAGTGTCATCAGTTACCCCTTGTTGCCCAGTAATTTTCTGTCCTGAGGAAGACTCGCACGGTTCAGGTTCAAATCACCGGACAATTATAAGTCGAGTCGAAACGTCGACAATATTATTACTACCGTGGACCTATATTTGTGAAAAAGTGCACACAATTGACATTGCTGTCTATTTAATTTTGACATTAGTTGTTCTTGATTGTCTTATGGGCCAGGTAGTGTGAATACGGAAAATTGTGAAACCGTTATTGCATAACATTGGGAATATTCTGTTTACTATTACTTTGCTTTTCTTTTTCCTTATCCACTATACACTCTTTTGATGACTCTTCTTGTGCACGTATCTTTGGGCAACTCTTTATGTTGGAAAAGTATGAATTATAAAGTAAATGATCTAGAGACAATAAATTAGTTTTCTGTACTCTGATTGTGTTTGATGCTGATGTAGTGATATGTATAATTTTTTTTTATTTTATTTATTTTTTTATTTTTTTGTTTGAAAAAACTGAGTGCATTTTTGCATAGGTGCGGACTTTATGTGAACGCACATGAACCAAAAACTAATGAATGTTGACCGCTTAGATCAGTTCATAAAGGAAGAGGTTTTGGACCATTGTTTTACTATTATCGTAATATACCTGGGTTCTTACCTTTTGGGTTACCCCATTTAATTAATGGTGAGCTACACCAAGTAGGCAGAGTCCGCAAAGGTGAACAAGGGGGTGGCCGATGCTCTTGCCCCTCCAATCCCTTCTGTTTTGGATAATATCCACGGCAATTGCTTCTGGGAGGGGGAGGCTTCATGTGCTCAGAACGCGTGCCGCTGAGGTCACCATTTTAAGGCCAGGCATATTCTAGAGTTATTGCAGCAACTGGCCGCATGTAGGGGTGCGATGGCCGCCCCCCCCGGGGCTGCGGTCGTCTCAGGGCGCAGCAGCCTACCTCTTCACAGTGGACAGATTGCTCCAGTGTTGGGCCACAACTATCCTCTCTACCAGAGTCAGCCGCAAAGTCAGATGGATGCCATTTTAGAACCAGGCATCCCCGAAGGACGAGTGTCACCAGGATTCAGGTTGGAGCTGTGGTACAAGAGCCCCTCGCCCGCTGACTTCAGGTGGGAGGTGGCGGGTCGCTCCTCACTCCTGAGCCTTCAGCCAGTGTGTGTCCGGATCCTTGACGGCATTAACGTTGTGTCGGCGGGAGAAGGGAGCAGTCCCCAGTCGCTGGTTCGGTCCCGCACATCCCCCAGGCATTTAAAGCATGCTCCGCAGGTGCCAACAGTAGGTCCGCTGCCTCACCGCCCTTCAAAGGTGAGGCCCCTGCCCCATAGGTTGTGCTGCAGGAGCATTGCGATCAGTCGCGGGCTTTGCCGATCAGGAGCAGGCACCGGCGATGGACGGTCGCCATCTTGTTTCTGGGGCCAGTGTCAGATGGAGTCACATTTTCTTGAAAGCCCGCGCCAGAACAGGGCTCAGCCTCTAACACCAGGTTCTCTCCATATTCATGCACTGGGGCGCCAGTTTCGTCGAGTTGCGGCGCGATGTGGATGAGTTTCATGCCCGCATGCGGAGCCTCAGCAGATCATGTTTGGCATGGTAGCTTGGTTGGCCACGCTCCGAAAATTTAACAGCGATACCACAAAAACTGTACAATGGAATTGCACCAAATTTGCAGATCTTGGCCAGAAGGTTTGCTTCTTGTGATTTGGTGTAAATCCATTCAATAGTTTTGGAGAAATTAAGGCTCATGAAAATAAAGATATTTCACGGCATGTGGGATCCACTGAGCCAAGAGATATCAAGATGAGGTCTGATTGGCTCCTACCACATCGACAACGATGTGGAGATAGCCATCTTAGGACTCAGGACCACATATTCCTTACGATCCCAAAATAATGTGGGCCCCAGCAGGTGGTGTCCCTGGGTCTCATACCACCTCCCTATCAAGGAAATTGGTGGGACCTAGATGATGGGGTCCCCGGGTTCATAATCACCTCCCTTGTGTTTTTTACTCCCTCCTGGTGGGAGCAGCTTTTCTGTGTGCTCCTGCCAAGCGGGAGTAATCCTCTGTTTCCTCACCACTGTGATCCAGTACACTTTTCTGTAGCACTAGTGTAGTCATCTATAAAGTTGTGCCACTGGCCCTATGGACCCTTGTGTGCTGACTGGAAAAGTATGAAAGGAGGTAGCTAGCATCAGTACAAAAGTTCCCTTACAGTGAAACCACTTTGCTCCATAGAAACAACTAGGATGGTGTCCAATTCATGAAGGTTTTATTAACAAATTGAGTCAAAGTTACAGATCAACCAATCAGTAAATTAATTTGTTAAATAAGCATATATATTTATTTGACAATGCAATCTAAATGTGTATATTATAAAGAAGAAGATGCAGAATATAATGATGGACAGAGTGCAAAACAGAAAATATATAAGGAACTTCTCATAGTTAAATAAGGTATTGAAAGTGGCAAGGGGACATTCTAAAAGGAAGGTGTCAGGATCTGTCAAACCAAGTTAAGGTTCAAGGGAAGTTAGGAACAGGTGTTTAAGCTTGAAGCTCAATACCACATGTAAGAGGAAATCCTCAGAGTTCAGGAAAGGTCTTCCCTCAGTTTTAAATGTTTAAATCTGGTAGTGAAAAACTCTTACATTCGTTATTACTAAAGGCCTCCCTCTCCCATAGGATAACATTGGGTTACTTTATTGCATTTAATACGTGATCATTTTTAAGTGGTTGCAGTTTGACAGATCGATTTTGGTATCTAAAGAATTGCAATTAAAAGCACTCTTTAATGGTGAAGTCAGATTTTTTATATCAGTTCTGAAAATGCCACTTTTAGAAATTTGCCATTTTCTTGTCCTAACCATTTGGCACCTGCAGCCTTTTCATGGCTCACATGACTAGGTGTAAATGGCAGTTGCTCTTTGTGTATTGCTCCTGGACAGTGAGACAAAGGGAAGATAGGCTTTGGCAGACTGTGCTACTCTGTGTTAACAAGGGGTGGGAGCTGTCACTTCCCACACTTGCACACCACAGAAACTCTGCCTGAACACTCTCCTAAATGGTATTTTGTGACCCCAGTCAAGCTGGGGCCGTGACAGAAAAGAAAGAAATACCTGACATCTCTGGAAATGGAAACCTCTAGAAGCTTCCTCCACTTCAAAGTGGGCACCAGGTATAAATATTAGACCCTTAGACCCAACACTTCAGTACAATTCTGCACCTATGTACTTTGCCAAGAAGAAGGACTGCTGTGCAGCTGAAAGGACTACCACTCTGCTGGACTTCTGCTCTGAAGGACTGCTGCCCTGCTGTGCTGACTGCTGCCCTCTTGCATAGGTGAGAAGGACTGGACCTTCATCTTTAAACCCAGGACCACAGAGGGACTCCAGGGGCTAGGCGGCTTACTTTCTGATCAGAAGCCTCAGGTACATAATAGGCTTCCAAAACCCTTGAACCCAACACCTGTACTCTGTAATCTATGAGTCATGCCCTCCCAAGTAGTGCCATCTGTGTCCTGGCTGAACTGACGCATCTATTCCATGGCACGTGTCCTGCAGAACTGGCTCACCGCCTTTGCTGCTTGATGTGTCGCCCTTGGAACGGATGCATTGCCTCTGCTGCATGGGCTTCCCTGATGCAAGTGCTTCTCATCACCCTTAACAGCCCATCAGAACCATCGAATCACAATGCATGGACATCGCCTTTCCCAAAGCAGCCTTCAAAACAGCCACCACACCACACATCACCTCGTCTGGACCTCACATTGCCTCTGCTGCACGATGCCTCATTTACATGGGACTCTGCAACTCATCACAACCTGGATTAAAATATGTAGTTCAGTAGGCCTAACTCGGTGCCTGCATCTGGTGCAGGCTCCATCACTGTTGGCCTTAAAATGTGACTTTATCTGGGTCTAGCATCACCAGATAAACACAGTTGGCATTTTGCGATTTTTGGTGCTATTTTCCCTTAAATCAAAATTGCATATCTCCAGATCTGCTGATTGGAATTTTGTTGTTTTGGTCTTGACTTATTTATTGAAATGTATTCTATGTTCCTAAATAGGTGTGGGATTTTTATTGTGTTCTTTCTGTTTGAAGTGCTACATAAATACTTTACACATTGCTTCTAAGTTAAGCCTGATTGCTCTATGCCAAGCTTCCAGAGAGTTGAGCACAGGTTAATTTGGGGTTTGCTTGTGACTTCACCCTGACAAGAGCTGTAGTTGCTGCTTGAGTAGGGTTTGTGCCCTCTAACAATATCCCAATTATTTACAGTCATGATCAGAGGTGAGGATTAGGAGGACTTGTGTTTGTGCAGTGCCGTATACTGATTTTGTGTTACACTGAAAATCCCAGATATATAATCTAAGACCAATTTGAGCTTTAAACTATTATTGGCCTTTTAGGGTGTTTTGCAAATTCACAGTTGCTCTACCTGACTGTGTGTGCCTGTGGCTTCACATGCAAAAATGGGATGTGAACTCCTCAATCTGGAGAGCTACACTGTGGCTGAGCTCAAGAAGGAGAGGATGTATCCGCCAAAAGGATCATCAGGAAAACTCAGCTTCAAACGACTGTGAGGGTAAGGGTGGGGGGCCACCATTTGCGAGTCACAGCAGATAAAGAAGAAGGGGATGATGATGCGGAAAGGCATGGGGAGGTCCTGGATACCAGTCCTGAGATGCAGTATTCAGCTGAAGGGGACGAGTTGCCTCCTGAGCTGGAGCTCTCTGCCAGAGCAGATAGCACTGTGTCATCACAATGCCTTTCCCCCGAAGAGCTGGTGGACAACAAGGCATAAAGGGAAATCAGACTGCAAACGGGCAAACTCAAGTTGGAGGCAGAGGAGAAGAAGGCTGAAAGGACCTTTGCAAAGAAGAAATTGACTATTGAGGAAAACAAAACTGACCATTGAGGGGGGGGGAAAACTGACCATGGAGGCAGAACAAAAGAAGGATGTGACTGAGAGCCTTGGAGGATAGAAACATGTTGTTTAGTCATGAATTGAGACTTAAGGAGATGGACAGCAAGGCAAGAAAGGGAGGGTCTAGCAATGACGCTGGAAGCATAGGTACAGTGCCCTCTGGGGACAAGAGGATCCACATTTTATAAGGTCTGGTGCCTGACTTTGTTGTGGGGGGTGGCACAATGGTTTGGAGCTTATGAGGTACCTTTGCCGATGCACAGGATCCCTGAGAATATTGAGGGGCTAGCATCTGGAAGCTTAATCCTAGTGAGGGGAGGGACGCCCTACTGGCCTTTGGGAAGAAAGACAGGATGAGGTGTCCCCCAATGACTTACACACTTACCAGCAAGTATGGGCTCACCCCAGAAAAGGTTAGGCAAAAATTCAGAGTGAAACAGAAGCTGGCCCATCGGTCCTAGATGGATTGTATAGTTTCCTTATGCAAGGCACTGTCTGGCTTGCTGAATGGCAGTGATATGAAAGATTATCAGGGGCGGTATAACTTGAATTCAAGAGGGCATATGTCCAGTCTTTGTTTTGTGGATCTGTTCCATCACCTCATTGATAGTAAGCTCACTGGTCTCAGAAAGATTGGTAAGGATGCGTACCACTGGCTCAGCACCACGGTCTAGAAGATGGTACATGATAATGAACCTAAGAAGGGTGTTTCAGGTTCCCCTCAGCAGAGTGAAGGGGGTCAAAAGTGACACAGACAAGTACCAGAGTATGGCGGGGAAAAAGGGTTCCCCAGCCCCTTCTCAGAAACAGGGAGGAGGCTCTGGTGGGCTGTTGCCCAGGGAACTCTATTTCCAACCCTACCGCTTTGAGTGCTCCCAGCAAGGGCACTTATAGGTGGACTCTGTCAGTCTTAAGAAACCACCCACTGATTGGAACTTTACAGGGGTGGCCAACATGGCATTTGGGATAAATAGTCCCCAGGGGCATTCCATAGACCATGCCATGATTTCCCTTAGCTGGGAGATAGACTGAGAGGGTGAGCTTGTGATCGCTGAGGGGGGGAGTCATTGCTTCCACCAGGTTGGAATTAATTGGATTCATGTCACTGCTCTGACGGACACTGGTACCAGCAAGACCATGGTTGTTGAAAGGCTGGTTTCTCCAGAGCAGTGTGCACCAGTCAAATATGCAGGGTGATACAGGCCCAAGGGATGATCGTTTTCCGCCCCATGTCCCTTGTATACCTGAAGTGGGTTGGGGTGGAAAGGGGACCCAGAGAAAGGTCATAGTTATTCCCCAAATGCCCATAGACTGAATTCTGGGTAATGAGTTGTCCCGGTTGTCAGGAGAGCTTGAAGGGACGGCTGCCCAGGGTGACCTGACAATTCAGTTTTCTGCGAGAACCACTCCCAAAGGAAGAGTAAAAAGGCTCAAACGGAGGGGCAGAAGCTGGAAACAGTCCCAAGTGGCAGTGGCAGTGGCAGTGGGAGGTTCAGTGGATCAGGGGTTGCCAGCTCTGAGACCAAAGCACTGACCCTGGTGAGACATCTTCTGACCTGGGGTGTTCCCTGCCTTGTCACTGAGACAAGGGGTTAGAGACCTGTACCAGGCAGAACTGTGCATGACACAAAAAGAGTGTGTCGCCCTTGAGGTGTGTGTTGGGTCCCCCCAGGAGACCCTGGCTCGTATGGCCCTTTTTATCTGCAGGGTACAGACCATGGTTTGAGTAGTCAGTCTCAGGCTACCACCCCTGGACTGGTGGGAAGTAGAGTGGAAGAAGGGTCCCTAACTCAGGGCAGTTGCCATCCACTCTGAGAACCCTAGATGGCCTGGATCTTGACACTGATAGCTGCCAGTGGGCTCTGTTGATTGCTGTCTTTAAGGGGAAAGTTTTCCTTGGGCTGAGGATAGATGTCTGACTCAATGGGCGGAATGGGTCACATTACTCTGTTTGCCATGGTGTTACTATCGGCCTACTAGGATGCATATGTGAGCAAGGTAAGATTAGGTGCTGCACAGATGGGGCCCACAGATTAGGAGAAGGGCTCCCCATGGGCCTGTTCAAGTGGCTCAGTAGGGTGTAGACAGAGAAATCCACAAGAGTTCAGAGAAGTACAGAACTGACAAGTGCACCTGCAAAACTGGACCTTTTTCCATGTTCTGTCAATTAAGCAGGGAAGCCCATTAAGATATTTATATTGATAAGTCTACCCTGGCCTTTGGGTGAAGTAGGGTCGAATTGGATTTCCCCATTCTGCAGGGTCATCCCCAAACTTTTTGCCCTCATCCTTCTGTTTTCTGCCCCAATTTATGTTGGCTTTTAGGACTCTGTGACCTTTACCACTGCTAACCAGTGCTAAAGTGTTAAAGTGCTTGTGCTCTCTCCTTAAAACATGAGTGAATCGACTTACACCCATGTAGCCTTTGCTGCTAAAGAGGTGTGGGATGTTTCTTGTTGTTTGTGTGTGAGTGTGTGTGCGTGCATGTGTATGTGTGTTCATGTGTCTCTCTCATTAGGACAGACTGCGCCTTATACCAGATTTGTTCAGAGTGAGTAAAGAAATATGCAGTTTTCCATTGCTTTAATTCAGCCCTTTAAGTCTGAATCACTAATTGCAAGCAAGAGGAAACCTGTAGGTGCACAACTGCTAAAAGTCCATTGGAAAGTCTGCTTTCCATGCACGTCTCTTACAGTCTGAATTGTGTCTTTGAAGTTGTATTAAGGGAGGTTGGGTTTTATAGGGTCAATCCGGTTTAAATTCTTTAAATCCTTTTGGACATTGTGACAAATTCTGAAGTAGTCAGAATAGATCCCTTGCTGCCGCTTCCAGAGGTGTATTAGCACTAATTATTTGTGTGTAAGTGTATGGACAGAAATTTTAGAATTGGGAACTCAGTGTTCTGAACAGTAGATTTCATTTACAACACATTTTGGAGTGAGAACATCTAAAAGTTGTAGAGTGTTATTTCCTATAAGGGTAGTTAGTATTGTATGGCGCTCTGCTTATAATTGGAATAGAACAAGTACCATGTGTTCTCATGCAACAACAAAAAAATCTGCTTTATACCTTTTGAGAGGGAAGCATTCAGGCATTTCAGATACTTAATGGCACATAATTTTTTTTTAATTATTATTATTACATGAAAGACAACTCAATGAAATTTTACATGACACAAGTTATGCAAAAAAAAAAAAAAAATAAGATCAAATCGATTAACATCAAAGACAGAGGAGAAGCTGTTACATTTTCAGAAAACAAATATATTTTTTAACAGAAGTCACCGTAGGTTTAGCTTGGCCTCCTTGATCATGATAGTAAGGAGTTCATAGTTCAGAGCTCGAGAAAAAAAGTTTGCCAGATTTTTTCCTTCTTTTTCAATGCCATAGGACCTCTAAGTCTTGCTAACGAGAGTTCCATTACGTTTATTTCATTTATCAAAGTCCACCATTCAAATATATTTGGAGGTTCTTTTGAAATCCATGATCTTGCTAGGACTAGCCTGGCGCAGGCGAATATTATGGTTATTAGATCTTTATGTTGACAGTTAATATCTTGGATGTCCAGTAAAACCAAGTGTGCTGTGAGTAATGGGGTAGTAATTTGTTTGCTAATTAAAACATCCATTATCCCCTTCCGAAATGAGAGTAACCCCGGACAAGAAAAGAGCATATGCTCTATGCCAGCAGCTTCCATGTCGCATTTCGGGCATTTTGTTCTGTCATTTCCTTCATTCCCCTGCGCCCAACTAGATATTCTCTGCGGAGTGTAATATAGCTGCGTAATAGTTCTGTATAGCTGCAGCCTCAGGTTGGAGGAATGGACTATCAAGTTTATGTGACATAGTAAAGATAGGATCTGTGTGGGATTAATATTCATTCCCAGTCTTGAAGACCATTTAGCCGCTATTTTGATACTATCGTCAGTTTTGCCCCGAATTGAGTGTCCATAACCCAAGCTAATAAGTGATTTTATTTTGTCAAAATATAGACATACTAATGTGTCCAATTGGGCCACTTGAGAAATTTTCATTTTTCGCAGCAGGTGATCTCTTATTTGAATATATTTAAAATACATATCATCGCTTAATTTGAATATAAGTTTTAGTGTGTCAAAATCTAAGAGACCATTTGGGCCATACAAATCTCCCAAAGTGTTAATGCCGTGTCTAGCCCAAAGGTTTCCTGCCCCATCTGAGAAGATGTCCGGTAGGCCTGGATTACCCCATAGTCTGAGCTCTGCATTATAGAAAGAAATCTTGTCAGTGATCATGTTTTGGTCCCAAATTTTTTTGATATGTCTAGCTGTCTTGAACTTTACTCGTTTGAAATGGTTAGGATCGTGTACACAAAATAAAAATTGGTTACAATCAGGTCCCAACATGTACTGATGGTAAAATAACGAGCTCTCATTTATCATCAGGCTTCGTATACGACGAAAAAAAGTTGCGAGGAAGTATAACCTAAAGTCGGGAAAAGCTAATCCCCCCTTTTCGATTCTTAGCTCCAGGAATTTCATAGCCCTACATGCTTTTTTGTAGCCCCATATGAAGCTACTACAGATACCTTCCAGTTTAAAAAAAAAAAGTTTGCTGGGTTGTAGAGGTATGGCCCTAAATAAATATAATAATTTGGGCAAAATTTAAATTTTTACAAGGTTGATACGCCCCACTAAGCTAAGCGGAATCTTGTGCCATTTTTTCAAAGTTTGAGCGATTTCCTTTAATAGGGAATCGTAATTCATTGTTATTATCTTATCAATATTAGCTGCTAACTTGATTCCTAAGTATGTCGCACTTTGACATGTGCCAGGGATCGACACCGCTGGTTTGTAATTAGCAATGACCTGAGAGGGAAGCATTCAGGCATTTCAGATACTTAATGGCATATTAATTTTTCAAGTTGTATTTTATTTTTCAAAAGTTCCACAGTAAAGTGTAACTCCTGTTTGTAGTTACTATATTGTTCCAGTGAAACATCAGCATTACCAGTTTGGAAAGCAGAGACTATTTTTTTTCATTAGAGGCTTTTCGTTTTACTGACAAATAATTTAAATTCTGAATCGCTTCTATTAAATATTTTCTTGCGTTTGGTCTGGTTATAAAAATGCATTCACATTAAAGAATACAAATGCAAAACTCCATTTATTTCTTCCATTTGTATTTCCTTACTCTTTTGATCTTTTCCTTGTTCCTCTTGATATTTTCCAAATCTCGTATTCTTTCTAAATTCTGTGAAAAATAAAGTGTAACACCTTCTCCCCTGACACACCAGTCGGAGCAGTGGGGAACAACTTGTAGTAGAACACCTCCCATAATATCATGGTAGCTGTGAGGTGATTTCCAGGATCCATTCTCCCTGGCCGGCATTTTCAAGGTTTGACCCCCTGAAATGGGATGGTGGCAGGGTCGGACTATCCTCTTGGGCCATCTGGCAATGTCCATGTTGGAATGTGATTTATCAGTACGTGTAGGTAGGTACCTACCACAAGTAATAAGACCACAACCACAATATAAGGTCCAGTCAAACAAGAAGTGGTGGTAGCACACTGCTGACCTCCCAGCACAGTTCGCCCCTTAGCATTATGGTAAATGCAGTTTGTAGTGCATGCTTACTTGGTATTTTGCTGGAGTGTTCTACCAAAGTTGGTGCAGGTTAGAGCTGTAAATCTCTAGACACATGTGTTCCTGGATTATATCCTTCATCAGTAGAGATAAACAAAAAAACGATTTTCATCTGGGGTGACTGAGCGGGCTGCCACAACTCTTACAGGTCTCGGTACCTCTCATTGGCACACAGGTGCATCTCCACAAGCTTGTCAGCTCAATGGCTCAAGGGAGCCTTTTCAAACAGGAAGTAGTGGGAGCACACTGCTGACCTCCCAGCACAGTTCGCCCCTTAGCATTATGGTAAATGCAGTTTGTAGTGCATGCTTACTTGGTATTTTACTGGAGTGTTTCACCAAAGTTGGTGCAGGTTAGTGCTGTACATCTCTAGACACATGTGTTTCTGGATTATATCCTTCATCAGTAGAGATAAACAAAAAAAAGATTTTCATCTGGGGTGGCTGAGCAGGCTGCCACAATTCTTACAGGTCTCAGTACCTCTCACTGGCGCACAGGTGCATCTCCACAAGCTCGTCAGCTCAATCGCTCAGGGAGCCTTTTCAAACAGGAAGTGATGGGAGCACACTGCTGACCTCCCAGCACAGTTCGCCCCTTAGCATTATGGTAAATGCAGTTTGTAGTGCATGCTTACTTGGTATTTTACTGGAGTGTTTCACCAAAGTTGGTGCAGGTTAGTGCTGTACATCTCTAGACACATGTGTTTCTGGATTATATCCTTCATCAGTAGAGATAAACAAAAAAAAGATTTTCATCTCGGGTGGCTGAGCAGGCTGCCACAATTCTTACAGGTCTCAGTACCTCTCACTGGCGCACAGGTGCATCTCCACAAGCTCGTCAGCTCAATCGCTCAGGGAGCCTTTTCAAACAGGAAGTGATGGGAGCACACTGCTGACCTCCCAGCACAGTTCGCCCCTTAGCATTATGGTAAATGCAGTTTGTAGTGCATGCTTACTTGGTATTTTGCTGGAGTGTTCCACCAAAGTTGGTGCAGGTTAGTGCTGTAAATCTCTAGACGGATGTGTTTCTGGATTATATCCTTCATCAGTAGAGAGAGAAACAAAAAAACGATTTTCATCTGGGGTGGCTGAGCAGGCTGCCACAATTCTTACAGGTCTCAGTACCTCTCACTGGCGCACAGGTGCATCTCCAGAAGCTCGTCAGCTCAACGGCTCAAGGGAGCCTTTTCAAACAGGAAGTGGTGGGAGCACACTGCTGACCTCCCAGCACAGTTCGCCTCTTAGCATTATGGTAAATGCAATTTGTAGTGCATGCTTACTTGGTATTTTGCTGGAGTGTTCCACCAAAGTAGGTGCAGGTTAGTGCTGTACATCTCTAGACAGATGTGTTTCTGAATTATATCCTTCATAAGTAGTTAGGTCCAGTCAAGTTCACATTAAATAATCCCCTTACTCAACCCTTGGTAGCTGACTGCTAGAAGGTGTGTAAAGCAGGTTTGTAAACCATTTCAAAACACCGATACATTAAATAAGTATGATTCAACACGCAATAGAAATACAACACCAATTTATAAATATATGTGTCACATTTTTATGATTAAAAAGACACTGCAACAACAAAAATCCAATGTAGGGAAACAGAGATATGAACTTTTTAATATTAAAAGTAAAACCAGCACTTAGAAGCAAATAGTGCTCAAAGAGGTACAAAAAGGTCACCACAATGCCACACTTTTACAATTACTTCCAGAAGTGTTTATTGATCCAGGAAAGTGGTCCACAGCACCAGCCATGGGTTCAGAAGCTCTGGTTTGCCTCCTGGGACCTAGGACTGCAACTCCCACAATGGACCTGGTCAATCCAAGTAAAATCCATGTGAAGGTTTGTCAGCTGGAGTTGTCCTCGTAGATGTTGCCGGTAGCCCTGCCAGTACTTTTCTACCTGTTGCTGATCAGTGAGTTCACTCCATATCCTTGAAGTCAAGCAAAGTCCTTTTTATTGCGAAGCCTTGTGAGTTCAGCAGGTGTAGTCCTTATGACTGCAGTCCTCTCTTGTGCAGTCCAAGGGTCCAGCAGGGCAGTCCTTCTTCCCCAGGCATTTGTTTTGGGTCTTTGAAGGTCCACAACACCAATCCAAGGATTCAGAATCTCTGAATTGTGCCTTGGGAAGCTGGGACTAGAAAACCCACAATGCACCTGGCCAAATCCTTAAAGGTCCACTGAACACTGTTCAGCTGAGGTCTTCTTGCTGGAGATGATGCAAGTTGAGCTCTTTTACCCTGTTGCTTTCAGGGAGTCCACTCCTTCAACGTTCAAAGCAAGGATAAGTCTGTTTTGGGCTGAAGAGCAAAGTGTGCAGCAGGTGCAGTCCTTATGGGAGCCGTCCTTATGCGTGCAGTCATCTCTTGAGCAAATAGTTCAGCAAGGCAGTCCTTCTTCTTCTAATTACAAGGCAGGGAATTGAGTTGCTGGACAGCTCTCCTATATTTTTCTAGTGGTCTTGGGTACCAAACAGGGGGCACCAATGGCTTCCTCCAAAATGTGGCATATCCTTGTCCCTGAAATCACTATTCCTCTAAAATCCAAAATGGAGATACTCGCACCTGGGGCCATAATATACTTGCGAAACTCCAGTGGCTCACTTTGCCACTGGAGTCAAGCAAGCCCGGCTGAAGACGGCTGTAATGCCAGAAACCGGCCCTGGGAAGCTTGATTCCGGTCCAGGGAAGACATGGCTTGGCAGTTCAGGCTGGACTGTTCCCATGAGGCACAGGGTCAGACTGATGTGCATATGGCCATGTCTGAACTGGGGTGGCGGAGTGAGCTTAAGAACGGTGATGGATTAAGCCCAGATCAGTTGACTGGGGGTGAGTGTTTGTATTGTCAACGCTCCGTCCATGACCACCTTTTGTTTTTCTTTCCATAATATACTTGCAGCGCATTTACTTGGTTGGCGCTGAGCGCACCCTTCTAAACGTGCACCCAGCATAACCAGGAAAATGTGTCGTATTAGGATGAATGCGCTAACTGACGCTGTCCTGGGGGCAGGGCATTCAGGTGAAAAACAGAGCTGCTGGTTTGAAGCCGCTCCATGTTTTCACAATGCCTGACATTAACCCTCCTGCAAGGGGATGTCTAGGGGGTCCATAGGACCCCCTTTCCCTCCTCCAGAGGGCTGCTCTCAGGTGTTGCTCTGACAGCACATTGGAAGTGCACCTTTGGGGGCTTCTTTGTCTCTGCGCCTGCCTATGTAATACAGCGCGGGCGCAGAGGCAGAGGGATTTCCTAAGTTACATGGAGCACGCCCCCATGTAAATGAGGCATCGCCCCTGAAGATAGCCCTGGAGCTTTATGTCCACCAGTGCTATCAGTATTACCGAAGGGGCTGCACAAACATCTGTGGCCCCTTCTGTAATACTAAGGTGCTCCCAGGGTGCACCAAGCGGGCACAAATGCCAGTTGCGCCCCCAGGGCACTTTGTGTAATACGGCCCCAGGAGGTTAAAATCTGGCTAAGCCAACCCACTGGCATGACTACATTTACCTGACACTCCCCTTCCAGCCCCTCTGCTAACTCAATTACTGGGGTTCCTGTCTGGCTGGGGGGGGATGGTGTGGGGGTGAGCTTGTGTCCTGTCCTAACTGTAATTTGTGTTTGATTTGCTCAAGCGCTCCATCCATCATCCCCTTTGGTATCGCTTTGTTCACCCTAAGTTGGCGGGGTATGCCCAGACGTAGGTCCCTTGCTCACTTTGCCACTGGATTCAAGATAGCCTGGCTGATGAGGGTTATGAACCTGAAACCGGTTCCAGGATGCTTGGTTCCGGTCCAGGGAAGACATGACTTGGCAGTTCGGGCTGGACTGTTCCCATGAGGCACAGGGTCAGACTGAGTTGCAATTGGCCATGTCTGAACTGGGCTGGCGAAGGGAGCTAAAGAATGATGATGTATTAAACCCAGATCAGTTGACTGGGAATAAGTGTTCGATTTGCTCAAGCGCTCCTTCCATCATCCCCTTTGTTATCGCCCACATAAAGACTGGCACTAGGTATAAATGTGGCACCTTCATTACTACTCATCAGAACACTCTTGGAACTGTGGAAGATTCTGAAGAAGGACTCCCCTGCTTTTCGAAGACTTGGGGAAGACTTGAACCTTTTATTTGAACCTACGCTCCTTTGTGGTCAGCCTAAACCATTGACCTTGGTGTTTCCAGCATGACTAGATACCCACAAGTTTTTTCTCAACTCTGACATGGAGCTAGACCAGGTTACCCTGGCCTCCATGAGGAGCCTTTTGCCCTGTCACAGCACTGCAATTGGTATGAGGAGCTGGTGGATGCAAGTGGTCTGGACACCTCACCAGGCACTGGCTTGGTCTATCCTCCTAATCTGGCTACGTAGAAAGGGGCCTCTTTTACTATGGTGGTAAGGAGGGCAGCTGAGGTCCTCGACCACCAGCAACCCCCAATGGAAATCAAACCAATGTCTTGATGAGAGTGATTCAGCTGGGGTGTTGAGCGCTGAACCCCTACTATCCTTTGATTAAACTCCCTCTGATGTCCTGCTCAGGGCCTGGGTCAACCCCTGCATGGGAATTCCCATGAGCAGGATGATTACATGTTGTTACTGGCCCTACTCCTGGGGACCCACCTTTCCTCATGCAGCACCCCACCACTGAGAGCCTGCTTTTGCAGGCCTCATTGTCCAGAGTAAATCCTGGCACATTCCCTTACTTCCACCGGACAGGGAATCCAAGAGGCTGGATACCTTCAGGAAGAGGGTTTTCTTTTTAGCCTTGCACTGCGGTCAGTGAATGTGTGCTTCTTGCTCCAATACAGCCACACTGTGTGGAGCTTCGTTATGCATGTGCTGCCTTTAGTCTCGGATGAGGACCAAGCCATCCTGAACCAGGCTATTGTATTTGATAGGGATATGTCAAAATTCACAATCCAATTTATGCTTGACTGGGCCTACTCATCGGACATGGCTATTGCTTCTTTGGTGACACTCTTCCCCAATGACTAAGGCCATAATGCTTTTCAGGGGATGTCCAGGCATTCCTTATGTACATGCCTTTCAATAGCATTTGACGTTTTGGCAACAAAACCGATTCAGCGCTTGAACACTTCAAGGAGAGTAAGGTCACTGTCCGGTTGCTGGGAATTGGCACGGCCCCATGCCAACCTCACTTTTCTTTCTCTCTTTCTGTGGCTATGCTAGAGACAATCAGCTGTGTCCTTTCCAACAGAAGACAAAAAGGTAGTCCCTAGCTGGCCTGTAAATTAGGCAGAGAAGGAGAGTTTCCTCAGTTAAAGGGGTGATGGGGTGGGGGGTGGGGAAAAAGCAATTAGCCAATAGGTGCCATAACCACATGAAAAATAAATCACAATTATTGAGGGAAAATTCCAAAAACACAATTCAAAACACAAGATTTATGTAATTGTACAATTTTTAATTCAAGGTATACAAAAATTAATATATAATGCCAGTTAAAAACAATATAAAAATGTACTTAGAAATGTACATGGGTACAGAGAAATAAATTAAAAACACATGAACACAAGTTGTCGACGCAGCGTTTCGGTATCTAAGATGTAACCTTCATCAGGACAGTGTTTCTAAAAGAAGAAACATCTTATTAAAAATGGCTCTGTTGCATTTTGATCAGCATTTATTCACACATTCACATCATTGAAAAAAACCCACGTTATCAAGCGTGATTAACTGACAAGAACTGTGTCGTAATTTTCATTTTACAAGGATGGGCACATTTTTCGCCTCTTTTATTAAGCATGTGGTATGGGCTTTAGGAAAAATGGGAGCAGGTTGGCCAAGGGTTATCCATTTTACGCCAACGCGAGGGGAAACTTGGGAGGGGGTATTGGCCTTGGTTCTCGAAAGTTGACATATCTATGCAGAGATATTACGACCAGAATATTTAGCACTGGATCATGTGAGGGTTTATTAATCCCCTGGTGCTGCTGGGGCCTAAGACCAAAATGATTGATTTACACAAATACCTTAAAACGGAGAAGAAAAGATTCTCTCTGTTTGGTTCTGTGTTGATGTTGTGACATCAAACCAGATGGTGGCACATTCCTTTGGATGGTAGGATGATTCTAAAAGGTTTAGAGAATGTTTCAATTATTCATATCAAGCTGTTAAATGGATTAATGCTTGAGCATGGATGCGACATAAGGAATTACTTTTAAAATTGGTATTCTTGGTGTATCCTTGAATATTAACACCGCTGGGATGGTTCAGTTAGATCTTTTTGAGAGTTACCTTCATCAATTGGTAGTTCTCTAAGAGAGTGCTATAGCGTCCTGTGTTGTGGAAAGACAATATAATCAATATATGATGTCTCTATTAAATTTATATGAGCATGTTAATAGACCTGGATTAGTCTTCTAGTTACCTTATTCATTTAGGAAGCAGAGAGGGAGAGTGCAGGTAGCCACCGTTTATTCATTGCTTACTGATAGTCTCTGAGAAAAAAGGGGATGACCATTCATTTAGTGGATTGTGTTATATTGCATGTTCCTAAAGATAAGGTCCTGGTGGTTTGATACTTACCAAGGCGTATGTGCTCTGATATATTTCTTCTACTGTTAGTCCAATCAATGCTGGCTATTCGCAGTAGGCAATTTGCTGCGAGGGACTCTTTTGTCTCCACACTGGGTAAGTTACATCACCAGGCTAGGGAGAGAGTTGCAAGGTATCAATTTCCACTTATTATTTACAAACTCCTAGTGTTATCTATGGGTTTAGTCTCTCTAATTAATAATCAGCATTATTTATTATCACAGTATTGGGCCTACTGTTATTTACAAGTATAGTTGGGTTGAGCCAATTATCACTTATTTACTTAACCATGACCTCTTGTGAGAGCATGCTACTCACAGCCCCTAAAGTAGGTAATGCTCCTAACTGAAGTAGCTGATAAGAGCCTAGATATTTATATTTTAGAGGGCTCTGTCAGGGAGCAACTGCAGTCATACACCGCTTGCGGTATGCAGCTGCTCCCTGACAGAGCCCTCTAAAATATAAATATCTAGGCTCTTATCAGCTACTTCAGTTAGGAGCATTACCTACTTTAGGGGCTGTGAGTAGCATGCTCTCACAAGAGGTCATGGTTGAACTGGAATACAAGACTCCTATACACCTTTCTGCCTATACAGCTTCCCCGAGGTTTCAAGAGGATCAGAACCAATGGTATCCAAATCATCCTGGTGGCTCTGCATTGGAGAGTTTGGTAATCAGACCTCTTGAGCATGTGCATCCATCCTCCAATCAGGCTGCCTTTTCGGAAGGAGCGTCTGTCGCAGCAGCAGAGCAAGTTCCTGTAACCAAACCTGTGCACACTCCATCATCATGCATAGAGATTGAGTGGTGACATTTGTCGGTCTTTGACCTTCTTCCTAATGTCTATGATATCATGTTTGCGGCCGACTTAGTGCATTGAGAAACACATTGACCCACTTTCTGCACCCCCTGTCTTAAGTGTTGTTGATTGGTTTGTCCTTAGCCAAGCAAGGCCATGCTTTGGAAAAATGTATGGGATATTTTTCAGCCATCTTGGCATTCTTTGCAGTTGCCAGGTTAACCCTCCCTGTTTAAGTCACCTATTGTGACACGTTTTCTCAAAGGTCTTCAGCATATGTTTCCCCCATACCTTTTGTTATGCCCCAATGGGATTTTAATTTGAATTTGACATTCTTGATGTGTCCTTCCTTTGAACCCATGCATACATGTCATCTTAGACTTTTGATAATAAAAACAGTTTGTGGCCATGACATTAACCAGGAGTCAGTGAGCTGCAAGCTCTTCCAGTCCAACCAAGACATATCAGCTTCTTCTCCAAACCCATGCCGCCTTTCTGGCAAAGGGTGTGACTAGGGGTGGGTGTCAACGGAGTTACATAAAAACTCAGTGAGATTCTGTGTAGTTCCACAAATGGACGAATTTCAGCCCGTTGCTCTGCTTTTTAGCACCGGGAGCTTGTTCCACACTGTAAAATCAACATGAATGGCACCACGTGGCATACCAGAGGGCACTGCTTCTTTTATCCACTCATCCACTCAAGTATATTTTCTACTCGAGTGGCAGCTTTCTCAGTGCGAATGGTCACAACCTGCCCCGACTACCCATTTTGATAAATTTCGCCGGGAGGCTTACTAGCACCCGAAAATTGCTCTAGGAGACCCATATTCTTGCTACCGCTCACCAACATAAAGTTGGTGAGCGAATTGCGAGGAAGACCTCCACCATGTGGTGGTTGGCGGAGTCTTTTAGGAGCAAAACTCCACTTTGGCTGCTGCAGTCCCAGATGGTGGTGGCGTTGTTTATCCCCCACCCCTAGTTGTGGCACCCGTTCACATTGGCAAAACCATCATGCTGGTGACTTTCCTTGCTCCACCTCATCACTTCAAGGAGGAAGAGTGAGTTCACCGCCTGGACACTAAGTGGGTAGTGTCTTCCAGTACAGACCATACCAAGAAATATTGGGTGGATGATCACCTCTTTCTAGGGTTCACTGGATCAAAGACCGGGAAAGCAGTGCAGAAACTCCAGATGGATAGTACTCTGCATTGAGATCTGCTACACATTGGACAGGAAGCAACCCCTGCTTGCAGGCTCATTTCACCCAAGCCGAGGCTGCATCCACTGAGTTAGCTCCTGGAGTCACTGTTCGGGATATCTGTCAGGACTCTATGTGGGCATCTTTGCACCCTTTTTTGTAAACACTACTGCCTTTGACAGTCAGGTCTGTTGGGACGGGCATTACGCCCATTCGTTCCTCCAGGACATTTTGATCTGGACCAATTTGCAGGTAAGGTAAGGAATCTGCAGCTAGAAGTTTCTATCAAATGAACAAGTTACTTACCTTTGGTAACGCCTTTTCTGGTAGAGGGTCTATCTACACATATACTCTAATCTTCCCTGTTGTGCTAACCAAGCTTTTCCACTAAAAAAGTTCATTGTAGGTCCTTAGAATCTGCACACTCATAATCAACCTTCTGCCACGGTTCCGTGCTTTTGGCATGGAAAAAGTCATTAACTGAAGTCAGCATGCTAGGGTGGCACCTATATAAGCACGGTGCTCATCACATCTGGCATGGACAATGCCTGCGATGCAGACGCAGAGCTGTTCGCTCCCACCTTCTGGCACATAGGGGTACTTCTCAAAATTTTCCAGATGCAGTCTAACTCCTGGGGAATATTCTAAGTTAAGAAATAAGTGGCAAGAGAGAGTCTCTACCTGATAAGACATTACCAAAGGTAGCTTGTTCTTCGTGTACTGCATACACATATATTAAGCCAATAGCCACAGCACTACCATGCTCTTAAGCAGGGACTGAGGAAATAGATTTCTCTTAAGCACAGTTAAATTATTTGATCCTTCCCTAACAATCATCATTCCTCCTTCGCAAGCCAAAAACAAGTAATCTTAATTCTTGCCCTCCTACACATACAAATAATTCCTAATATTACTCCTCTCCAGTGCTTAATTTGTAAAAAAAGAAGTGCAGGTGCTGACAATTTTGCCAAGGAGGCCACAGCTCACTTCTTCCTCCGATGAGCCCCACTTTCAATACTCTTACTGCCTCAGTCTCTATCTTTTAACCTTGATCTGTTGTCTGTCCTCTAAGTCTTTGCTCTAAGAGTCTATCCTCTCACCTCTCAAATTGTTGTCTATCATCTTTGCCACACCTGGTATGTTACCTTATTCCCTGTATTTCTGATTTGCCCTTTATTCATTCTAGCCCTGCCCTTTTTCCTCTTCACTTTTATCCATGCTCTGCTCTCTCTTCCCTCGATCTTGGCTCTTTACTAACACTCTTTTAGCAGTGGTTAGCAGTGTCTCCGTTTTATCATTTGTCTGCTTCTTTTCCTCTGTCCTAGATCCTTTCATTCTAGATTCTCTCTTTTTAATGCTCTCTTCTTCACACCTTGGCTGCTTTCTCTTTGTATCTGATTTACTCTCCTTTTCTTCCACTTAGCTCTGTCTTATCTCTCTCATCTCCTGTTGTTTCTTTCTCCTCTTTACTCCTGCTCTCTCTCTCTCTCTATAACACTGCTGCTGACTGTGACCCCAGTCGTCAGCCTGTACCTGTCCCTGATATTTTGAACTCTGCATTTTCCTGTTGTCATTCCTAAAGAAGTGGAAGATGGCATGTTTTACTTTCTTACCTACACTGAGTGCAAAAACAAAATGTACACCAAATGAAAATGCTTTTTTGCATATATTAATCAGTACAATATGACTGGGTTTATTGTGTAACATACGACTGCTCGAGCACAGCAGGTGATGTCACTGCTTGGGCTGCCTGTAATTAGTAGGTCCAGGGATGGCGATGGCATTGGCATCCACTTGCTGTGACCCTGCCTGCTACAGCACAGGCATTGTCCCCAGCCGTAATGCTGCTAATGCCGGTAAGTATGGCTGTGGTGCCTACTGGACTCACGCACGCTCAGCAATTACCATGCTGGGGTGCAGTGCACAGATTCTACAGGTGACGCCATGGCGCACAAAAGTTGTGTTGGGCCACAGCAGCATCGAGCACGTCGAGGATAGCAACAATGCAGGGCTGCAGGATATGCTACTCTGGCTACGCCGCAAGTGGAAAGTCCACACTTACTTTCATGTATTCTTCCTAAAGAACCTTCACTCCCAAGTCCCAAATGAGCTCCCCGCATCTTCCTTGCCTCAACTCCGTCATAAGCCAGCCACAGCTACAATTATCCAATGGGAGGCGTAGGCTCAGTCAGTGCAGCAGACTAGGGGAATAGAATGCAAGCCATAGTTTGTCGATGACTTCTTGCATTTCTGATCGGCGTGATGACTTCATCCCTAACGTGGTGATACACAATCATGCCTGCCTGGACAGGCATATGCTGGCCTGTCTATGAACATTTACCAGCCAGTCAACCTGCAATGTTTGTTTTTATTTTTATTTTGAATTTGAACAATTAATATTGAGACCACCACCTGCAGGGTCAGAAATTGAAACCTGTGAAAGAAGTGCTGGTGCTGAACACCTGACAGCACCTGCTCAAATTAAGCACTGCTCCTCTCCCACACCACAACAACTATAGAACGTATTCCTACTCCACACCTCCAACATCAATCCATCAGCCCGAAACATCTCCATATTCCAAAACTATTGCCTCTACCCATATCCAGTCCAATCCACTCCAACACACCATTATTCATCACTTCCCCCCATGGATCCAAGCCATAATCTTACTCTTTCAACGTATGAACTTTCCTGCATCACAATAATAATCAATCCAACCCCTTTCATATATACATCGACAACTATGAATGTAACTTTTTTCCCTTCCACATTCCCTAACTGTGAATATTCTTTCAATGATTCAGTCATTGCAGCAGCAATCAATCCTACCACCAGCCTCACAAACCAGAAATATTCAATCCTATTCATTTCCAAACAAGCCAATAGTCATGAAACGTTTCATAAAAATAGCAGTGGTGGTCAGCCGCTATGTAAATTCTGCCAGTTTTGATTTTTCCTATTTCAGAACCATATTTTGAAAGCATGAGTCTTGTTCTTCTTTCCCTACAGGACTGAGCAACGAAGTGCTCTGCTTACTCAACCCCGTCGGCAATGACCTATTATATCTGGGTGAGGGTGTGTGCAATGTCCTTGTTGATCTGGGTCGCGAATGCTCATACCATGTAAGCCCGCCACACTATATCATGGTCAGTCATACTTTTGTTGGTAAATATAGACCACGAGCGGCTGATTTTAGTCACTTGTTACTTTAAGTGTACTGTATTGTGGCCATCAAACCACGGGAATAAATGCCAGCCCATGGTTCCCTCATGGCGAGGCTACCTATTTATGATGACCACATAGAAAGTCACCTTTTGTCATATCACCAAGCATCGTTTATAAGCCACAACTATCATTCATAGAGAACACTGTGGGTTGGCCGTGTATCAGAGAAGCCAATCCCCATACATCTGTTCTACCAGCACCATCTTCACAAAGCTGAGCACAATTGTCCTCTCATGCTAAATTCGGCCACTAAGGACATTTTACCCTTCATATCTTGACCAATTCGGTACACAATAGAGCACCATACATTGAGATATGTGCTCTGGACAAATGATAATAAACTAGAATTTGTCCCTTTTGAGAGCATAATTGGTCAGTCACGTATTGCCTTCACCACCAATGCCATGCTGATGCACTTTATATGTGGCGTATCAATCACTTTCACCAGTAGTTTGGTGAACCCCACATGGGACTGGTAATCCTCAGTCTAACAGTTTGTCTTTTAGGCTATATATGCCCTGTCTCCAGGCAGCACCACCAGTTAAATCATGATGCACTGCACCAGCGTTGCAGTAGTGTAAGAGTCAAGATCACCTTCTCGTCTACTTTTTAATCACTGGGTCTGACGCATTGCTGATAGACCCATTAGGGACTGTAAGGCAAGAAACATGTTGACCACCTGTTCTAGAAAGACCCTGTAGGATCCTTATCTTCAGGCAGTGCCACCTATTTTAGCTAGGCTAGTGCACCTTCAGAATAAATATTAATTTATAGGGCAGGACTATACCTGTTTTAAATCACATCACTCACTCAGCACACTACCCTCATACACCCAACGGCTTCATCAATGAAAGATATCCGGCAAAGGGACCCTTTGCGGGTGCCCATCGGTATTGCAGCGCCGGCCTGATGAGGAGCAAAAGCCCTATGATGAAACATGACATCCTCCGGAGTGTGTGAGGGCTATTCGTAAGAGGTCTGAAAACTCCTTCACTTTAGGAACTGCACAGTCATACATTTTTCATACCTTAGTTGGGAGCACATGTGCAGCACCTGGGTAAAAAAGCTTGCGGTTCCGCCCTTTTGAGAAACTGTGCTCAATTATCACCTGCTCCAAGCAGGTGGTAAATGTGGGCTGATTAGGGCTTGTTATTTCACCCAGAATTGAATAAAATATATGCCTTTGGTTTTGGTATTCTGAAGCCCAAGAGTTATTTCTTAATGTTGGGGGAATTAAACTGCAACCCCTGGATTAACGTGTGGTGATAGTGGCCAGAATCAGAGCTTGTATTCATTAAACTGGGGAATCTGTAATGAGGACCTTCATGCATGATACCATACATCACAATGTTGGGCACATCAGCGTCTGTGTCTTTCGTTCCATTAAGACATGTAAAATGTTAATACATTTCTCTGAAGTAACTTGAAGCCATGTACAGACTAGGGCTGGGTGGAGCTCGCGGAGCTTCACTACATGGAATTTCGCAAAGTGACCTAAAATCTCTGTGAGATTCCACGAGTTCCTTGAGCAGTTGAATTTGGTACATTGCTCTGCTCACGCTGATTTTTAGCAGGGGAATTAGCCCTGCACAGTAAAATCAGCACGAACTGCACCACATGCCACTCTGTTCAGCACTCCAATATGTTTCCTACTGGAGCAGCAGCTTTCTAAACACAATTGGTAGCAACCTGCTGCAACTGCTCGTGTTGAGAAATCTCACCGGGAGGCGGTCTAGTGGTCGCCAATTTAGGATTGGTGAACTGCACATGAGAAAAAGTCTGCCACCCGGTGGCATAGTTTTTCCAGAGCTTAGTGCTACAAGGAGAACGCGGATTGGGTAAAACACCACGAATATTGCCCACCCAAGAACAGACCACACCTTTAAATTCTTATGATTTTGATTGTGTAACTGGCTGAATAAATGCTGGATTATACATTTTGAAGGGTTAACATTGTCTGTCAAAGAGAGAACTGTTGGCCAGTGGCTAACCAGGGGTGCCATGGGCCTTAATGCAAACAAGGAAAATTGACCTTCTAATCACTGATTTGATAGTAAAATAACAGAGTAAGTGGTACATTCATGCAACTAGATCACACTGTCACTGCGCCTGCCGTACTATTGACTACTGCGGCTGGTTTGGCTGGCTTTCTTTATTGCTCACTGATACTAATATAGTTCCCTAATATTTTCTGTGTGCTTGCTGATAAATTCTGTTACAATAAACTGTGAGTGTTCCTTTGTAATTTATATCCTACATTTGTAATATTCTCAATATAGACAGTTTTATCACTGTAGGAAGACTGCTCTTAGACATTATTCTATAATCAATGGAATGCAAAATTAATTGATTAGTTGACTGATTAATTGAGTAATTGTGATCCATCTATCAACTAAATGATTGACAGATTGATCAATACAATATTTTCAAAGGTCGCAACCATTGTAAAAGACAAGCACCCAAAGTACAACCTGGGACTGTAATACATATAGAGTGCATTGTCCTTGTGTGCCCCATGGCGCATCTTTAAGCAGGTGTGCCGGGCACAAACAGGGGCAGTGCATCCTATTACAATGATTGCACTGCCCCCAAAGCAACTGCGAACTCATGCTACCTACGAAGCAACTGCTTCAAAGCTTCTTCAAAGCAGAGGGGTTAGATGCAATGAGGACCTTCCTGGAGGAGGATGTCTGTGGTGTCCATGGGACTTCCTTTGACCTCTCAAGAGGTGCGATGACAGTGTGCCACCTTTTTTTGTGGAGGACTGTCAGTGCGCCTCTTAAGGACATGTTTGCCTTTGCTCCTGCTTCTGTAATACAGTGCGGACAGAGAGGCAAATAGATTTCCTTATTTGTATGGGGCCACTACCCCATGCAAATGATGAAATGTCTTTTCTTTTTAGGATAGCACTAGTGCTACAAGTGTGCCAGTGATATCAGTATTACTGCAGGGGTGACACAAGCGGTCCCTTCTTTAATACCATAGTGCCTTGGGGGTCTGAAAAGTGGTCGCACACACCCGTTGCGTTCCTAGAGCACTATGTGTAATACAGCCCCTTGTGGCACATACACCTTTGAAAAGGTACATCTTGTGCTTATTCAGTAACAGCTACTCCAAACAAGCAAAGTGAAATAGAGGGAAGTAGAGTAACAGATAAATCCAAGCATAAATTACACAGACATCTGCATCAGTTACTGGTTTATACATGCATCACTGTAGGGAGGGCCCATTTTTGTCATGCCATCCATGTCCTTGTCACTCCGAGGGTTTTCTACTCTGCTTTTGATCACTTTTCCTGCCCAGTTACACCATGTCTTCAGTGGAGGTCCCAGATAGAAAAAGATATGGTTCAGCAGTGGTCTGTGTAGATTTGAAAAATCACATGCACAATAGATTCACTTGAAGAGTAACATACGAAGGACCACTACTTAGGGGAATATTTATGAACCCCCTGCACCCCTTAGCATCACTCATGCAGGGCAAATGATCAAATCATATTTATAAAGCCACACAACTTTGTGTGGCTTTGAATGACCTCATGGATATGGAATAAGGCAAAATAATGCAAAATGCTGCTTTGCTTTACACTAGGTAGTCGTTCCACGGGATGTTCCAAACCAACACCCATGGTTTTTGACACTTACCTAGATTTACAAGACCATGTAAACCTGGGAATGCAACAAAACCTTATGCCTCTCTAGGGAAGGGACAACTAGGAGAAATTACTTTATTTTGTTTTATTTTATTTAAGTAGGGGACCGATCAGCACTTTGTACTCCTTTAGTTTGTTAAAAATAAAATTCATATAATTGGAAGCTTGTCTACTTCAATATGAGACTCTAATCATTTAGGCGTCTTTCATGTCAGTGATGGGATGCAGTAAGTGGCAATATTTACATTTTAATTGATGGAATATTTAGCACAAGGTAACAGGACTTAAATATGTTTTTCTTTGTTGCGAACTGTAGTATTCCATTTGCAGAACATGAGTGTTGTTTTTAAATATTAATTGGTAAATTCAAACGTCTCCTCTATTTTTTTTCTTGATCTTTTTTCCCTCTGAAGGAGATGCTGAAGAACCCGGTCCTGGCTGCCCTAGTGGACATCCAGCTGAATGGCACTGGTTGGACTGCCAAATCTATTGCTAATTATTTGTACAATGGTCCACCTGAAATGCGGCCTCCTGGAGCATCTCCGTATGACTGGAGAATGTCATATAATTATGCAACAATTGCGATTCAAACCATGACGAAGTTTCTTGGCGTATGTACTATTTTGATGACCTATGTATACGTCTAGAAATGGATTATAACATATATTGCTATTACCAAGTGGATATTTAACCTATCTTGTAGAGTACGAGATCTTGATTTCCATATGTAACAATTAAGCTTAGATTGAACAAGCATACTTACTACACTATTGCATCCTGGTTTCTCTTTCTCTCTCCGGCTTTCTTTCTATCTGATAGAGACTACTAGCCGCAGATTCCTTCACATAGAATTATCCCCAGGCGTGAGACAGGATCCGGAAAACTTTTTGCCACAGCATCCCTGCGCGCCTGGACGACATCACGCGACTCTGCCCCGGCATCGTCAGCGACCGTGACGTCAGTGAGGTCACATAAGACCCGCCCCAGCGCACCTAAGTCCGTTTTTTTTTTCTTTTCCGCATGGAACTTTGATCCGGTCCTTGCTACGGGCCTGTTTCGGGGCCCTTTTTTTCTCCATTTCTTTTGGTGGAACAGTGTGTGAATGCCTTCGTGCTTCAAAACTTGTATGTTTTGTGGGTGTCTTATGTTGGCGACGGACCCGCACCTCATTTGCATGTGGTGTGTGGGGGAGGATTACGGCACCACTGACTGCGAGGCCTATCAACAGTTGAAGCCAAAGTATAGGCGGAAGTGCCGCATGAAACTTCTCTCGGCGCATCTCTCCAGGTCGACGTCCTCCCCTCGCTCTGCTTCGGCGAACGGCTTCAGGTTCGGCCCGTGGTCGTCGCCCTCGCCCATCTCTGATTATCATGTGAGCGTCACTCCCCCGGTGGGTAAGTGTTGCATTTTGTCCCGGGGGGATGATTTCCGGCTGCTGGGGACGTGAACTCTCCGTGAGTGATGCGGACCCGCGTGTCGTCCTATCCACTGTTTCCCGTGTTGGGGCGTCAAGAGTTCAAATGGAGACATACGCGACGGCTTTGCAGGCCTCGCTGGCGTCTCCCCCTCCTTCCCCTCCTGGGATGTCGGTGGAACCCTCGCCTTGCGCAGGGCCTTCTGCGGCACCACTGGTGGCTTCGGCGCCGACTGGTTCAGATCCAGGCTTGGAGGATGTGATGCTGTTGGGGTGCGGCTACTCAGGGGCACCTCCTTCAGGCCACGGCGTCTCTGTCTCACCTCAAACTCCTGCGGGAGTCCCTGTGGCGTCACGGGAGGTCGCCAGGGCTCGGGTCACATCCCCGAGCCCCTCTCGGTCCTTTGACAGGGTGGTCCTGTCTAAGGCTGAGGTGAAGCCACTACGGCGCTGGCAGCCGCTGGACCGTGCGTAGCCACAGGGGTCGGTGATCCATCCTCGACCTGCTTCGGGTCAAGGCTGGGTGAGGACCCCTTGCCCCTCTCTGGGCCCCTCTCGTTCCACCCCACAGGTGGTTGCCTCACTGGAGGGCGAGTCGGAGGTGGAATCATCCCTGGCACTGCCTCATGGGTTGCTTAGTGATCTACGCCTCATTCTGGGCCACGGCTGACGGAGGTCTTCATGTCACTCCCCAGGCCCGTCTCGTTCCCCCATGCAGGTGGCTACCTCCGGGGTGACTTGAAGGAACCTTGTCCGGCGACGCCGGATGGTGCTGACAACCTGCCTCAGGCAGCAGACTCTACGGCTCCGCGCAGGGGTCGTACCGAGGATTCGTCTTTGGAAGCTCCTTCTTCTACGGAGGCAGGCTGTATATTGGTGTTCTCCTCCCCAGAGACTGATCGCCGTGTGGTGTCTTTTTCACCGGTGTCGAAGGTCGGCTCCCCGCCCTTCATGAGGCAGAGGTGTTCGTCGGAAGAGCGGCAGGTCCCTCATTCTTTGGCTCCTTCTGACTTCCAGGTCTGACCCTTGTCCTTCTGGCTTGGCCTTGGGGACGGCTGCCTTAGTTTGCAGGTGTTGCCCATGGGGGAACTGCTTTCCTCGTTGCGGGCCCTGCGGAGTCGGGTGCGGCCTTCACTCACGCGGTGTCCATGACTGTGGGCATCCTGCGCATGGGTGACCCGGTGGCTCGCTTTGCGTCCGACCATCTATTGGAGGTCCTCCACCAGGGCTCTGATGGGAGAGAAATCCTACTACCCTTTGAAGGTTCCCTCCTTTCTTTCTTGACGTGGGCTTGGAGGCATCCTGCCTCAGGGACCCAGTGCCTTAACATCTTCTGCAACAGCATCTCCCGGCGCCGCGTGACCCGGCGTGCCTTTTCCTCCACCCCTTCTGTCTCCAGTCCTCTTTTGACGACTGCTTTTCCCTCCCTGCTGCCGCTGTTGAGTCCGCCATCCCAAGAGGCCCGCTGGTTGGATTCTTGGGGGTGCAACATGTTTGCCTCGACCAGCGCTGCCCTGAGGGCCCTGAACACCTTGTGTGTCCTGGCTCGGGCCGCCTCCTGTTTGTGGGACTTGGCTGAGTCTCTGGGATCCACAGCGTCCCAGGAGGGTGGTCAAGTGGACTTGAGGCATCATGCGTTGAATGGCCAGGAGCTGGGCCGGGCCATGGCTTCCTCGGTCGCTTTCCGTCGCCATGCTTGGCTTCAGGATGGAATATTCCCTGAGAATATTTGGGACACACTCATTGACCTTCCGTTTGATGTCAGCCTGTTGTTCCATGCCCTGGCCGACTCTGCCATCCAGAGGCTCTTGGCAGGGCTCCATCCTCCTCCTCCTCCGCCCTATCCTCATCCTCCTCCGTCCCATCCTCAGTGACTCCTGAGTCAGGTTGATTCTGGGCCTTCTTAGGCTGGTTGTTCTGGCTGTGGAGGGTGTTTTCTGGCCATTTGCGTCCTTCCTTGGGACTTTGGCATTGTTGGCTGCTGGAGGGCCCTTTTGTTGATTATATGGTGTATGGGATTGTTGTGCAGACGTGGCCCCTGAAATTAGGCCTTCTGCTTGCTTGGGCTGCTTGTCAAGCCTTCGCGGGGGTGTATTCTTCCACGTGGCTCCTTTGCTTGTTCCTCAGTGGTGGAAGTTCTTCCAAAGAGGGTTACCATATTTTGGGACTCATGGTACACTAGGTAAGGTAGTGGTAGCTGTCATATGTGCTCTGCTAGGGGGTTCTGGTCACCTTTGGGTGCCTGTTCTCCATGGCGTTGATGCAGGTTGCTTTTGTTTCCTGAGGTCGTGTGCGCGGCCACTCGTGGTGGTGTGCCCGGGCATCTCCTCCTCTCCCTGGTCCTGCCCTGAGGTCTGGGATGATCCTGTGTTCTCCCTTGCCGGGCGCTGCCTCCTCGACCTCGGGCTGTTCTTTTTGCTTCTGGCGGCTTGGAGTGCCGGCGCTGTACTGGCTGGCAGGTTCCTCATCATCTGGATTGGGCTTGCCTTCTTTTCCCTCGTTTCCTTGGGTCCTCTAGGCTTCGTTTTCCTCTCTACCTGTCTTGGCATGTGGTGGCAGCTGGTTTGCCTTGTGGGGAAGTGTGTGCTTCGGCCTCTCCTACCTTGCCCTTGTTTTCTCTGCTGTGAGAGTGCGGGCCTCTTCAGCCTTCTTTTTCTTCTTCTTCTCCCTCCTACATCCTCTTGGCGTCAGTGGAGTTCTGCTTGTGGGGGTTCCCCTTGCCTGGCAAGAACAAGGTTCTACCTGGTCCACACATCTGGTCCCCTGTGGGGCCTTCTGTTCTGTATTGGCTGGTGGGGTCCTTTCGCAGACCCTCCTTCCCAGGGGGTATTGCAAGGGTATCTATTCTACGTGAAGGAATCTGTGTCTAGTAGTCTCTATCAGATGTACGAGTTACTAACCTTCGGTAACGATGTATCTGGTAGAGACGATTCTAGCCGCAGATTCCTTCACGGCCCGCCCTTCCTCCCCTATTCTGCGAGGACCCTTGGGTTGGTCTTCAGTACTCGCCTCCCATGGGGGGGCTGTGTCTCCTGAGTGCATTCTTGTTCTTGACGGGTGACTTCGTCTGAGGGCGGTTCTTTCCTCCTTGGTTCTTTGGAGGATGGGTGTCCGGTGCTCCGGTACCCTGCTGCTTTGCTACTCTGGGGTTTGGGGAGATTGATTTCTATCCCTGCCCTCCCCTCCCTTCCTTACATTGCTATACTCTGATTAAGGGTCATCTGGTCATGTTCTACCCTTGTCCCTTGTGGGTGGTTGCCCTTCTGTTGGGGTGGCTTGGATATTTGTTGTCCCTGTCTGTGTTGGGACTGGTCTCCTTCCATGCTCAGGTTAGGGGTGGTGGGTTTCCTACGTGTACCATGTCCTTACGCATGTTCCTTGCCTCTGGGGCACAGAGGAGGGAGGTTGTCTATGTGCTGGCAGGGTGGTGGTGCAGGGCTCTGCTACTTCTTCTTCTTCTTTCCCTGTCTTGGGTTCTGCAGCGTGACACTACTGTGGTGTTGTTGTTAGTCACCGTTTCTTTCCAAATGTTCTGCTTTTCGCTCACTGTTCCCATGCTTCCATTATTTTTTGTCTGATGGTTCTGCGTTGTGGTGCGGAAAGGTTCGCCGAAGAAAACTGGCGTAGGCAGGCTGGGACGGGTCTTATGTGACCTCGCTGATGTTATGTGTGCGGCGGAGTCGCGTGATGTCGTACCGCCCCCGGGGCGCAGGGACGCTGTGGCAAAATGTTTTCCGGAACCAGTCTCACGCCTGGGGATAATTCTACGTGAAGGAATCTGCAGCTAGAATCGTCTCTACCAGATACATTGTAAGTAACTCGTACTTCTCTCTCTCTCTTTCTACCCCCGTCACGCTCTCTCTTTCTGAAAATTAATAGTTTGTTCTCAGAAGACCTTCACTTTTTTCCTTTAGCCATCCTAGTGTAGTGCAATTTTAGTATGTGCAAAAGTTTCACAGTTGTGTCTTACCTTACAGGGAGAGAATGATTTTTCTTTCTTCCTGGTAATCTAAAAAGAGGGCGTTATGGCTAACTTTTTGAAAGCGCCCACTCTCTCTCTATGTATATGTATATATATGGACGAATATAAGTATTTGAAAATCGATTGTCCAACGACTGCTGTCATGTACTTTATCCCCAAAGTTCATAAAAATTGCCAACAACCACCTGGCCGACCGATCATTTCCGCCCGCAATAGTATCTTGGAAAATGTAAGCAGGTATATTGACTATTTTTTGCAGGACTATGTTAAAACACTACTCTCTTTCATTATTGACACCTGGGACCTGTTGAAGAAATTGTCCAAGTTTAAATGGGAACCAGGTTATTTACTGGTGTCATTAGATGTCACATCCTTATACACAAGTATTTTTCACAGGGACGGAATCAGGGCAGTCCAGAATTATTTGATCAAAAAATCTACCTGTTTACTTGAACATTCAAAAATGATTGTAGCAATGATTACCATGTGCTTTTATTCTCTAATCAGTTGTTTTTGCAGACCAGGGGAGTGGCTATGGGGGCCTGCTTTTCTCCCAGTTATGCCTGTCTCCATATGGGCTACTGGGAGGAGCAGGTCCTCATGCCCAACTTCAGTATCATTATGAACACCAAGGTAAAAACCTGGTTGAGTTACATCGATGACCTCTTTTTTATCTGGGATGGTTCTGCAAACGATGCTGCTAAGTTTATAGATCAATTGAACATAAATAATCTCAATTTAAATTTCACTAGCAGCATCAGTACTAATTCCATTGTTTTTCTGGATGTAGAAATCTATGTTGACAAGGGTCAATTGGAGACAAGGCTCTACCGAAAACCCACAGCAGGCAATACTGTGTTGCATGCTGCAAGCCACCATCCTGCGCACCTGATAAGGAGCATCCCCTACGGGGAGATGCTACGCATCAGGAGAATTTGCAGCAGCAACACAGAATGCCTAGAGACACAACAACAATGTTAAGCCAGGTTTTTAAGTAGAGGCTACTCAGCTGAATCAATAGACAGTGCTATCATTAGAGCTAACAAATTTGATAGACTGCAAATGCTGGCACCTCAAGATGACAGTGTAAGTGACTCCAAACAAATAGCGCCCAGTGAAACACGTCTGATAATTAGTTTTAGCAACCAACATCAAGCAATCCACAAGATTGTAAAAAACAATTGTCTTTGATCACTAGTGATCCAGTTGTGGGCAAACTGTTTACTAAAGCACCAATCATTACATATAGAAAAGCAAGATCTATGCAGGATAGCCTTGTCTCTAGCAGTCCTGAAGTAGTCACGGGATCGTGGCTTGATGGTAGTAAGGGCATCTTGAGATGTTCTACCTGCAAGGCTTGCAAAAATGGTGTAAGTAGATCAGAGTATATGACTCCTCTCTCATATTAAGATCAGGGAAAACTCAATTGCAGGTCGGAGTACGCTGTCTATGTTTTAGAATGTCCCTGTGGTCTGAGGTATGTAGGGAACACTAGACCACAGGTGTACAAAAGAATCTTGCAACATTTAAGGGCTATCACAAATGCAGATCCATCCTACCCCGTAGCCAGGCACTTTGAGAAAGTCCATGGGAAAAATGCCTCCGGGTTACTGTATTTTGTCATCGACACTGTACCACCACAGAGAAGGGGTGGTGCCAGAGAATCCCTCCTGCGGAGATTGGAAACTAGACATATCATATTACTCGACACAAAAATTCCCAATGGATTAAATACCAGTGAAGATTGTCACACTAACCTGTAACTGGCAGTACCATCTTCTGTATTGTATTATATTTTACCAATACATTAAAACTGAAACCTTGAAACTTATAAACTTGAATGAACTAGCACCCCAGTCCTCCACATGAATACACAAACATGATAGTTGTTCATGATTTTAACTCACTGGTAGCACATATATATATATATATATATATATATATTTTTTTTTACAGTTACAAGATATGCTTTTTTGCACAATGACTTAATATTGCACACATTAATCTGTTAGCCCACTTGGGCGTCCCTGACCGTCATTTCCGAGATCTATGAAAAAGATATTTCCTGGTATTTGACTTCATTATTAGGTACTATATGCCCCTGTTGCTGGTATTATGTATACAGTTGGGCTAATAGTATTTTTGATAAAATTGATAAGATATTTTAGGTTGTTCATTTGCAATGAATGAGAATATTTATATTTTAAAACATTTTTATGTATTTATATGTTTTATCATTATTCTGAATTGCTTATGCTCTGTCACCTAAATATGAGCAATATCACTTAGAGGCTGCTATATATATATATTTATATATTTATATGAATGTAGTAAGTCAGTATATGTTACCTCTGTTTGCAAGTCTTTTTCATGCATTATGTGTTAATATTGATAGTAACTTTACTATGTCTATGATGTAACGGCGCTTTGCACTTTAAAAACGGTAAACCAGCCCCCATGACGGTGTCATGTGATCAAGGCTTCGTTAAGCAGAAACGCGTCATGGCAGTTTGGTGTTGGGCTAAATAATAAATAATCTGCACTATTTCTGGGTCTCGCCTCGTCTGTTCTGGCTGAATTGCTGACCTTCAGACGTCTACATACCTCATAAATATATATATATATATATATATATATATATATATATATATATATTTTTTTTTTTTTTTTTTTATATATATATATATATACATTCACTGAAAAAACCATAGGTTTTAGGGGTGTTATAGTTAGTTAGACATTTCGCTCGTACAAAACCATTGAAATTCCCATGTTATAGTTAGTTGTATTAACTATAACTCGCACACCCACAATCCACTGCTGATGATGTCACATATTACATCATTCATGACATGGTCAGTGACATCACTGATGACATCACTGATGACATGTCAAATGACATCACGGATGACATCATCCAGTGAATGTGGTTTGCTTCGATATTTAAATAAGTATTATATATATATATATATATATATATATATATATATAGCAATCTGCCTTGAAGACTGAGTGGATGTATAAGTGTCTGAATGGAGGATTTAGTAGCAATGTGATTGACTATCTAAGTGACGAATTTAAAGTGTCTCACTAAATATATGGGATAGTGATTAAACTGTTTGAATACCTCTGTCACTCTATCTCTTGTTGTGTAAACTACTACATAGGTTGGTTACTAGCTATGTGAAAGTCTATATTAGTTATTAATTAGTTAAGTGAGTATTTGTATGGAATAGTGAATGAATGTGTGTTCGGTTGGGTGAAAGGTGTGTGACTGTCCAAAGATGTGTAAATAGTTGATTTAGTAAGTATATGAGGTTAAGACTGTATGTGGAAACAGTTGTTTGGGTAAGTTAATCTCTTTATGGGTGTGGTAATGAGTAAATATATTTCTCAATGATACATGTTCAACAAACAAGAAATATAAAAGGCAGTGTATGTGACAGTTGTTGTATATAAATAAGTAGACTCAGTCATTGTATGAGTGATGTATGGATAACTGTATACATGTAATAGGGATCTTATAACACACTAAGTATGAGTTACTATCTATATGAATAAATAAAGCGGTGTTTGTGTAAGTGTGTAGCTTAGTAAATGTAAGTATGATCAATTGTTTGCATAAGTGAGTAGGATGAATGCATAAGTGAATAGGATGTGTGCTAGTGTGGAATGTCGATGTAGGTGTATAAGTATATTTAATAGTGTTCTATTGATCTTTGTTAGCATGTATGAGTGAATCTATAGGTAAGTGTTTAGATTTGTGTGTAGATGTAGGAACCACTGAGTGTGTTTTTAGAAACTTTTATTGGTATGTCAGTGGTTTCAAATAGGGTACTCCATATTTTATAATGAGTGTTGAAAGGTTATACTAGTGTATGATAAGATGTATCAGATTGTCACGCGGATGATGTCATCAGTGATGTCATTTGAGATGTTATCAGTGATGTCATCAGTAATGTCACTGACCATGTAATGAATGATGTAATATGTGACCTCATCAGCAGTGGATTGAGGGCCCGCGAGTTATAGTTAGTACAACTAACTATAACGTGTGAATTTCAATGGTTTTGTACGAGTGAAATGTCCAAATAACTATAACACCCCTAAAACCTATGGTTTTTCAGTGAATTTTTAAGGTTTTTTAAATGCTAATTCCTAACTATAACAGGCCTCAAACCAATGGTTTTTTCAGTGAATTTCAAAGGGTTTTTAGATGTTATTTCCTAACTATAACTTGTCTGAAACCTATGTTTTTTTCAGTGAATTTCAAAGGTTTTGTAAATGACAATTTTTAAATGTATTTATTGTTATTTTTATTTGTTTTATTTGTGGATTTTTTTTAAATTACATTATAATTACATTATACATTACATTACAAAATATACTTTCTCAGAATGAATTACTTTAATTTAAATACTTTGCAAATAGGCAACAGACTTTTAAGTACAGTAGTTTCAGTTTTCGCAATGAGCAACTCAATTTCAAACACAATGCAACATTGAGGTCAATGTGAATTTCTAGTTAAATGTAATTAATTACTTTTTGGATTACTTTTCTAACCACAGGACTGGGTCCTAAATTCAGTCCCGAGATAGCACCTGTAAACAGTTGAGTAAAAGGGTTTTGGTTACAGTAGTGATTTTGTAGGGATTTTATTGTATTTTAAAAGATGACACAGAAACTTTTTTACATAAAATCACCAATGTCATCCTATGGGAGGAAATTCACTTATCAGGTAAGTAGTGTTAACGTTACTTTTTCTTACTCAGTGGTGCATCTCCTGTAAATAGCCAAAAGAATGCGTTTAAGTCATAAAGGCAATCTGTAAGGAATATTTTTAGTTTGTGAAATTAGACACTTAGAAACTTTTCTGGTGAAAACCACACAATGGATTCCTATGGAATGAAATACAAGTTACTGGTAAGAATGGTTAGAAATACTTTTCAGGATTAGTACTGGGCTCAAAGAAGCAGCACTGAGGTCACTCCTGATAACAGGTGAGTAAATCTAGATTCGAAGTTCTGCTGATTTTATAGGAATTTGTTTAAGTTCAAAAACTCCACACAGAAGAATTTCCAAGTGAAACGAGTCAATGTTCGCCTATGGAAGGAAATTCAAGTAACTGGTTAGTACGGTTAGAATTACTTTTCATGATCAGTACTGGCCTCAAAGATGCAGAACTGACGTCTCTCCTGATAACAGGTGAGTAAATCGGAATTCGTAGTTCGGCTGATTTTACAGGAATATTTGTACGTTTCAAAAATCAACACTTAGAAACTTTTCTGCTGAAAACCACACAATGGATTCCTATGGAAGGAAATACAAGTTACTGTAAGTACGCTTAGAATGACTTTTCAGGGTCAGTGCTGGGCTAAAAGATGCCGCACTGGGTTCTCTCCTGATAACAGGTGAGTAAATTGGAATTCGAAGTTCGGCTGATTTTACAGGAATATTTGTACAATGGTGAAGGAAGGGGGCGGGGTCTGAGGTGACATGTGTGCAAACACGCCCTGTGGCACGTTTTAAGTTGCAGGATTGAGTGCCCTTGAGAGGTGTTCTGAGGCCACGCCCTTTTTTACAACACTCTGCAACGCAGCTCCGTGGCGCTTACTAGAGGTACCTGGTGGGCTAGTTGGCCCACAGGGGACCTCAGGATTCAAGGGCACTTAATCCTGCAACTTAAAACGCACCACAGGGCGTATTTGCACACATGTCACCTCAGGCCCCACCCCCTCCCTTCACCACTGTGCGAACGCCCCCCGTGACACGTTTTAAGTTGGGGGATTAACTCCCCTTGAATCTTGAGGGTCCCTGGGGTGCAACTAGCCACAAGCTACCTCCATTAAGCACCACAGAGCTGGGTTGTAGAGAGGTGTAAAAAGGGGTGTGGCCTCAGAACACCTCTCTGCAACGCAGCCCCCTGGCACATACTGGAGGTACTTGGTGGGCTAGTTGGCCCCCAGGGACCCCCAGTATTCAAGGGGAATTTGTTCTCCCTCTGCAAATGCACCAGGGGGTGCGTTTGCAGAGTGGTGCAATAAGGGGGCATGGCCTCCGGACACAATCCTTTTTTTAAATATATTTTTTTGAAGAAGGGGGCTGTGTAGCCCCCCTTCTTTTAATAATTTGTTGGCCCTGGGCACCCCATCCCCCAGGGCCTGCCCCCAATTTTTTTTTCTTTCTAATTTGGAAGGGGCCCTGTGGCCCCCCTCCTGCGGCCATAGTCTGCCCCGGGGACCCTATCCCCCGGGGCATGGGTGTTTATAAAAAAATATATATATTAGGAGGGGGCTGCCTTGCACCCCTCCTGTGGCCACTCATGGCTCCGGGGACCCCATCCCCCTGGGCCGGCTATTTTTTTTTTTTTACCTTTTTTTGGAGGAGGGTGTCTTGTGGCCCCCTCCTAGGCCACTAATAGCCCCGGGTACCCCACCCCCCCCGGTGCTGGCCCACTCCGTCGGGGACTGTGGGGGGGTCCTCAATCCCCCCACCACGGTCCCAGCCAGCTCCCCGCATCCTGCGGGAGCGAGCATTTCTTTTCCATATGGGGAGCAGCTAAAATTCTGCTCCCCATATGAAAAGGCAATCTGCTTTCCTATTTGGAAGAGAGAGCAGGTTCCCTGCTGTCTCTTCCAAATAGGAAAGCAGTTTGCAATGACAGATTGGGAGCTGCGAGGCGCCCAGCTTGCCATTGCAAACAGCAGTGTCCCGGGGGTGGGCACCCCAGGACACTGCAGGAGCCGGCCCTGGGGGGGGCGGTCCCCAGGACCATCGAGGGCTCCAGGAGGGGGGGCCGTGCGGCCCCCCTCCCACATTTTTGAGAAGCCCCGGGGGTGGCGGTCCCCGGGGTTGGGGGGCCTCAGAGCCCCCCACCCAATTTTCTTAAGCCCCGGGGGGTGGCGGTCCCCGGGGCTGGGGGGGCCTGAGAGCCCCCCACCCATTTCAAAATAGCCCCGGGGGTGGCAGTCCCCTGGGCTGCGGGGGGGCCCATGAGCGCCCCACATACATTAAAATCGAGCCCCAGAGGTGGCGGTCCCCGGGGCTGTAGGGGGGCCCGTGAGTCCCCCGCATATATTAAATTAGAGCCCTGGGGGTAGCGGTCCCCGGGGCAGTGTGGGGGGATTGGGACCCCCCCACACTAATTTTTTTAATAATGCGCCTGGGATTTGGCCCCCCGAGGGCAAATTAACATGTTTCTTTTTTTTTTATCGCTGGGATGCGCGGATCCCACGTGCATCCCGCGATTTAAAAAAAAAATCTTTGGGTCCTTGGTGTCCTTGTGGGAAATTGCATGGGGAAAATGCGTTTTGGGAGCCACCTTTTTTCTCGGCCCCCGCTTGATGATTCATCGTGAAACTTTCAGGATAGGAGCGGCCCGCAGCTGGCCAATAGTTTGGAAACTTTCATGCAGATTTGTCAACCGGCGCCAAAGTTATTCCAAATAGAATGTTGTGGAATTTCCTATGGATAATAGGTCCTAACTATAACTACCCACTGGCGACCGCCAGTAGGTAATATATATATATACCGTGACCAAAGCCTTGTGTGGCTGAAACGCGTTGGTGGGGTAAAGCGTTGAATTAAAGGGCTTCTTAAAGAATCTGGTTGTGCCGCCTCCTTTGTTCGAAAAAAAAAAAAAAATATATATATATATATATATATATATGTGTAAGAAACCGATTCCGTTGTATATATATATATGTGTATATATATATATATATATATATATATTCACTGAAAAAACCATAGGTTATAGACCATATATAGTTAGGAATTAGCATTTACAAAACCTTGAAAATTCACTGAAAAAACCATAGGTTATACACCATATATAGTTAGGAATTAGCATTTAAAAAACCTTATTTTACTCACACAAAACCAATGAAATTCCATATATAGTTAGTTGTACTAACTATATATCACGCACCCGCAATCCACTGCTGATGATGTCACATATTACATCATTCATGACATGGTCAGTGACATCACTGATGACATCACTGATGACATCTCAAATGACATCACTGATGACATCACTGATGACAACATCCAGTGACTGTATTTTTCTGTAAAGTTAAAATATGTCTTACATATTTAAGAATGAGTGGATGTATAAGTGTCTGGATGAAGGATTTAGTAGGTGCATGACTGACTGTATGAGTGAGTGGTTAAATGTGTCTCACTGAGTGCATGGGTTAGTGACTAAACTGTCTTAATTTGTGCATCATTATGTCTGTTGTTCTGTAAACTGCTGCATGTGTTGATCAGTAGCTATATGAGTAACTATATGGGTTATTGATTGGTTGCCCAAGCATTTGTATGGGAGACTGAGTGTGTGTGTGGGTGGCTGGGAGGTGTATGACTCTGTGCATAGATGTATGGGTTCAAAAGTGCATGTGGAAACAGCTGTATGGGCGGTTGACTGTGTGCATGACTGTATTGGTGAGTGAATAGATATCTCAGTGCTACATGTCAAAGTAATTAGATATGTAAAATACAGTACATGTGAGAGTTGACATATATAAATAACTGTGCATAAGAGCCAGTGAATGTGTGAGTGGCTGTATGGATCATTGTGCTCTTGTATCCAGGATTGTATAAGTGAGTAAATATGTTTTAGTATATGTTTGAATAAGTAAGGTGTGTATAACTGTATAGTTGTGAAAATGGAGCTGTGATTGATTCTTTGCATGACTGACTAGGTGTGTAAGTAACTCCATGGATGAGTGACAGTCTGTGAGTGTCTGTTTACACTGAGTGTATCTAAGGTTATATTAGAGTCTGAAGAGGTTCATCGTATTATCACATGAATGATGTCATCAGTGATGTGATCAGTAATGTCAAATGAGATTTTATCAGTGATGTTATCAGTGATGTCATTTGAGATGTCATCAGTGATGTCATCAGTGATGTCATTTGAGATGTCATCAGTGATGTCATCAGTGATGTCACTGACCATGTCATGAATGATGTAATATGTGACATCATCAGCAGTGGATTGCGGGTGCATGATATATAGTTAGTACAACTAACTATATATGGAATTTCATTGGTTTTGTGTGAGTAAAATAAGGTTTTTTAAATGCTAATTCCTAACTATATATGGTGTATAACCTATGGTTTTTTCAGTGAATTTTCAAGGTTTTGTAAATGCTAATTCCTAACTATATATGGTCTATAACCTATGGTTTTTTCAGTGAATTTCATTGGTTTTTAACAGCTAATATCAAAACCTTTACAATGTATTCTTCTTTAAATAGAAAAATATTTTTTACATGTTTTTAATACAATTTTTTTTAAATTATTTTTTTTGTTTCGCTCCCGGTACGCGTACCGGTTAGCTTCCCGTTAGCTCAATCCGGAGGCGCGACCCGGTCCGCGAACCGGTAAACGTTCCGTTTGCGCACCTCTCACGTTAGAAAACAACATTGTGACGCGTCGCGTCAGCATGACGTTTCGCGTTCTCGCGTAATACGTGATATTACGTGCTACGTTAGCGTACCCGGAAGCGCACCGGTACGCGAACCGGAAGCGATCCGCGGCGCGGCGCCGACCGCGTAACGTAAACACAGCAGGTCATGTGACTCGGTAATAACACTTTTCATTGGTTCATTTCACTTTTGGTTTCCTAATGATGTAATACTAGGTCATGTGATCTAAAATGAACACTTTTCATTGGTTTACAACTTTTGCTTTTCCCAAATGATGAAAACCCCTCCTTCTTTCCTCACTCTGACTTTCATCTTGGTGAGAGAAAGACCCTTTATTTACACTTTGACATGGCTTCATTAGTAGCTTCAGCTGGTTCTAACCCACCACCTCCACCAAATCCAAGAAAGAGAGGACCACCTGCTGAAGTAATTTTGCAAGAAGAGGAAGAACAGGAAGAGGAGGAAGAGGAGGAAGAGCCAAGGTTTTTGCCAGAGGAGCCCAGGAGGTACAATCAAAAGGAGAATTACATTTGGCAATTCTATAGAATTCCTGAGGGGCAAAAAAAAGTGAATGCACGCTACGTGTTTTGCCGTATATGCGGTGATAGATTGTCAAGGGGAACTGAAAAAAAATACAGTTACGGCAATCACACTATGCATCGGCATATGAGTAGGTGGCACCCAAATAATTATAGTGCTGCCCAGCTACGTGATGAGCAACAAAATCCCCTCCCAATGGCGAGAAGATCAGTTGTTCCAGAGGTGTCGGGACCAGAGGCGAGGGAGATGATCCCAAACATCCAAATGTTGTTTGGGCACGTGAAGCAAGTGTGCGTGCACTGCGGCGATTTCATCTGCTACAGGGAAAGTAGCATCATTTTGATTATGAGAGCTATTCCGAATCATGTTAATGTTTGTCCGAGACGCCCCAAAGAATAAATTCTTTTTTTTTTGTTGCTCCTGTTGAGCCCTTTACAATGGATCGTTTTTGTTTCCCCCCCCCCAAAAAAAAGCAAAAAAAATATAAAAACGTTCAGAAAATACAAAAAAAGTAAAAAAATGTTTAAAAAATACTAAAAAAAATATAAAACAACAAAAACATAAAAAAAAAGTTCTTTTTAGAACTACCTCCCCATTATAAAAAAATTGGTAGAATATTTGGAACTCTGCCAACCTCTATTTCTCTTAGTTCGCTCCCCGGAGCGCTACCCGGTACGCGTACCGGAAGCTAACCAAAAAAAATATTTTTTAAAAAAAAGAACAGTAAGTATAAGGTAAGCAAACAGACAGTTATGTGAAAAGAAAGACAGCTCTAGGGAGTAAACAAGAGATACTGTTACCTACAATCCACTGCTGATGATGTCACATATTACATCATTCATGACATGGTCAGTAACATCAACAGCAGTGGATTGCGGGTAACAGTATCCTTAGTTTACTCCCTATAGCTGTCTTTCTTTTAACATAACTGTCTGTTTCCTTCCCTTATAGTTACTGTTCTTTTTTTAAAAAATTTTTTTTGATCAGTCATAAACAGTGACATTAATAGAAACAGAGAGAGTGAACAAGAGTGAAGAACTATGGTCCTCCTCAGCTACCCTCAGAAAACCAAGGGGGTCAAGATACATCTACCGTGCCCCCTTCTACCCATTCTGAACATTATTTTCCCTCCATCTTGTATCTTGATTCGACCGAAACACAAAATGGTGGACTCCCGTAACGCTGCTGGTTTGCGAACCGGGCCACTTCCCGGGAAGCGGTCCAAAAAAAAGGTGGGAAAGTAATTCACAGACACTAAGAGTAATAGAGACGGAGTGAGTGAACAAGACTGAGGAACTATGAGAACAGAGGGACTGAGAAAAAGAGTGGAAGGAGTTGAGTAAGTAGGTAATAGAGAAAGGAATGAGGAAAGTAGCAAAGGCAGGAAACTGAGGGTTAAAGAAGTGAAGCAGTGGATCTAATAGTAGGTGAATGTGATAGAAATGTAACGAAAAGAGTACAACTATTTACCTTATAATTGCCGTTAAATTAATCACTTTTTATTTTTATACTTTCAATCTGTGAAAGAGAGAACCAACATTTGAAAAATATTAAAACATGTATTTAAAAATTACAAAAGACAAGGGAAAAGATTGAAGGACAAATAGTTTTTCAACAACTTTGACACTGACAGAAGCTTCTGCTTCTCCAGGTCCCCTACACAGTCCTAAAGATATACATTTTAAACTAACAGTATCTTGATGCAGATGAAGTGAGGCCTATCTTAAAACATGGTGCATCTTTTGCATTGCTCTTGTTTCAGAAAAGTGTCGCTTCAGGATGCCAATAACATGTCTCCTATCCAGAGATTTGTTTGAGGTGAGGCCTACTCAGAGTTCAAGATGAGATTTACACTTGTTGAAGTGTACAGAGGAGATAATATCTGTGAAAGTCTACCAATGAAGTGAGTCATGTCCACTGCACTCTTCAACAAAGTAGAAACCTCCTATGTTTCCCTGGACAGACCTAAACTTGATCTGCACAATGTGATTCATAATGATAGGAAACACAGGTGATGTAATTGAAATATGTGCAATTTATTTTGTTCATTTCACAATCACATCACTTGTGTTTCCTTTGCTTAGGTATCTCATTGTGCAGATGTAGTCCAGCATATGAAAGAATACGTAGAAGTGCAGCACTGCATGCAACAACTTTCACACTTACAGAAGCCTCACCTTCTCCATGCCTCCTACACAGTTCTACATATACATCATAAATGCAAACAGTACAGAATTAATTATACATGTTAAATGGTTTATTTTTGCTGTTCTCAGAATGTATCAAAATTCACTAAAAACAGTGACTTGAAGGTATTCATCATGTAACAGCGGGGAAAAAAAAACACAATCAAAATGATTGTGTTTAAAAAACCCATACAACATCAGAAATCAAAATTCAGAACTCCTTAAAGTTAACTTACTTTCCATGACGTCCAAGGATGTCCTATGAACAGCTTACACTCTTTTGTGCTGTTATTACTTTCAGCCCGCCACTTTCTGAAAGAAAACCTCCATCGTTTTTAAAAACACGTTACATGCAATAAATGACTTCTTGCTCTCTACCACTATTTTCCACAAGGCCAAATCTAGTCAGAGCCATTTATAACTCTTGGATTTCTTGTAAGCCAATCCCATCATTTGGCATTTCCGTAACTTTCAGAATTAAAATGTTGAAGATCATTTTCACAATCCTGGAATAGTAATATCTTCCCCTTCTTGCTCAGTCATGTTCTACATTTCCTATGACACTGATACTGCTTAATATGAAGCAGACTTACACTACCTCTATGACTACTACAATTATTTAATTCTCTACATCACTTTTAATCACAAAGCAATGTAAAACAGTAGACAGCATTGCAGACTTACATTCCCTCTACTCCATGTTTTGATTGGCTGCTTCAATTAGCTTATAAAAAGAAACAGTTTTTCTGAACTCATTCAAAGTGCACATATATCTCCATGATGTCCAGTCCTATGATTAGAAGTTATGTCTCTGAACTACACTTATCCTCAAGGCCAAATTGTGTAGGAGCCATTAGAACTTCTTCAAATTCCACAGAGCACATCCCGAGATTATTTCCCTAAAATTTTGGTTTTAAAAACACCAGGTAAGAGTTTTTAAGGTCATACGGCAATTTTTTTTTGAAAATTAAAACAGAATCATTGCAGAATGACCAGCCATTTCTAGACTTTAAATAAGCTGTGTAATGTCCTGATGTTATTGAAGGGCCGTCATGATATATAATTGCTGTAGTTACAAAAGTCCTTCCTGATATTGACAACTGCGAAGCTACAATTTTTTTTATTAAAGTTGTCAATTTTGTTCCATCAGGCCTACATCGTTGGAACATTAAAATGACGTACTGGCCATATGTTCGTATAAATAATGTGGACATCATTTCAGATTTACATTGGCTACACTCCATGTTGTGATTAGCAGCTTTTACTAGCCTATTAAAGGAGACTGATTTACTGTCTGGCAAAGTTAAATATATAAATCTTTCTGAGTCTACACTAGTAGTACTTGATACCATACAGTTCTCGCAGTCATGCTGCCATTGATAAGAAAGCCCAAACAGCTGATCTACATCTACACCTTCAGCATGTAATACATCAAGCATATACATTAAAAACTCCTGACAATCTTGCTGAATATTTTGAGAGAATTGTGTTTGGCCTGAACATCTGTCTAACAGATTTCGAATTTCAGACACACTTTCTATGTTTCTTCTATCAGTGGTACATTTCTCTAACACAGAATTTAACAAACTGCAAAATCTTTGATCAGAATTGACCACAATCTCTTCTTTTACATTTTTTAGAGAAAACAAAACATTAATTACTACATTAGCATAGCAGTTGACACCAGAACTGTTTTCAAACTGAAAACCAACAACATCTTCAACAGAATCCTTTTTGTTTCTGCTTGTAATTTTAGGTTCATTGACTTTTTGTCTTTTTGCTACAACCTCCCCAGTATTGTTCTCATTTCTTCGTTTCCGGCCTACCACACGTTTCTCAAACAAAGGAAACTGAGGCAAATGTGGCGCATACTCTCTTCTTAACCTATTGTATTCCTTAACACAATCTAGATCTGCACAAATGTTTGTGACATCACACTCAATCAAGTACAATCCCGATAAAGTTCTAACTCGTGACAATGCCACATATGCCATACCCTCCTTGAACACAGAACTGCCAATATTCACCAATGCACTGTCTACACTTAAACCTTGCGATTTATGGATTGTCACCGCATATGCCAAGCAAACAGGAAACTGCTTACGGCGAACATATAAGTCTTTTACAAGCAAAAATCTAGCAGAACAACGAGCAATTAGCTGTACTTACTCAATGCCATCAAATTTAATTTTTAAAAATTCAATTCCATCTCTATTTCTGTATTTCACAAAATCAACAACATTACCCATTGATCCATTTACCAGACCTCTTTCAACATGTAAATTCCTTCTTAAAATTATACGGCAGTTCAAGCACACATTCAGAGTCTTTTCAAAACCTGCAGTTTTAGATATACTCTTCTCTAATGAATCCAATTTTGTTTTCAGATTCTCAGACAAAATAATTGTTGATCCCATATGCTCTACTCTATCAATAGCTTCCATTTTCACAATCTCTTGCTTTTCTAAATGCAACATTTTGTTGTTAAATTTGGCACATTCTGCAAGAGTTGGCATCAAACATATTCCAGATTTCTTTTCAGTAATTTTCTGAAAAATATTCTCAGGCACAACATCTTGTTCTGGATATAAATTTGACAGTAATCGTGCATGTAAAACTTCTTTCCCATGCTCAGTCACTTTTCCAATTCTAACATCTTGTAGAATAGTCTTGTAAACTTCATCCTTCGCCTGACGCATATTTTCATGCAGTTCAGCATAATTGAAGTTTAACCATATATTGACGTTGCCAATGCTGCCTAGGCACTTCCTGGTATCTTCATGCGTGAGCATTTTGAACACAGGTTGCCCTTTCACTGGTGTCAGCTGCAGAAGATCTCCGAAAACAATGATGTGTTTGCCACCAAATAACACATCATACTCTGTTTTGAGAACTTCTTGCATTCTCAAATGCACAAAGGCAAGCATGACATTGGAAACCATGCTTACTTCGTCAATGATAAGAAGTTTCATTTTCCTCAAGATTCTTGAAACTTCAAAACAAGCATCTCCAGATAGCTTGTGATATTCTAATTTGTTGTCATGCTCCACTGGCAGCATCAGTAAACGATGTAAAGTAATCCCTTTAATATTATGTGCTGCCAGTCCAGTTGGAGCAGTGACAACACAAGACAGCGATGACTCTGTCCTTTCCTGCAAATAGCATGAAATTGCTTTAATGAGGAAACTTTTTCCAGTTCCCGCTTCTCCACTCACGTACAGTCGGACAGGCTTCAACGACGTACATGAGCACTCTTTCTTATCATGACTTAATCCATGATCAATTTACATGGTAACTTCGTCATATATTTTCCTCTGCTCAACGTTGAGTTGCCTTTCCAACTCTTCTAAGTTAACCGCATCCTCTTGAGCATGTGCCATGGCTCTTTCCACTTCATTCATAGCAGTGGCAGCTTCATTTTCGATAAGAGGTCCTCCTAGTGGATCCTGACTCAATGAAGCAGAACTCTGACTGTCCTGAGAACTGTCTCTGGCAATCTCGGCTGCAATCGTTGCTTCCTGCTCAATTTCCGCATTCAACATTTCTACATATTTGGGAAAAGCAGGACATTCTATGGTCTCCTTGGCGGCATTGAAAGAGTCTTCGTAACAGAGAAAATCTCCAAGCAGTTCCTCTTCTGCACGCCAAGGCTTGAAAAGTTGCAAAAGTGCTAAATAGAAAAACTCCTTTTTTTCAGGAGATTCGCCACTCAATTTTCGATGGTTTACCAAGTGGCATTTTCTTTGCTTGACCAGACATCCCTCACTTCCTATTACAGCATACACTCCTTTCTCAGTATCTTCTTTGATGTTCCTCTTGAATATGTAATTTTGCAGAACCTCATACAGACAAACATTCTCAAGATGACTGCTTCGATTTGGATAATATGTATCCAACATGTTTGTCTTCAAAATGTCGGTACTGTTTGGCTCCTTTTCCGCCAAATACTCAATTTCCCGCACAGGTTTGAGAACTCGATTACGCGTTGCAGCAAGACCAAGACTCGCCCAAACGATACTCCTGGACTTGGCATAGAGACTTGCTGAAGACAACCGGTCAGAACATTCGTACGCTCCGATTTCTCGATGCGACAACATCTTCAGACTGAAACTGTACAACTTCTTGCTGAGGCTCTTTTCATGGGAAATGTCCTCCCACATATCCTTCAATTCTGTCTTCTCTTTTTTGGTGATGTAAGACGTCACATACCGAGCCACAGCCATACAGTTATCAGCCACAAACTGTATATCCATGTTAGCATTCCACATCGACAAAATCACCGGGTTGTAGTCGTTGATGTACTTGGACTCTTCGTTCCTCTTCAAATTGTAAGTGTTTTTAGGTGATTTCTTCATGACATTGTGTCGCAACGAAGACATCAAACTGTTTACTCTTCCTTTAGAAATCACCGGTCGTGGAAAGCCGAAACGACATTTAGTGTAGAACTTGTCTTTGTTTCGGAATTTACGACGGCAGTACTTTCCACATCGATGGCTTTGGAAACGCAGAACTTTTTCTCTTAGGCTTTTCTTCTCCTTTGCGTTTGGAACAGCACACGTAGAATACTGTTGGATGAAACTCATCACTGAGTCTTCTGGATCCGTTCCAAATTTAGGTGCATCCTTGATCCACAGCAACATATGTATATGAGGAGCACCTCTTGCTTGGTACTCCTTTCTCCAGAAGAAATCCAACACCTCTCCAAGAGGTGGATTCTTCTTATTCATGATGAAAGACATCATAGCTTCAAATCTATGATTGAAGTACCTACATACATTGACTGGATCCAAAGAGCACAGTTCTCCAGGTGTCTTGAATTCGATGTTATCTACGTTAGCATTTGCCTCTCGTAGAAATTCAAGTAAGTCTTCCCAGCCATACTCGGCACAGCTCAGAGTGAGGAACCATGTGGGAGTACCTAAGTTCCTCAGCATACATTTTAAATCACCATGACGACGGTACCAGTACTCATTAGTACCACGCTGACACGCCATGAGATTAATCAGGTGAGAATCCAAAATACTATCTTGGACATTGACTTTATCCATAAAATCACTTGCCGAGATGTTTTGCATGTGTATACCACTTTTCAAGATGTGGTTCACTGCATATGACAGTCCAGACAGATCGCTTTCAAACAGGAGATGAAACAAATAAGGAATGCATTGTCGAAACCTAGCATCTCCTGCATACAATCGCAAAGTCCGGTATTCAGAAGCAGGAATTTGATGAGGTCGCTCATCATATCTTCCTCCCTGACCTGTTGGAAAAAGCTGTGGGAAACACCGAGCTTCCAAACTTTCCTCCCAAACACTAATGGGACTCCCTTTGGCTTGTTTCATTTGAAACAACTCAATAGCATTCCCCATGACTTCCTTGGAATGCAAAGGATGAACACTATAATGTTCATATATTTCTTCACTAGTAGAGGGTTCTACTTTCTCAATTTGACCAGCACACAAATCGCTATCCTCTTCCTCACTTACTTCCTCTTCTGCAACATATACATTCTTATAGTATTTATTATTTTTTTTCAAATACAATGTTGCCTTTTTAACTTTCCTAACATCTACTAAATCTTGCCATATTTTCTTATTCTTTGTCGGAACCCCATTAACTAAGATAACCAGAGGTTCCTCTTCCACTTTTTCTACTCCAATTGTGTTAATGTTTTTCTTGAAATCTAGAGGCAAATAAACAACTCTTCCCTTTAATCCTCTCTGTAAATCTGATGGAGGCAATTTCCCTGTCTTTGGCTCCATTCTTACAATAGCCTGAAAGGGATGGATACTTTGAATCAAAATAGATTCATAAGTATTTAAATCCTTCAATTCAGAAGGAATCTCAACCAATTCCAGATTATTATGAACTGCTCTAGTAGGCATCTGGTTTTGTTTTAATTTGTTACAACAATAAGTACACACACGTTGATCCAATCCCAAATCAAAACAATTTTCTACCATCAAGTATGTTGCAAAATCCTTCCATTCACTATTATTTTCCCTTTCACTTTTTGCATATAAATCCACTAACTTAGTCTGATTCTTATAATAAGTGCGTCGACAACACACACAAGTGAAATTAGGCCTCTCACTTGATTTCACGTCAAACGTCGCAATTTCCCTCTGGAAATTATCTGTACTGGAAACCTGTACACTATCTTCCACATGACCCTCTACTTCTTGCTCAATTTCAACATTCTCCTCTTTACTTCCAAAGTAACAAAACTCAATTTCTTCACATATATTCTTCACATCTATTTCAGAACCATGCAAAAGAGCAGCGCATAATTGTTTCAGCATAATTGCTGGACTCTTAGCATAATACAACATTCTAACTAATTTCCTCACTTTGTTATGATGCACTGCTAGCATCCTGAAATGATGAAAAACACTCTGGCATACTCTCCTGGAAAGACAAGCCAGTGAATGACCATGCAAACCTGTCACTTCTCTTACTCTGCAAGGATCTAATTCTTGCAACAACATCATTTTCTGCTTCAAACTTTTTTTGTTAAATGACCGTACAAAATCACAAAGCAAATTGATGGAATCCTGTCGCACACTGCAAATACTACTACACTTCCAGGTGTACACAAGACCCTTAGCACGTCTTCCTAAAACCTCATTACCTAACACCTCTTCTGCCTCTGTTGTCACAAGTTTTTCTTTTTCAACTGGACAACCATCTTTCACTTCATAAGCACGACCACTAGTGTCAACTGCATGCACCAAATCATTATCCTGGAAATAACTCTCCTCATTAAAAAATGCCTCAGAGCTTGAACTATGCATCCATTCTCCAGAAAAAACTTCACAAAAATTACTACGATTAACTATTCTCTTCCATCTACTATTTCTTTTGAAATCAAAAATTGCCTTGTTTAGCTTCCTAATTCTATTGATTATCAAAATAAATAACTTACGTTTAATTTCAAATGCCTGATCAATAACTTTCTCAACTTTTTTTTTCTCTTATAAAAAACTAGTTTCTGTTGACCTTTCTTAATATTTTTTAACAAATTGCCAATTATCCTGTTGCGGAACATTCGTTTACGAATCTCCCTAAACTGTTGTTTCCTTCTACTATCATGCACAGATTTATCTCTTGCTCTAGCAGTAACATTTTTCATTGTCCTTTTCTTTCCATTTGATTTCCTTCTCGTTTTATGGACTGAAACATTTTCTGTAGTAATATTTTTTTTACTACAAATATTTCTTATGAAATATTTAGAGCTCTTACCCGGTGCTTTCTTCGTGGCTTGAGAAATCTTTTTGTTAGAGGACTGCTGCGTTTTTTTTTTCACCTGCTGTCTTTGACGTTTTGCAGCCTTTATCTGTCTTTGTATTGTAGGCATGGTGAAATCTTGAAATGATCTGCAGTTGAATCTGTGGAAAAATATAATAAAAAATGTTATTAAACATTATTACCAAACAGTAAATCAGTAACAGTGATCAAAAACTTAACACACTACTTGACATTTTAATTTCAAGATTTTTTAGTCATTGGCAATTTTACAATACAGAAATACCAGAAAAGAAATGACATTTATATTTATGTTACCTATGCTATTTTATATGTGAATCTGATCTAATTTTATGAGCATATTTTAATATTTTATTGAAGACACTACACATAACCTGTTTTTGAAGGTGTCTTTATTTTTAAATTAAACGGTTTACCTTTTTACTTTTTATTGATTATAAATTTTAAAAATAAATGTTTATATTTCCAAAGGCTCAAGCAGGTCAGCTTCCCATCCTATATCATATAATTCGGACAAATCTGCATCCTCATCACGCTCTTCTTCATCCTCAGGATTTAAATCATCCAAAGGATCAACATCCACTGATGTTTCAATTACAAGTTCAATGATGAGGTCAAAATCAACTGATTGCAGATTGTCGCTCATGTTGAGGTTGTCTTTATCTTTAAAGAAAGATAACAACAATGAGATGTTGCAGAGTAAGAAACAAATCTCAGAGATTATAATAGTAAAATTGTTTAACAAGATTAACATTTTGCAGCTATTATTTAGCCATGTCCAGCAATGCTGAGCAGGTGAAGCCTATGTCTAATTTTTCACTGAACAGGACTCATCTCTTCTTAACCTTGGATAAGCCTCACCGACTCTGTGTCCCCTGCACATACTTAAATGTTAAAGGGCAGATTTATATTAAATGGCACATCCCCAGGCATGCACCAGTTAATGTGCACCACTGCTCTACCACCCATGGTGTGCCGCATTTACAATCAGATAGGAGAAAGCTGCGTCAAAACCCTGCGCCTGCTTGAAGCTGGCATAGGTCTTGACGCAGCATTGTGGAGATGGGGCACCCCTGAGCCTTGCTGGAGCTGCATCGCACTTGCGATACAACTCCAGCAATGCGCCACCTTTACGGCACAGATGCGTCACGCATCTGTGCCGTTTTTGCCCCATGCTGCGCCGCATTGTAAATGCAGCACACCATGGGTGGCGGAACAGCGGCGCAGGATGACTGTCACATCCCTGGTGATGCGCCAGTCATCATAAATCTATCCCTAAGCTTCTTATCTTGTTACAGATGAACTGCCATATGTATCATCAAAATATTTTACATTTTCTAAATAGCGAATTTTAAGGAATAAATAGCGATTCTTTACCATTCCTAATTTGCGATGAGCAAATTGATAATTGCAAGTTACCCATTCATTTCCATGGCCTAGGAGGCTCATATGAATGAAGGTTTAATTTGCGATTAGCAATTAGCTCATCACAAATTAGGAATTTTTCCAAGGGTGCAGGGGTGTCTCAAGAACACCCTGCTGCACCCCTGAAAAACAAATTTGGGGGCATATGGCACACATACATGCCCTAAATGCATGTGTTGGCGTCATATGGCACCTTTTGTTTTTTTGAAAAAAAGCTTTTTGAAAAGAATTCACAAATTACCACCAATTTACCACAATAGTTTCCAAATCCTTAATGTCATTTTTTACATAGTTTTTGTTTGATACATTGCATTTAAGTAGTCACAAAATTTGCAAATCCTTCAGTGCAATTGCAAAATAAGGAATAGCAAATTTTGCTACTCCTTATTTTGCATCAAACTTGTTTGATACATACCATTTGTCTAATTAACATTCGCAAAGGCTGAAATTCGTAGAATTTTGATCTTTGCAAATGCTAATTAGCTTGATACATATGGCCCCAAGTGAGGCCTGTCTTGCGACATGGTGCATCTTTTGCATCACTGCTGCATCGGTTTTATGTGGTACGTTTTTTTTACACCATGCCATATCTGCCTAAATGCATCAATTTGTAATGTTGTCGCCTCATAGCAAATCTTTTGCACCACCGCTGCATCATAAAAGTGACGCACAGTGGCACAAAAGAGGCATACACCTATCATAAATCTGTCCCTAGCATTTTAAATGATTAATCCAGGATGACAATAAAGTGTGTCCTATCCAGAGGTTTGTTTAAGGTGAGGCCTACTCAGGATTGCAGATTAAAGTTACGCTTGATGAAGAATACAGAGGAGATAATACATATAAAGGCCTACCAATGAAGTAAGTAATGTGCACTTTATTGCGCCAGTCATCATAAATGTATCCCTAAGCTTCTTATCTTGTTACAGATGAACCACCATATGTACCATCAAACTATTTTGCATTTCCTAAATAGCAAATTTTAAGGAATAAATAGCAATTCTTTACTATTCCTAATTTGCAATGAGCAAATTCCTAATTGCAAATTACCCATTCATTTCCATGGGCTAGGAGGCTCATAGGAATGAAGGTTGCAATTTGTGATTAGCAATTAGCTCATCACAAAATAGGATTTTTTTCAAGCGTGCAGGGGTATCTCAAGAACACCCTGCTGCACCCCTGAAAAAGAAATTTGGGAGCATATGGCACACCTACATGCCCTAAGGGCATGTATGGGCGTCATATGGGACCTTTTTTTTTTTTGAAAAAAATGCTTTTTGAAAAGAATTCGCAAATTACCACAAACTAGAAGTTGGTGGTAGTTTCCAAATCCTTAATATCATTTTTTACATATTTTTTGTTTGATACATTGCATTTAAGGAATCGCAAATTTTGAATTATTGACATTTTAAGTCATTTCCACATGTGCAGTGTTTTCAAAATATGATTTGAAAATCGTTTTTGGGGAAAAGTAATGGTTTGCAAATTTATGACAAGGACATAATGGTGTATGCTTCTCTATAAGCCATTTCAGTGTCTCTGATGTCATTTTTCCCATATTACATTATAAGACCTTTCCCCATGGAGCACATTCCTTCTAAATATGCTCCCACCTGTGCATTGCGAATTTAGATTTTGACTGTTTGAGTCACATAGCCATGTTAAAAGTGACCCAAAAAAATTGCAAACGTTTTAAAATAACACATTCATGTGTCTTAAGGACATTTTAAGTCATTTCCCCATGGACAATGTTTTCTAAGTGGCGCAAAAGAGGCATACACCTATCATAAATCTGTCCCTAGCATTTTAAATGATTAATACAGGATAACAATAAGATGTAGCCTATCCAGAGGTTTGTTTAAAGTGAGGCCTACTCAGGATTGCAGATTAAAGTTACGCTTGATGAAGAATACAGAGGAGATAATACATGTAAAGCTCTACCAATGAAGTAAGTGATGTCTACTTCATTGCGCCAGTCACCATAAATGAATCCATAAGCTTCTTATCTTGTTAGACATCAACCGCCATATGTATCATATAACTATTTTGCATTTCCAAAAAAGCGATTTTTAAGGAATAAATAGCGATTCTTTACCATTCCAAATTTGCGATGAGAAAATTGCTAATTGCAAATTACCCATTCATTTCCATGGGCTAGGAGGCTCATATAAATGAAGGTGCAATTTGCGATTAACAATTTGCTCATCACAAATTAGGAATTTATTCCAAAGGTGCAGGGGTGTCTCAAGAACACCCTGCTGCACCCCTAAAAAAGGAATTTGGGGGCATATGGCGCACATAAATTTTAACAACATTCCTTTACCTCAACAACGATTTTCAAATCATAACTTCAAAACACTACACATGGGAAAATTACTTAAATTGTCCTTAAGACACATAAAAGCGTTTTTTGATTGGCTTTCCTGCATGGTAGGGTCACTCTTAACATGGCTATGTAACACAAACATTCAAAATCTAAATTTTCCATGCACATGTGGGAGCATATTTACAAGCAATTTGCGCCACAGAGAAATGTCTTACACTAAAATGAGAAAAATAACATCAGGGACAGTCAATTGCCTTATAAAGAACCGTACACCATTATGTCCTTGTCATGAATTTAAAAACAATTCCTTTTCCCCAAAAACGATTTTCAAATCATAATTTCAAAACACTGCACATGAGAAAATGACTTAAAATGTCATTAAAACACATGAAAGCGTTTTTTGATTGCCTTTCGAGCATGGTTGGGTCACTTTTAACATGGCTATGTAACACAAACATTCAAAATCAAAATTTTCCATGCACATGTGGAAGCATATTTACAAGCAATTTGCGCCACAGAGAAAGGTCTTACACTAAAATGAGAAAAATAACATCAGGGACAGTCAATTGCCTTATAAAGAAGCATACACCATTATGTCCTTGTCATGAATTTAAAAACAATTCCTTTTCCCCAAAAACGATTTTCAAATCATAATTTCTAAACACTGCACATGGGAAAATGACTTAAAATGTCATTAAAACACATGAAAGCATTTTTTGATTGCCTTTCCAGCATGGTTGGGTCACTTTTAACATGGCTATGTAACACAAACATTCAAAATCAAAATTTTCCATACACATGTGAGAGCATATTTACAAGCAATTTGCGCCACATAAATCATAATTTTCTCCTTAAAGCACACTATTCTCTATCTAAATTAAAGAAATATTTTCTCACCTTAGCAAATACTTTGAGTTTGAAAACAGTCTCAGAAACACACCAATTTGTCTTCAGCAGAGCAAAAGGTATGCACTCCAGAGTCTGCAGCTATCAAAAGCACAGAAATGCTGTAATTCTTCACACATATTTCTCATGTCACCCAATCAAAACTCTTCCCTCACTTTTTTTCAAATGAAAACCCTTCCCCCTCTGCCCTTTCTGCCTATTTTCCATAGCAACCACCTCCTGGAATACCTCTGGTGTTTGCAAGTTCACACAACAATGTTGCAATTGAACTCTGAACTCTCAGTGCACCTGCATATCCAGTGCATTCTTTCATTTAATGATTTTTTATTGACCACTCAAAATACATCTTTCAAAGAACACATCTGTGCACCCTAACTTTCTGTTTTCATCAATCAAAATCCACCAATCACTGTTACTGCTTCATGAACACAGAAACTCCACAGTTTTTTTTTCATTTTACACTCTCATTTTTTCAACTGCCATTTCATTGCCACACTTCATCTGACTGCAGGAGAACCTTCTCTCACCATGTTTTCTGTCTGGATTGTTGGTCATAGTTATATTCACTGGGCTCAAAGGTACGTTGAAAGCAGGAATTTACCTAACCTCAATTTACAAGATGTGGAAATTAAGTGGTTTGGCCACAGAGGATTAAAATGTCACCAATTGATACCATTGGTGAAAACCTTTATGCATTTGCCCAAACCTGACCTGTTAATTGTGCACTGTGGAGGTAATGACTTGGGCACTTTGACTGGTGTAGGTCTGGAAATGCTTTTAAAGGACACCTTTGAGCAATTAATGGCACTTTTTCCTCAGACTGCCTTGGTATATTCAAATATATGCCAAAGACAGAAATGGAGGTGGTCAAACCAATTTTGTCCACAAATTGAGAAGTCGAGGAAGCATGTAAACAAATCTGTTTCAGCTTACATGAGAGACCATGGAATGGGCTCCCTGTACAACAATAACTTGCGTTACTACATGCAAGATATCTACAGAGGAGATGGAGTTCACTTCTCAGATGAGGGCAACAGAGTTTTCACTCTGAATTTAAGAATGTGCATTGGTACCTACTTATAAGTACCTAAATGTACCATAAACCCAAAAGCTCTTCTCAGAGCTACCCTACAACTAATCACTCACAATTATTATTTTACTCTAACTTTTTTCACTAATTTTCAACAAAGTACGCTCCCTGGGGCGCTACCCGGTACGCGTACCGGGAGCTAACCTCGCGAATTTTTTTAAAAAAAATGTTTTTTTTTCGCACATATAAGCCTCCTCAGCCACCCTCAGAAAACCTAGGGGGTCGAGATAACTCTACCGTGCCCCCTTCTACCCATTCTGAACATTATTTGCCCTCCATCTTGTATCTTAATTCGACCGAAACACAAAATGGTGGACTCCCGGAACGCTTAAGGTCCGCGAACCGAGGCGCTCAACGGTTCGCATACCGGGTCGCTCCCTGGGAAGATAAAGGAAATAAAAAATAATCAACAAATCCAACAATCAATTAACATACAGCATTTAAAAAGACTATCATTCATTTTTCATTGTAGTACGCTCCCCAGAACGCTTCCCGGTTCGCGGACCGGGCGCTAACCACGAAAAAAAACAAAATTTTTTTTTATTTTTTTTTGCCCTGCGGGGCCCTTTTAAAACCTCCACATTAAACCTAGGGGGTCAGCGAGGATCTACTATGCCCCCTTATGGTTATTTCCCCCTTTGTTTTGGCCTCCTCTTGTCTCTCGATCCTACCGAGAGACAAGATGGCGGCCGCTCCGGACTGTTTAGAATGTTGACAGACACCGGAGAGCCAATCAGCTTCGCTACGCGAAGTTCCGATACGCGTAAGGTCCGCGAACCGGGGCGCTGCCTGGTCCGCGCTTACAGATATATATCTTTTTTTGAACGTTAATTTCTCAAAATCCACTGCAGCACATATATTGAGACCTACAAAAGGCACATCGGGCTACCAGTCCCTACAATTTTGCCAAGTTTCGTGCAAATCCATTCAGCCATTCGGGCTAAAAGTGAGGCTAACCGCCCTATGGAAAACTCAATGTTAAAAACACGTTTTGGGACCCCCCTTTTTTCTCGGCCCCCCCTGGACGAACCCCCCCCCAAATTTCCAGGGGCTGCTCAGAAACAGAATGTTCCATTTTCCTGAAAATTTCAGCCAATTCCGTCCACAAACGCCAAAGTTATTAGACATAGAATTTTCAAAAATCCCATAGGGAAAAAATCCTAACTATATATACCTACTGGCGACCGCCAGTAGGTAATATATATATAAATATATATTCATTAGAACAAATGGCGCAGCACTCCAGAGGAGGTTACTTCATGGATTTTATTTTCCACACCACCACTCAACCAACACGTATCAGTCTGGATGGCCTTATTCACGGTTAGTGAGTCCCTTTTCACTTTCACCTTAAATACCCATTTCTGCTGTAATGTAGCATTATGGGATTTGTAGTGTGACTTATTTACAAAACAACTTTATACATATATACAAAAGGACATTTGATGTGCAAGGGATATTCTTGGTGATTGACATTCTGTTTCATGAATCACAGGTTTTCATTAGTATACTTGCATTTGGTGTAGTGACCACTATATTACATTCATGTGTATGATTTTTGTTATTAGCGCATTCATTTGGGTACAATTCTCATTGAATTTATAATTTTTGTAATCGATTGTATATTAGTTTGTACAAGAAGGGTACCCTTCTTGTACAAAACCTATGCTAGCACTATGGCGCTAAGGTGTGTGCCTGGCTCACAGCAGCTGAAATCAGCATCAGCACTAGGGAGAGGTTGAGGAGAGTACCATATCTCTGTCAATATGGTGCTCGCCTGCTCTCTCCCTGTCATGCAATTGGCCTTAGTTGGGCCCCTTACACAGAGCCATCTTAGGTGTGCACCATTTTTCCACCAGGTGAATTAGGCACAAGTCCCCTAAACTTATGTTAGAGGTTTACAAGGCCAAATGTATCCTGATGGCTGCTTTTTGGGTGTGAAATATGGGGCCAAACTAATATTGACTCCACCTAAACAATTGAAAACTGATTTCTGAGAAAATCTCTTGGCTATCAGCCAGAGCACCCCAGCTGAGATTGCCGATGAGAAGCAGGGTCTTGCTTTTATCTCAGATCTGATTCGCATTTGTCCTCTGATCCTTTTGTGCTCTTTTTGGCACAAAGAGGATCTACACCTGAGTCCTCCAGTATTGGTTGACCGTAGACGGGTCTGCTCGAATACCATGGATTTCATACATTAAGAGGTCTTTTTTTTAATTGGGCCACCCAGACTTGTTCCTTGACCCCCGAAGTATTGTGAAAAAGGACCTAATATGGGTGAAGCAGGCATTTATCCAGAAAGTGGCAGCTGAGAGGGAGTACTCTGCCTTAGCCAAACAGTCATACAGAGCCTACGTCTTGGTTAAATCAGTCCCATGTTTGGAGCCTCTCCCTGAACATGTCCAATCATCATCGATACCTCTTAATGTTCCTGAGATTGAACATCTTCCATCATCTGTTATTTCCCAAGGGTGTTTGGTTCTCACAATCTACCTTAACTCATTGTACCTGTGACCATGTTTCCATATGTACCTCTTTGCACATAGTTCTGCTGTGTCCTACATTCTCCACCCTGCGTCACACATTTTTAAGACCCTTTCTAGTTGCGATAGGATTTAGGCGAATTAGACTAGCCTATTTATATTTGCAAGTTTTAGCCACTCCTAAATAAGCATGGGCGTAAAATCCGTTCCGCTCGCGGATTTTGCGGATTTTCGGAAAATTCGCAATCCGCGAACTCTCGCGAACTTGCCGAAAATTCGTAAAATCCGTGCGAAGCGGATTTTTTGCTTGGTCGCACTTGCCAACTAGAATACTGTACAATTTCGCGGGAGTAAACACTTGCAAACACGTAGATGCGGCGGGCAGCGACAATCTCGCAATTGCGAGATTGCTAAATTTGCAATTTGGCACAAGAAATCCACCAGGAGGCAGCATAAACCTTGAAAATTATGATTTTATCAGAATAACTCCTCAGGTTAACATTTGCCTGCACTTTTTCTTTGCAAGGAGTCCATTTTGGGGGGGGGGGTTGGAGGAAGGAAGTCCCCCACAGTCTCCAACTTCCTGTTCCTGTCCAGCAGGCTCCTCCCAGTGCTTTCTTCATGTGCTGGTCACTTTGATTTGGATCTTGACCTGGAAGGATTACTTTTTTGTGGATGCTGCTGGATATTTGGATTTTTGCAAAACTGAAAGCACTCAGCAGGTGCAAAAGTTCAATCTTATCATTAGTAACCATTCCCTGTAGTGCTTCCTGAGGGGCCCCTTCAGAGTTCATTTGCCTACTTGCAACTATTCTATGACCCTGCTCTGACCCTCACAGCAGGCTCAGAGAATAGCGACAAGTATACAACAAAGGTCCTGTTAAAAAAATTACACTGCAACAGAAAGCAATTACAGACAAAACTGAAAGCACTCAGCAGGTGCACAAGTTCAATCTTATCATTAGTAACCATTCCCTGTAGGGCCCCTTCAGAGTTCAGTTGCCTACTTGCAACTATTCTATGACCCTGCTCTGACCCTCACAGCAGGCTCAGAGAATAGCTACAAGTAGGCCACAAAGGTCCTGTGAAAAAAAATTGCACTGCAACAGAAAGCAAATTACAGATAAGGAAGCAGGTGCCAGCCAGACTGGAAGTTTAAACTCAGTGACACATTAATCAACCCCAAATTAATTCATGTCAGTTGAAGCAGGGCAGGTGTGCTTGCTTTTTTTCACCCCCATAATCTACAGTGATAAACCAACCAGAGGGTGGCAGTGATGTACCAGAGGGTGGCATGGGTGTACCAGAGGGTGGCAGTGGTGAAACAGAGGGTGCTGTGAACCTGTGATGATGAGCCAGACGTAGAAACAACATAGTTGCGGCCGTTGCGAGCCGACAAGTAAGTTCGCAATTGCGAACTGGTACACAACCCTCGCGAACTGGCAGAAACCCTTGCGAACACAAAAAAAAAAATCCGCAAATTTGCGACAGTTCGCGGATTTTGCGGATTGCGAATCCGTAAATACGCAAGTTCGCGGATTGCCAATTCGCAAAATCCGCCCATGCTTACTCCTAAACAGTGTTTTTGTGTTTGTCATTTTCTATCTGGGGTCCTAAGTGCAGTACTAAGTCGCTAGTACTGTATTTTGCCCAGATGTATATGCAGGATGTTTGTGTTTGTACAAACCTAATGTACCAATGTAACTGATGGTTGTATATATTCTTGACGTCAAGTTTTATCATAAGATTGCTCGTTTCAACAGACTTTTTTCCAATGTTCACTTGTATGATATTCCTTGAAAGTCGAATACAAGTTGTTTTGATTGATTACCAATACAATGCTATCTAATGCCAGTCAGAAACGTTTGGATACTTTAAAGATGATTACTTATCCTCAGGGGTCGTCTGAGATAAAATTACCATCATGAAATGTTGCTGGCCTGCAAACAAGCTTTTAACGGAGGACTGGTGTAAATATATTAATGCAGCCCAGGTTTAGTGATTTAAAAGGACATGGTTAAGAAATATGTTTGCTGCTGACGGATTTACATCCTTTTGCACACTGGCAACTCCATCCAGTTTGGGAAGGGCAAAAAGGGGCTTGCTGGTTTTATTATCGATCCCAATGCCACTGAAAGTGTTTAAAAGATTTGTAGCATTTAATTATTGCCCATTTTTATGGTTGAATTCAGGAAGTAATCCTGATCTATGGAGAATTAATTTCTATAATAATTTATTTGATGATTTGTGGGTAGGCATGATTAAAGCTTTGGAGTACAAAGGACAAATTACACCTTTGTAATATAATCTCAGCATTTTATTGCCACCAGATGCCCCATTCCCTCAAAACAGGTGTGTGGCTTAATGGACAAAGAAAACAAACGCGTACATCACTTTAAACATTGTCCCTATGGTACAGCTATAAACAAACTTTTTAGATCTGTTATCCTTAAGGTGGTCATCCCCCAGACATTTTGCATTTTACATCCTGTTTTTGCTGATGCTTTGTGTTGGCCTTAGGACTCTGAGCACTTTACCCCTGTTAACCAGTGCTAAAGTGCATGTGCTTCTTCCCTAAACATGATGACATTGGTGTATACCTGATTAGCTTATTTGTTGTTCTGATAAGTCCTTTGTTAAGTCTTATACCATACATCCATGGGCTGCAATTCAAATGATACTACTGTGCTGCAGCATTAGTTATGCCACCCACAGAAGTAGTCTTTCAAACCTCTCCCGGGCCTGCCACTGCAATACCTGTGTGTGCAGTTTACTGTCACTTTGACTTGCATTTAAAACTACTTGTCAAGCCTTAAACTCCTTAACTAGACAGCCACAGATGTCAGGTGGTTCTTCACTACAGGTATCTCTTCCCTGGAGTGTTGACTTTTGAAGATGCACCTATTACGAATTATAACACAATTATGAATTAACTCACTATGCTAACTTTGATATTATTCTACAATGCAATATTACATCCATATATCTTTCTGTTATTTACCTGTAAACATCTGATGGAAAGCCTCTCTCCAATGAATTGCATTTTTAAATTGAAGAGAAGAAATGAGGTTTATAGTAGTTCTCATATATAGGACTTTGCTTCTTTTCAGTCTTTATCTTTTTTGTAGAATTGATGCTATATATATATATATATATATATATATATATAAATATTCACTAAAAAACATAGGTTTCAGGTCATATATAGTTAGGAATTAGCATTTAAAAAAACATTGAAATTGCTCCTATATAGTTAGTTGTGTTTACTATATTTCGCGCACCCGCAATCCACTGCTGATGATGTCACATATTACATCATTCATGACATGGTCAGTGACATCACTGATGACATCACCGATGACATCTCAAATGACATCACTGATGACATCACTGATGACATCATCCAGTGACTGTGTGTTTCTGTAAAGTTTAAATATGTTTTACATATTGAAGAATGAGTGGATGTATAAGAGTCTGGATGAAAGATTTAGTAGGTATATGACAATGTATGAGTGAGTGATTAAATGTGTCTTACTGAATGCATGGGCTAGTGACTAAACTGTCTGAATGTGTGCATCTGTATGTCTGTTGTTGTGTAAGCAACTGCATGTGTTGATCAGTAGCTATATAAGTGGCTATATGTGTTATTGATTGGTTGCCCGAGTATTTGTATGGGAGACTGAGTGTGTGTGTGGGTAGCTGGCATATATAAATGACTATACATAAGAGCCACTGATTGTGCGAGTGGCTGTATGGATCATTGTGTACTTGTATCAGTAATTGTATAACAAAGTAAGTATGTGTTAGTATATGTTTGAATAAGTAAGTTGTTGTGTGTATAACTGTATAGTTAAGGAAATGAAAGTGTGATTGATTCTTTGCATGACTGACTAGATTTGTGAGTAACTCCATGGATGAGTGGCAGAGTGTGAGTGTCTGTATAGGTGTTTGAGTGCAGATGATAGTGTTGTATTGATGAGTGACTGTATGTATGAGTGATTCTATGGGTAAATGATTGGATGTGTGTATAGACCTAGCAATCAGTGTGTGCGTATGTAGTAACTGGTATTGGTGTGTCAATGGTTTCAAGAATGGTAGTCTGTGTTTAACACTGGGTGTATCAAATGTTATATTAGAGTGTGAAGAAGTGCATTGTATTATCACATGAATGATATCATCAGTGATGTGATCAGTGATGTCAATTGAGATGTCATCAGTGATGTCATCAGTGATGTCATTTGAGATGTCATCAGTGATGTCGCTGACCATGTCATGAATGATGTAATATGTGACATCATCAGCAGTGGATTGCGGGTGTGCGAAATATAGTTAGTACAACTAACTATATAGGAGCAATTTCAATGGTTTTTTAAACGCTAATTGCTAACTATATATGACCTGAAACCTATGGTTTTTTCAGTGAATTTGCACGGTTTTTTAAATGCCAATACCTAACTATATATGACCTGAAACCTATGGTTTTTCCAGTAAATTTGCAAGGTTTTTTAAATGCTAATTCCTAACTATATATGACCTGAAACCTATGGTTTTTTAAGTGAATTTGCAAGGTTTTTTAAATGCTAATACCTAACTATATATGACCTGAAACCTATGGTTTTTTCAGTGAATTTGCAAGGTTTTTTAATTGCTAATACCAAACTATGTAAGGCTTGAAATCTATGGTTTTTTCAGTGAATATATATATTTAATATAATATATATATATCATTTTTATTTCCAAGTTTTATTTTTTATATGATTACAGGGTCCGCGCACCGTGAGCGCTCCGTAAGCACACCGTAAACGCTCTGAGCTCTTACCCCGACAATTTTTTAAATTTCTAAAACATAATATCTAAGTTTTTAACGTAGATTTTAAAGGTAGACAATATCTGCTTTAATGTAGACATTTTTTTTTAAACTTTTAACAACAGTATATTACTTTTTGAAGTAGTAGCAAATCTCGCGAGGGTATGTCGCACGTGCACGCAACGTAAGAGCTCTGTCCGCGCAACGTAGCAAGCTTCGAGCTCTTACCCCCGAAAGTTTTATAAACTTTAAAATCGTTATATCTACGTATTCATTGCACAATGTAAAGGTACACATTATCTGTGATAATAAAGAACATGTTAATTTAAACTTTTAAAGACCATATATAACTTTATTAAAGCAATTATAAATCTCGCGAGGGTGCGTACTACGTAGGCGCATCGTAAGATGACGTAAGTCCTCCGTAAATAATACGTAAATGCACCGTAAGCTTACGTAAGCGCTCCGTAAACGCTTCGTAAGCTTTCGTAAGCTTTCATCCAACCATGTGACCTCATAACAAAAGATTTAATTGGTTTATAATACTTCCTACTCCAATTCTTGAAAGACCCCTCCCATCTTCATCATTCTTCTTCGGCTTTCGAGGAAGAAACACCTTTTTTCATCAGCACTTTGCTCCTGAAAAATCTATCGGTAAATACAGAATCGGTAAAAATACCAAATCTGTAAATAAATGCCTCCTACATAGGAAAAGGCATTTACTGGTCGGTAGCGGCCAAATTCAGCCGTTACCGACCGGTAAATGCCTACCTACATCGCGTCCCAAATCATACCACTTCAATATTTAAGAGTAGGTAAATGGGATGTATGTCATTTCTCTTTTGAAATTATCGAATCTGTATAATTCAGTCATTTTACCGAATCCGTATTTACTGATTCGGTAATTGCCATTTATTCCTATGGGCCCTGAGGCCGTATAGTATTCGGTGGTAACTAACGAATATTTAAGGGCCTGTGGCACTGTTTTCAAAACAAAGAAGTGTAAACAAAAGTGAACACAAAAGGGAAGAGGTGTGAGAATCAGAGAGAAGAAAGTGCACAAAAGGAAGTGGAGTGCCAATAAATGAAGGTTTACTAACAGGTAAGAAATGGATAACAGAGTGATGGAAGGATAATAAGATCAAACCTAACAAAATAAAGAAAGAGGGAAACTGACTGAGGTAAAGAGGATGAGTGGTAGAAAGAGAGAGCAAAGAAGATTAACTGTAAGGGAGAGACATGTAGAGAGAGAGGGAGCAAGGGACTGAGAAAGAGTGAGGCAGTTATTCTGTCACAATAAGAAAGTGATAACAAACTTATTTTTGATTCTCATACTTACCTTATAAATAATGAAAACTTAGACACTGATGCGAAAAAGTTTTTTATTTCTTACACTTACCTTCTAAGATATAAAAAACTTAAATTATTTTATTTAAATATAATATCTGTAAAACACAAGAAACAAATAAATACTTCTACACGAGATTAAGAACGGATTTGCTGAATCAAAGCGTAACCAGAATGAGATAAAGGCGGCTTTCGACGCTCTGGATAAGAGGGTAGATATGCTCTCAGAGAGAACAGATTCTATAGAAAGCACTGTGGGTGAGCTAAAAGCGAAATTGGACCGCGCAGAGGACAAGAATCAATATCTAAGAAGAGAGGGTGATGCAACAAAGGACAGAGTGGAATCTATGGAAAATCACTCAAGAAGGAACAACATCAGACTCTTGAAGGTCCCGGAAGGAAAAGAAGGAGGTGATATGAAAAAATTTGTCGCGTCCATACTCAAAGATGCCCTGATTTTGGAAGAATCCATTGAAGACCTGGAGAAAGACATACAGAGGGCCCATAGAGACCCATTTCGCCTGAAACCAGGGAGAACAAAACCCAGTAGAATCTTGGTAAACTTTCTGACCTACACTACTAAGGAGAAAATCTTAAACCTGGCACTTAAGTCTGGTGCACTAAAGGCCCCAGACTTCTCTTTTGTCGTTCGCTCTGATCTGTCCAAAACGACCTTAGACAGACAGTGGGAGTTGGGGCAGAGAATGGAGAAATTCAGGGCCCTGGGGGCGACGGTCCAGTTGAGGTTTCCCGCCTTCCTGAAGGTGATGCATAATAACAAAATGCACAACATCCGCTCCCCTATGGAAGCGGATGAACTCCTAGCAAACATCAGTGGCTATGAGCAGGGGGCGCGTTAGCCATTTAGTCACTCGGCTTCGGTATAACACCTAGAAAGACGTCTGATTAACCCCCACCGTGCACTAACTAATTTATCCTTTGACTCTGGTACCAATCCTGTTTTAGAAATCTAAAGTAGCTAACGTCTTTTGATAACTAGTATAATAGGAACACAGGAAATCCAAATTTACTTATAGGGAGGAAAAAAAAAAAGAAAAAAAAAAAACAAGAAAAAATAGGGGGGAAAGGAGGAAAAAAAGAGAAAAAAATAAAATATAAAAATAAAAACATGGGATGGGATGGGTGAAAAAAGCTCACAACAACAAATAACTAGAAAAAAAATGGGAGGGACTCACAAGAGAGATCACAATAAAAGGAAGAACGTACTTAGGGGGCACACACTGTTTCACATATCTTTGTACCTTTTTCCTTTACTATTATCTCTCTCTAGGGACGCACCCAACACTATCGACTAGGGCTCTGTCGGGTAGTTTACTCCATACATATATGTAGCAGGGTAGGGAGAGGGGCTCCTCGGAGAGACGAATCTGGCTACCAACTGGCCAGGTTAAGTAAGGGGGGGGGTTTCCAGGAAGGGGAGGGGGGGGGGGGAAGGGGAAAAAAAAAAAGCAAAAATTCCTCATCTGTCGGACTTCGTGTCACAAATTATTATTATTTTTTTTTCTCCTAAAGATCCGTTTAATCTGCCTTGGGAACTGTGGGCTTTTTTACTGTTTAAGAGGTATGAAGGGCCCGACGAACAGGGCGGGGGCGGAAGACACTAGATGGGGGGGATAACGTTTTTGTCCTGGAATGTCAATGGCCTACGTGTAAGGGGGAGGAGACATAGAATATTACAGTATCTGAGAGATTCCCCTGCTCAGGTCATTGTCATCCAGGAATCTCACCTCCTCCAACAAGAGGTGAAGGACATGTTGAAGAAAGTTAGGTGGGTAGACAACTTTATATGCACTAATCACAATGCCAACATTCGGGGGATTCTAATAATATTCAAAAAACAAGCCAAGGTACAGATCATCGAGCATGAAGAAGATCTCAGTGGAAGATGGTTATATACCAGAGTAAAATTAGAGGGGAGACCCTACAATCTGGTGGGATATTTTGGCCCTAACCAGGACGACCCTTCATACCTGCACAAAATTCAGAGCCATCTGTTAACAACTCAAGACCCAATAATTTGGATGGGTGATTTTAATCTAGTACTAAATCCTAAATTGGATAAATCCCCCAATTCCAGGGCTCTGACTTACGAGAAATCCAGACAAACCCTTAGGGTGATCATGTCAACGCTTGGGTTAGCAGATGTGTGGAGGGAGAGGGCGGGCAACGCACTAGGTGTATCTTACCACAATTTCAAATACAATCATAAATCCAGAATAGATTATGCCCTTTTCAGCTATGTATTAAGAGACTCTTTGGAGGAATTGGTTTACTTGCCATCGCACCTATCGGATCACGCGGCCGTTTTTTTCTCTTTAAAAACTTGTCACCAAACCGGACATTCGTCTTGGTCTTTTGACCATACGATCTTGTTAGAGGAAAGCGAGACACATCTACTCATACAGGAAGCTAAGTCTTTTATGGACATTAATCTAAACTCAGCCCCGTTGGGGATTGTGTGGGAGGCCTATAAAGCGAATTTGAGAGGGTATATCACCAACAGGGCTTCCTACCGAGGGAAAGTCTATAGGGCAAAGATTGCCAGTCTAGAACAAGAACTTTCCCTCTTTGATCAAAACCTTGGCCCAAGTATAGGTACTAAAGAAGATCAGAAACAACGGATGGAATTAAAGGGAAAGCTCGAAAATATCCTCCAAGAAAGGGTGGCAAAAAGGTGGGAAGCTAGTAAACTCTCAAATTTCGAATATAGTGAATCCTCAGGCAAGGTTTTAGCTTGGAAAATCAAATCCGACCAGGCCAAAAAACATATCAAACTCATCAGAGTAGAGGGGGAGCCTAATGACAGAACTTCCACCACAGACATAGGGAATGCATTTCTTGATTTCTTTAACACTATATACAGTGAAGATACATTGGATGACCCGGTGGTAAGGGGTAGATGGTTAGATAAGATATCCCTCCCGACTCTTTCCCCAGACCAAAGTAAGCGGTTAGATAGACCAATCTCGGAGTCAGAGGTGAGCGATGCCATCAAAAAGGTGAAGCGGGGCAAGGCTGCTGGACCTGACGGGCTTCCTGGTGAGATATACCGTGTTTTGGCGCCCGCAATCACCCCAGTGCTTAGTATTGTATTTAATGAAATTCTATTAGAGGGGGCCACGCCACCTAAATCATGGGGGGAGGCAACCATCGTTTTGATTCCCAAACCTGGGAAAGATCCAGCTAAATGCGGTTCTTATAGACCGATTTCGCTACTTAACTGCGATTATAAGATCTTTGCCGCAGTATTGGCGGCTCGGTTGGGGAGCGAAGTCGGCACAATCATTCATACTGACCAGAAGGGCTTCATTCGAGGACGGCAACTTGCGGATCTTACTTATGACTTAATAGGGGCAGTAGACATCGCCTCAACTTTCTCTCTGCCTCTGGCCATTATGACCCTGGACGCTACGAAAGCGTTTGATAGAGTAAACTGGCCATATTTGGCCGAGGCAATGAGGAAGTTCGCAATTGGGCCCAATTTTTGTCGGGCTATAGGTCTTTTATATCGTAACCCCAGTGCGAGTCTTTCGGTGAATGGAATCTGTACCCAGCCCTTTCAGATAAGCAGGGGAATGAGACAGGGCTGTCCCCTGTCCCCTCTACTATTCAATATTTATATAGAACCCTTTGCACAATCCCTGAGAGATGATCTAGGTATCCCCTCGTTTCATTTTGGTGGTTGGGCAAAAAGGGTGGGGCTATATGCAGACGATATGGTTATCTACACCACCGACCGGGCTGTGGCTTTCCCTATAGTTGTTGAGAGAGTAAAAGAATTTGGATGTATCTCGGGTTATGATATAAATGCCGAGAAAACCGAACTTATGACATGGAACATCACTAACCCAAGCGTTGCGGTGACTCCCTTAATTCGTTACCTAGGAGTTAGGATAACGCAAGACATAGACATCCTGGCTAAATCCAACTTAGATCTGGTTTTCCAGGAATGTAGGGCCTTATTGAAATCTTGGGCTGGTCTCCGATTGTCAATTTTTGGGAAAGTCAACATTGTGAAGATGTCTATCCTCCCTAAATTCACTTTTATTTTCAACACCATTCCCCTGGCATTCGACTCTAAGCAACTTCAAAAATGTCAACAGGAAATAAATTCTTTCATTTGGGGAAACAAAGCAACAAGGCTGGCATGGAAAAAACTAAGGAGGAGGAGGGAAAAGGGAGGGCTCACACTGCCAGACTTGCAGTATTATGCGTGGTCATTCCAGCTTTCCCACACAAGGATGCTCCTAAAGTCCCCAGTAAATTCCTCAAATGGGAGACTATTTAAGGCTATGTTGGTCGGGGCTAACCTTCCCCTAGACGGGTTTCTATTCAAGTTCGGAGATCGAAGGTTCTTTAAAAAGGTGAGGCTAAAGATTCTTTTAGCACTATTAAAGATCTGGGTGCAAATTAAAGCAAAAGTGGGGCTGGCATACTTCTCCAACTATGCCCAGATATGGGACTCCCCCGGACTCCCAATGTGTTTGAAAGACAGCCTGGCAGTCCCTTTGGTTGAAGCCGGGCTCTCGAGATGGGGCGAACTGTTTGTGGGAGGGACACTGGTGGGGTGGGAAGAGCTCAAAAAGAGAGTAGGGCCAACCTTATCAAGATTCAAATATATGCAACTTAGTAGTTGGGCCAGGGAACTAACTAGGAAGAATCCTAACATAGGGAGAGCTAGCCTCCTTGAACACCACTTAGTAGGAAGACAAACGGGAGGTAAGGAGGTTGCTTTCTGGTATTGGTCCATCTTGGAGGAGTCGGACGGGGATTTCAATCTCCCGATGGAGCTATGGGGAAGAGAAACTGGGTTGCAGGATGGGGAAGCATGGATAAATTCCTTTTCGCTTCTATATAAAGTTGTTAAACCGGCTTGGTTGAGACGGAACCATTTGTACACCCTACATCGGGCATACCTTTCCCCCTTACGGCTATCCAAATACCAGGTAGGGAAATGTTGCAACAAGTGTTTACTCCCAGCAGCCTCCGACTCCCATATGTTTTGGGATTGCCCTAACATAAAAGTTTTCTGGGAAGAGGTAAAAGTTACCTTGGAATCAATTCTTAAGACAAATCTATCCCTAACTCTATCATTAGTTATATTTGGTTTAGATCATAACATCAAGGGGGTGGCGCGGTCTTTCCTATTCTATGCTATTCTCTTAGCTAGACGCCAGATATGTATACATTGGGTAAATACCATCGCTCCCACACACTCGGCCTGGCTGACATCCCTGTACGAAACATCTAAACTAGACCTGGCCAGATCATGCAGTCCGCAGAGCGTCACCTTTTGGAACCTACTGATTGAGTGGAACTGAGCATTGTCTAGGCTCGTTGGGGTTTTTTTTTTTTTCTTTTTTTTTTTTTCCCCAAGGTCCGATGATTAAGCCCATTCACTTCATGGTCCAGTATTGAGGTTGGCTCCGATCCCGCGATTATTAAACTGGCCCAACAGGCAAGAAGTTGCTTAGTGGAGTGTTAACTAGGTGCAAAGACATCTCCCGCCAATGTTGCTAAGTACTGTCTTCAGTGAGAAGCGGCTCAATGTAAGGGCCTTGCTCCCCAAGGTAGTAAGGTGGTTGGTGTGTTTCCTTATGCATCCATGGAACTAGAGTTGGGCAGATGAGGACAAAAAAAAAAAAAAAAAAAAAAAAGAAACAAATAAATTATAATGCATACAATGTATATTTCACAATACAAGAGAGAAGGAAGGAGATTAAGAGTCAAGAAAGATAGATGGCACATGCAGAGGGACACATGCCACAGGTAGAGACTAAGATGGAGCAGGTAGAGGGTGAGATGGTGCAAGCAGAGGGTAAGATGACACGCACATGCATATATTGTGCAGACAGAGGGTAAGATGGCACACACACAGAGAAACATGGAACAAGCAAAGGAAGACATAGCACAGTCAAAAGAGAGATGGTGAATGAGCGTGAGACAAGGGGAGTGAGGACACAGAGGGAGTGAAGGAAAGAGTGAGAGAAGGGGACTGAGTGAGGGAGCAAAGAAAGACAAGTGATGGAGTGTAGGTGAGTTAAAGAGAGTGAGTGTAAGGGAAGGGCAGTGAGACAGTGAAGGGACAGAGGAAGTAAGGCTAACAGAGAGACAGTGAAGAAAGAGAAGTGAGGATGTCAGAGTTCAAAGGGAGTGACAGAAGTAGTAAGTGAAGTGGAGTAAGGTGAGTGAGGGAGGGTTAATGAGTAAGGGAGCAAAAGAAGGAAAGAGAGGTAAAGGGGAGTAAATCAGATGAACTGAGAAAAGGTAAGTGAGGGAAACAAGAAAGGAGAAGGGGAGTGAAGGATAGGAATAAAGGGTACTGAGGGAAGCAGCCTAACGAAACAAGGGTGAGGTGAGTGAGAGAAGGACAGCGAAGTTGAAGAAAGACAAATGATAGAGGGTTGATAAAGTCGAGTGAGTGTGAGACAATGGGAGTGAGTGATTGACTACACACAGGGAGTGAAGAAAGGAGTGATAGAAGGAGACTCATTGAGGGATCAAAGAATGGAAAATGAGGTAGTGTAGGTGAGGGAAAAGGAGTGACAGAATGAGGTGATGGAGAGAGTCGCGCTAAGAGACAGGGAGCGATGGAAGGAGAGACAAAAAGAGAAATACAAAAGTTTTTGGGGTAAGTCGTACTTACCTTACAAATGAAATATCTGTGGAAACAAAAAAACAAATCAGTTATAAAACATTATTCACAATACAAGAGACAAAACAGGAGAAAAAGGAAAGAGGAGTTAGGGAAGGGAAATGAGGGAGAGGGAAGGGGGGATTAGTGCAGGTGCGTTAACAACAGTGAGTCTAAGAGAGAGGGAGTGATGGAAGAGTACAGAGAAAGTAAGAGGACACAGAGTTTTGTGAAGGTGTGTTTGAAGTGCAGTTAGATGAGTGACAGAAGGGGAATTAGTGAGTGAGCAAAGGAAGGAAAGAGAGGTGAAGGGGAATGAAACAGAGGGACTGACAACATGAGTGGGTGAGAAGACTAAGAAGAAGGTGAGTGAAATATAGGGAATGAGGATAAGTGAGGGAAGCACAATAAAGGGACAGGGGTGACGTAGGGTAAAAGAATGACAGTAAGTTTGACGAAACAGATGGGATAGAGGATGAATAAAGGCGAGTGAGCATGAGACAAGAAGAGTAAAAGAGTGAGGAAATAGAGGGAGTGAAGGAAAGAGTGAGAGAAGGGGACTGAGTGAAGGAGCAAAATAAAGTCAGTGACAAAATGTGGATGAGTTAAAGGGAGTGAACATAAGAGAAAGGAAATGAGAAACTGAAGGGATGAAAGCAGTGAGGTTAAGAGAGAGGCAATAAGGAAAGGATAGAGAGAAACAGAAATAAAAAAGTAATGAAAATGTATTTTTTATTAGTCGTACTTACCTTAAAAATGTAATATCTGTGGAAGAGAGTAAACAAATCAGTTATAATATATATTTCATAATACAAAATGCTAATTAACTTGTAAAACATGGTATATGGTTTATTTTTGCTGTTCTCAGAATATATTGATTTTCACTAAAAACAGTGAGTTCAATACTATTCATCATATCACAGCGGGCAAAAAAAACCACAATCAAAATGTTTGTGTTTAAAAAAAAAACATAAAAATTAGAAAAAACATATCTTAAATGTTTTCTTCCAAACAGCAATATCTAAGATACAGTATCTCATTATTATACTCTCAAACTAAAGTGAAATAGAAACATATATTAACCACATTTACCCGAAATACGTATTCTTCATTTACATACCTTTCCACATGGCCAAATGGTATACAGAAAGTCCTCTTTTTGGAAATTACTTAATAGTAGTTTTAAACTTCCATTTACCCGACTTTCTGAATGAAAAGTCCAACATCTATTTCATCATCTAACAATAATTATATTTGCACCTCTGACTTACTCTTGATAAACATTTCCTATAATATTGATATCACTCACTATGTGATACACTTACACTACGTCTATGACAAATACCAGTTTACTAATTATCTTGATCACTTTCACTCACAAACTAATTTTGAACAACACACTTACTTTTATTAACTGCTCCAATCTTCATTGTCCAATTACTTTCACTAAAATTTCGGTTCTAAAAAAACACTAGGTAAGAATTTGTTAAGTCAAAAGAACGTTGTTTGAAAATCAATTGAGTATCATTACAAACTTATGTAAAAACATATATTATCAACATTTACCCGAAAAACTCATTTTTTATTGATGTACTTTCCCACATGGCCAAATAGTACGTAAAAATACCTTGGTTTGGAAAATACTTAATAATACTCTTGACCTTCCATTTCCCGACCTTCTGCATGAAAAGCTCCAAAGTCGTTCATAACACCTAACAATATTTATATCTCCACCCAAGGATGCGTATCATGTCCATAAAACCTTAAACAACCAGTAAACTATCAGAATCTGAACATCATATAGTATCCTGATGACTAACTTTTATTAATTGCTCCAATCTTTCTAGGCCAATTACTTTTCCTAAAATTTAGGTTGTAAAAACACTAGGTAAGAATTTTTTAAGTCAAAAGGCAAACGTTTTTTGAAAGTCAAAACAGTATCATTACAATAAGTCCAGCCTTTTTGACTTTTTAAATAAGCTGTATAATGTCCAGATGTTGTTGAAGGACCATCATGGAAAATAATTGCTACTGTTACAAAGGTTCTTCCTGAAATTGATAATTGAGAAGCCACAACATTTTTAATTAAAGTTGTTAATTTAGTTCCATCAGGTCTACATTGTTGGAACATAAAATTACGTACTGTCCATAACTTTGTATAAATAATGTTGATAGCATTGCAGAGTTACATTGGGTACAAACCATGTTTTGATCAGCTGCTCTAACTAGATTATTAAAAGACACTGATTTGCAGTCTGGTAAAGTCAAATATATAAATCTTTCAGTATCTACTGTTGTACTACTTGAAAAGGAACAATTATCGCAGACATGTTGCCATTTATAAGAAAGGCCAAAAAGATTTTCAACATCTATACCTTCCTCTTGCAATACAACAAGCATGTACATTAGAAATTCCTGACAATCTTGCTGAATATCCTGAGAAAATTGAGTTATACCAGAACATATGTCAGAAACACTTTCTATATTTGTTCTATCACTGCTACATTTCTCAAACACAGTATCAACAAACAACAAAAACTTTGATCCCGATTTTCAACAATCTGTTTGTGCAAACTTTGGTGAAAAAAAACAACATTAACCACTACATTAGCAGAGCAGTTGACACCAGAACTGTTCTTAAACTGAAATCCAACAATATCTTCAACAGAATCATCTTTGTTTCTGCTTACAATTACTGGTTCATCTACTTTTCTTTTTTTTGCTACAGCCTTGCTACAATTTTTCTCATTTCTTCTTTTTCAGCCTACCACACGCTTTTCAAATAGAGGATATTGAGGTAAATTTGGAGCATACTCTCTTCTTAACCTATAATATTCCTTTACACAATTTAGATCTGCACTAATCTTTGTCTCATCAAAATCAATCAAGTACAATCCAGATAAAGTTGTGACTCGAGATAAAGCAACATATGCCATACCCTCTTTGAAGACAGAACTTCCAATATTCATCAAAGCACTATCTACACTTAAACCTTGAGATTTATGAATAGTTACTGCATATGACAAAGAAACAGGAAACTGTTTTCGGCGGACATATAAATCTTTCACAGGCAAAAATCGAACAGATCAATGACTAAACTGTTGTACTTCTAGAATTCCATCAAATTAATTTTTCAAAAATTCAATTCCATCTCTACTTCGGTAATTCACAAAATCAACAACATGACCCATTGCTCCATTTACTAAACCTCTTTCTACATTTAAATTCCGTCGTAAAATTATACGACAATTTAAACATACATATAGAGTCTTTTCAAAACCAGCAGTTTTAGAAATTGTCTTCTCTAAAGAATCTAACTTTGATTTCATCTTTTCTGACAAAACAATAGTAACTCCTTTGTGCTCTATTTTATCAATAGCTTCCAGTTTCACAATCTCTTGATGTTCTAACTCTAACATTTTGTTGTTGAAGACTGAACATTCTCGAAGAGTTGGCATCAAGCATATTACAGTTTTGTTTTCAGCAATTTTCTGATAAATAATCTCTGGGAGAATATTTTCCTTTGGAAACAAATTTGAAATTAATCGTGACTGTAAAGCTTCTTTGCCATGTTCAGTTACTTTTCCAATTCTTACATCTTGTAGAATATTTTTTTATAATCTTCATCCTTTGCCTGTCGCATGTTTTGAAGCAGTTCTGCATATTCAAAATATAACCAGATATTCACATTTCCAATGCTTTCTAGGCACTTTCTTGTATCTTCATGCGTAAGCATCTTAAACACTGGTTGTCCTTTCACTGGACTTAGCTGCAGTGGCTCTCCAAAGACAATGATGTGTTTACCTCCAAATAACACATCATGCTCTGTTTTAAGAATTTGTTGCATTCTTAAATGCACAAAAGCAAGCATCACATTTGAAACCATGCTTACCTCATCAATGATAAGAAGTTTCATTTTCTTCAGGACTCTACCAACTTCACAACAAGCTTCTCCAGATAGCTTGTGGTATTGTAATTTATTATCATGCTCTACTGGCAGCATCAATAAACGATGTAAAGTAATCCCTTTAATGTTATGTGCAGCCAACCCAGTTGGTACAAAAGGGGATGATGGACGGAGCGTTTGAACAAATCAAACACTCACCCCCAGTCAACTGATCTGGGTTTAATCCATCACCATTCTTTAGTTCACTCAGCCACCCTAGTTCAGACATGGCTATATGCAAATCAGTCTGACCCTGTGCCTCATGGGAACAGTGCAGCCCGAACTGCCAAGCCATGTCTTCCCTGGACCGGAAACAAGCATCCTGGGACCGGTTTCGGATTCATAATCCTCATCAGCCAGGCTATCTTGAATCCAGTGGCCAAGTGAACAAGGGACTCACGTCTGAGCATACCCTGCCACACTTAGGGCGAACAAAGCGATACAAAAGGGGATGATGGACGGAGCGTTTGAACAAATCAAACACTCACCCCCAGTCAACAGATCTGGGTTTAATCCATCACCATTCTTTAGTTCACTCAGCCACCCCAGTTCAGACATGGCTATATGCAAATCAGTCTGACCCTGTGCCTCATGGGAACAGTCCAGCCCGAACTGCCAAGCCATGTCTTCCCTGGACCGGAAACACACATCCTGGGACCGGTTTTGGATTCATAATCCTCATCAGCCAGGCTATCTTGAATCCAGTGGCCAAGTGAACAAGGGACTCACGTCTGAGCATACCCTGCCACACTTAGGGCGAACAAAGCGATACAAAAGGGGATGATGGACGGAGCGTTTTAACAAATCAAACACTTACCCCCAGTCAACTGATCTGGGTTTAATCCATCACCATCTTTAGTTCACTCAGCCACCCCAGTTCAGACATGGCTATATGCAAATCAGTCTGACCCTGTGCCTCATGGGAACAGTCCAGCCCGAACTGCAACGACATGTCTTCCCTGGACCAGAAACAAGCATCCTGGGACCGGTTTCGGATTCATAATCCTCATCAGCCAGGCTATCTTGAATCCAGTGGCCAAGTGAACAAGGGACTCACGTCTGAGCATACCCTGCCACACTTAGGGCGAACAAAGCGATACAAAAGGGGTTGATGGACGGAGCGTTTGAACAAATCAAACACTCACCCCCAGTCAACTGATCTGGGTTTAATCCATCACCATTCTTTAGTTCACTCATCCACCCCAGTTCAGACATGGCTATATGCAAATCAGTCTGACCCTGTGCCTCATGGGAACAGTCCAGCCCGAACTGCTAAGCCATGTCTTCCCTGGCCCAGAAACAAGCATCCTGGGACCGGTTTCGGATTCATAATCCTCATCATCCAGGCTATCTTGAATCCAGTGGCCAAGTGAACAATGGACTCACGTCTGAGCATACCCTGCCACACTTAGGGCGAACACAGCGATACAAAAGGGGATGATGGATGGAGCGTTTGAACAAATCAAACACTCACCCCCAGTCAACTGATCTGGGTTTAATCCATCACCATTCTTTAGTTCACTCAGCCACCACAGTTCAGACATGGCTATATGCAAATCAGTCTGACCCTGTGCCTCATGGGAACAGTCCAGCCCGAACTGCCAAGCCATGTCTTCCCTGGACCGGAAACAAGCATCCTGGGACCGGTTTCGGATTCATAATCCTCATCAGCCAGGCTATCTTGAATCCAGTGGCCAAGTGAACAAGGGACTCACGTCTGAGCATACCCTGCCACACTTAGGGCGAACAAAGCAATACAAAAGGGGATGATGGACGGAGCGTTTGAACAAATCAAACACTCACCCCCAGTCAACTGATCTGGGTTTAATCCATCACCATTCTTTAGTTCACTCAGCCACCCCAGTTCAGACATGGCTATATGCAAATCAGTCTGACCCTGTGCTTCATGGGAACAGTCCAGCCCGAACTGCTAAGCCATGTCTTCCCTGGCCTAGAAACAAGCATCCTGGGACCGGTTTCGGATTCATAATCCTCATCATCCAGGCTATCTTGAATCCAGTGGCCAAGTGAACAATGGACTCACGTCTGAGCATACCCTGCCACACTTAGGGGGAACACAGCGATACAAAAGGGGATGATGGATGGAGCGTTTGAACAAATCAAACACTCACCCCCAGTCAACTGATCTGGGTTTAATCCATCACCATTCTTTAATTCACTCAGCCACCACAGTTCAGACATGGCTATATGCAAATCAGTCTGACCCTGTGCCTCATGGGAACAGTCCAGCCTGAACTGCCAAGCCATGTCTTCCCTGGACCGGAAACAAGCATCCTGGGACCGGTTTCGGATTCATAATCCTCATCAGCCAGGCTATCTTGAATCCAGTGGCCAAGTGAACAAGGGACTCACGTCTGAGCATACCCTGCCACACTTAGGGCGAACAAAGCGATACAAAAGGGGATGATGGACGGAGCGTTTGAACAAATCAAACACTCACCCCCAGTCAACTGATCTGGGATTAATCCATCACCATTCTTTAGTGCACTCGGCCACCCCAGTTCAGACATGGCTATATGCAAATCAGTCTGACCCTGTGCCTCATGGGAACAGTCCAGCCCGAACTGCCAAGCCATGTCTTTCCTGGACCGGAAACAAGCATCCTGGGACCGGTTTCGGATTCATAATCCTCATCAGCCAGGCTATCTTGAATCCAGTGGCCAAGTGAACAAGGGACTCACGTCTGAGCATACCCTGCCACACTTAGGGCGAACAAAGCGATACAAAAGGGGATGATGGACGGAGCGTTTGAACAAATCAAACACTCACCCCCAGTCAACTGATCTGGGTTTAATCCATCACCATTCTTTAGTTCACTCAGCCACCCAAGTTCAGACATGGCTATATGCAAATCAGTCTGACCCTGTGCCTCATGGGAACAGTCCAGCCCGAACTGCCAAGCCATGTCTTCCCTGGACCGGAAACAAGCATCCTGGGACCGGTTTCGGATTCATAATCCTCATCAGCCAGGCTATCTTGAATCCAGTGGCCAAGTGAACAAGGGACTCACGTCTGAGCATACCCTGCCACACTTAGGGTGAACAAAGCAATACAAAAGGGGATGATGGACGGAGCGTTTGAACAAATGAAACACTCGCTCCCAGTCAACTGATCTGGGTTTAATCCATCACCATTCTTTAGTTCACTCAGCCACCCCAGTTCAGACATGGCTATATGCAAATCAGTCTGACCCTGTGCCTCATGGGAACTGTCCAGCCTGAACTGCCAAGCCATGTCTTCCCTGGACCGGAAACAAGCATCCTGGGACCGGTTTCGGATTCATAATCCTCATCAGCCAGGCTATCTTGAATCCAGTGGCCAAGTGAACAAGGGACTCACGTCTGAGCATACCCTGCCACACTTAGGGCGAACAAAGCAATACAAAAGGGGATGATGGACGGAGCGTTTGAACAAATCAAACACTCACCCCCCAGTCAACTGATCTGGGTTTAATCCATCACCATTCTTTAGTTCACTCAGCCACCCCAGTTCAGACATGGCTATATGCAAGTCAGTCTGACCCTGTACCTCATGGGAGCAGTCCAGCCCGAACTGCCAAGCCATGTCTTCCCTGGACCGGAAACAAGCATCCTGGGACCGGTTTCGTATTCATAATCCTCATCAGCCAGGCTATCTTGAATCCAGTGGCCAAGTGAACAAGGGACTCACGTCTGAGCATACCCTGCCACACTTAGGGCGAACAAAGCGATACAAAAGGGGATGATGGACAGAGCGTTTGAACAAATCAAACACTCACCCCCAGTCAACTGATCTGGGTTTAATCCATCACCATTCTTTAGTTAACTCAGCCACCCCAGTTCAGACATGGCTATATGCAAATCAGTCTGACCCTGTGCTTCATGGGAACAGTCCAGCCCGAACTGCCAAGCCATGTCTTCCCTGGTCGGAAGCAAGCATCCTGGGACCGATTTCGGATTCATAATCCTCATCAGCCAGGCTATCTTGAATCCAGTGGCCAAGTGAACAAGGGACTCACGTCTGAGCAAACCCTGCCACACTTAGGGCGAACAAAGCAATACAAAAGGGGATGATGGACGGAGCGTTTGAACAAATCAAACACTCACCCCCAGTCAACTGATCTGGGTTTAATCCATCACCATTCTTTAGTTCACTCAGCCACCCCAGTTCAGACATGGCTATATGCCAATCAGTCTGACCCTGTGCTTCATGGGAACAGTCCAGCCCGAACTGGTAAGCCATGTCTTCCCTGGCCTAGAAACAAGCATCCTGGGACCGGTTTCGGATTCATAATCCTCATCATCCAGGCTATCTTGAATCCAGTGGCCAAGTGAACAATGGACTCACGTCTGAGCATACCCTGCCACACTTAGGGCGAACACAGCGATACAAAAGGGGATGATGGATGGAGCGTTTGAACAAATCAAACACTCACCCCCAGTCAACTGATCTGGGTTTAATCCATCACCATTCTTTAGTTCACTCAGCCACCTAAGTTCAGACATGGCTATATGCAAATCAGTCTGACCCTGTGCCTCATGGGAACAGTCCAGCCCGAACTGCCAAGCCATGTCTTCCCTGGCCCGGAAACAAGCATCCTGGGACCGGTTTCGGATTCATAATCCTCATCAGCCAGGCTATCTTGAATCCAGTGGCCAAGTGAACAAGGGACTCACGTCTGAGCATACCCTGCCACACTTAGGGTGAACAAAGCAATACAAAAGGGGATGATGGACGGAGCGTTTGAACAAATGAAACACTCGCCCCCAGTCAACTGATCTGGGTTTAATCCATCACCATTCTTTAGTTCACTCAGCCACCCCAGTTCAGACATGGCTATATGCAAATCAGTTTGACCCTGTGCCTCATGGGAACAGTCCAGCCCGAACTGCCAAGCCATGTCTTCCCTGGACCGGAAACAAGCATCCTGGGACCGGTTTCGGATTCATAATCCTCATCAGCCAGGCTATCTTGAATCCAGTGGCCAAGTGAACAAGGGACTCACGTCTGAGCATACCCTGCCACACTTAGGGCGAACAAAGCAATACAAAAGGGGATGATGGACGGAGCGTTTGAACAAATCAAACACTCACCCCCCAGTCAACTGATCTGGGTTTAATCCATCACCATTCTTTAGTTCACTCAGCCACCCCAGTTCAGACATGGCTATGTGCAAGTCAGTCTGACCCTGTACCTCATGGGAGCAGTCCAGCCCGAACTGCCAAGCCATGTCTTCCCTGGACCGGAAACAAGCATCCTGGGACCGGTTTCGGATTCATATTCCTCATCAGCCAGGCTATCTTGAATCCAGTGGCCAAGTGAACAAGGGATTCACGTCTGAGCATACCCTGCCACACTTAGGGCGAACAAAGCGATACAAAAGGGGATGATGGACGGAGCGTTTGAACAAATCAAACACTCACCCCCAGTCAACTGATCTGGGATTAATCCATCACCATTCTTTAGTGCACTCAGCCACCCAAGTTCAGACATGGCTATATGCAAATCAGTCTGACCCTGTGCCTCATGGGAACAGTCCAGCCCGAACTGCCAAGCCATGTCTTCCCTGGACTGGAAACAAGCATCCTGGGACCGGTTTCGGATTCATAATCCTCATCAGCCAGGCTATCTTGAATCCAGTGGCCAAGTGAACAAGGGACTCACGTCTGAGCATACCCTGCCACACTTAGGGTGAACAAAGCAATACAAAAGGGGATGATGGACGGAGCGTTTGAACAAATGAAACACTCGCCCCCAGTCAACTGATCTGGGGTTAATCCATCACCATTCTTTAGTTCACTCAGCCACCCCAGTTCAGACATGGCTATATGCAAATCAGTCTGACCCTGTGCCTCATGGGAGCAGTCCAGCCCGAACTGCCAAGCCATGTCTTCCCTGGACCGGAAACAAGCATCCTGGGACCGGTTTCAGATTCATAATCCTCATCAGCCAGGCTATCTTGAATCCAGTGGCCAAGTGAACAAGGGACTCACGTCTGAGCATACCCTGCCACACTTAGGGCGAACAAAGCGATACAAAAGGGGATGATGGACGGAGCGTTTGAACAAATCAAACACTCACCCCCAGTCAACTGATCTGGGTTTAATCCATCACCATTCTTTAGTTCACTCAGCCACCCCAGTTCAGACATGGCTATATGCAAATCAGTCTGACCCTGTGCTTCATGGGAACAGTCCAGCCCGAACTGCCTAGCCATGTCTTCCCTGGTCGGAAACAAGCATCCTGGGACCGGTTTCGGATTCATAATCCTCATCAGCCAGGCTATCTTGAATCCAGTGGCCAAGTGAACAAGGGACTCACATCTGAGCATACCCTGCCACACTTAGGGCGAACAAAGCGATACAAAAGGGGATGATGGACGGAGCGTTTGAACAAATCAAACACTCACCCCCAGTCAACTGATCTGGGTTTAATCCATCACCATTCTTTAGTTCACTCAGCCACCCCAGTTCAGACATGGCTATATGCAAATCAGTCTGACCCTGTGCCTCATGGGAGCAGTCCAGCCCGAACTGCAAAGCAAATCAAACACTCACCCCCAGTCAACTGATCTGGGTTTAATCCATCACCATTCTTTAGTTCACTCAGCCACCCCAGTTCAGACATGGCTATATGCAAATCAGTCTGACCCTGTGCCTCATGGGAACAGTCCAGCCCGAACTGCCAAGCCATGTCTTCCCTGGACCGGAAACAAGCATCCTGGGACCGGTTTCGGATTCATAATCCTCATCAGCCAGGCTATCATGAATGCAGTGGCCAAGTGAACAAGGGACTCACGTCTGAGCATACCCTGCCACACTTAGGGTGAACAAAGCGATACAAAAGGGGATGATGGACGGAGCGTTTGAACAAATCAAACACTCACCCCCAGTCAACTGATCTGGGATTAATCCATCACCATTCCTTAGTTCACTCAGCCACCCCAGTTCAGACATGGCTATATGCAAATCATTCTGACCCTGTGCCTCATGGGAACAGTACAGCCCGAACTGCCAAGCCATGTCTTCCCTGGACCGGAAACAAGCATCCTGGGACCGGTTTCGGATTCATAATCCTCATCAGCCAGGCTATCTTGAATCCAGTGGCCAAGTGAACAAGGGACTCACGTCTGAGCATACCCTGCCACACTTAGGGCGAACAAAGCGATACAAAAGGGGATGATGGACGGAGCGTTTGAACAAATCAAACGCTCACCCCCAGTCAACTGATCTGGGTTTAATCCATCACCATTCTTTAGTTCACTCAGCCACCCCAGTTCAGACATGGCTATATGCAAATCAGTCTGACCCTGTGCCTCATGGGAACAGTCCAGCCCGAACTGCCAACCCATGTCTTCCCTGGACCGGAAACAAGCATCCTGGGACCGGTTTCGGATTCATAATCCTCATCAGCCAGGCTATCTTGAAGCCAGTGGCCAAGTGAACAAGGAACTCACGTCTGAGCATACCCTGCCACACTTAGGGCGAACAAAGCAATACAAAAGGGGATGATGGACGAAGCGTTTGAACAAATCAAACACTCACCCCCAGTCAACTGATCTGGGTTTAATCCATCACCATTTTTTAGTTCACTCAGCCACCCCAGTTCTGACATGGCTATATGCAAATCAGTCTGACCCTGTGCCTCATGGGAACAGTCCAGCCCGAACTGCCAAACCATGTCTTCCCTGGACCGGAAACACACATCCTGGGACCGGTTTTGGATTCATAATCCTCATCAGCCAGGCTATCTTGAATCCAGTGGCCAAGTGAACAAGGGACTCACGTCTGAGCATACCCTGCCACACTTAGGGCGAACAAAGCGATACAAAAGGGGATGATGGACAGAGCGTTTGAACAAATCAAACACTCACCTCCAGTCAACTGATCTGGGTTTAATCCATCACCATTCTTTAGTTCACTCAGCCACCCCAGTTCAGACATGGCTATATGCAAATCAGTCTGACCCTGTGCCTCATGGGAACAGTCCAGCCCGAACTGCCAAGCCATGTCTTCCCTGGACCGGAAACAAGCATCCTGGGACCGGTTTCGGATTCATAATCCTCATCAGCCAGGCTATCTTGAATCCAGTGGCCAAGTGAACAAGGGACTCACGTCTGAGCATACTCTGCCACACTTCGGGCGAACAAAGCGATACAAAAGGGGATGATGGACGGAGCGTTTGAACAAATCAAACACTCGCCCACAGTCAACTGATCTGGGATTAATCCATCACCATTCTTTAGTTCACTCAGCCATCCCATTTCTGACATGGCTATATGCAAATCCGTCTGACCCTGTGCCTCATGGGAACAGTCCAGCCCGAACTGCCAAGCCATGTCTTCCCTGGACCGGAAACAAGCATCCTGGGACCGGTTTCGGATTCATAATCCTTATCAGCCAGGCTATCTTGAATCCAGTGGCCAAGTGAACAAGGGACTCACGTCTGAGCATACCCTGCCACACTTAGGGCGAACAAAGCGATACAAAAGGGGATGATGGATGGAGCGTTTGAACAAATCAAACACTCACCCCCAGTCAACTGATCTGGGTTTAATCCATCACCATTCTTTAGTTCACTCAGCCACCCCAGTTCAGACATGGCTATATGCAAATCAGTCTGACCCTGTGCCTCATGGGAACAGTCCAGCCCGAACTGCCAAGCCATGTCTTCCCTGGACCGGAAACAAGCATCCAACCCAGTTGGAACAGTAACAACACAAGACAGTGATGACTCTGTTCTTTTCTGCAGATAAGTTGCAATTAATTTAATCAGAAAACTTTTCCCAGTTCCGGCTTCTCCACTCACATACAGTCAGACAGGTTCAAATGACGTACATGAGCACTCTTTTTTATCATGACGTAAACCATGCTCAATCTGTTCTGTGACTTCATCATATATTTTTTTCTGCTCCACGTTTAGTTGATTTTCCAAATCTTCTAAATTAACTACATCCTCCTGAGCTTGTTCCATGGCTCTTTCCACCTCTTCCATGGAAGTGGCAGCTTCATTTTGGATAATTGGTCCTCCTAGTGGATCCTGACTCAACGAAGCAGAACTCTGACTGTCTTGAGAACTGTCTCTAGCAATCTCTGCTGCAATGATAGCTTCTTGCTGTATTTCATCGTTCAACATTTGCAGATAATTTGAAAAAACAGGACATTCTATGGTATCCTTGGTTGCATTGAAAGAATCTTCAAAACTGAGAAAATCTTCAAGTAGTTCCTCTTCTGAACGCCATGGCTTAAAGAGTTGTAAAAGAGCTAAATAGTAAAATTCCCTTTTATCAGGAGATTCGCAACTCAATTTACGATGATTAATCAAATGTCCTTTTCTCTGTTTCACCAGACATCCTTCACGTCCAATTACAGCATATACTCCTTTATTGATATCTTCTGTCATATTCCTCTTAAAAGTATAGCTTTGCAGTACTTCATAGAGACAAACGTTCTCAAGATGACTACTTCTATTTGGATAATATGTATCCAACATGTTTGCCTTCAAAACATCTGTACTGTTTTGTTGAAACTCCGCCAAATACTCAATTTCTTCTGCAGACTTCAAAACTCGGTTTCGTGTTGCAGCAAGACCTAGACTCACCCAAATGATGGATCTCGATTTGGCATACAGACTTGCTGATGATAACCTATCTGAACATTCATATGCTCTAATTTCTCGATGCGACAACATCTTCAGACTGTAACTGTATAATTCTTACTTAGGCTCTTTTCATGTGAAATATCCTCCCACATTTCCTTCAGTTCCGTCTTTTCTGATTTTGTGATGTAAGACGTTACATATCGAGCCACAGCAATAGAGTTGTCAGCAACATATTGAATATCCATGTTAGCATTCCACATGGACAAAATGACTGGGTTGTAGTCATTTATGTATTTGGACTCTTCATTTCTTTTCAAGTTGTATGTATTTTTCTGTGATTTTCTTGTCACAGTATGTCGCAGTGAAGACATAAAATTGTTCACTCTTCCTTTAGATATTACTGGTGGTGGAAATCCAAAACAACATCTTGTGTAGAACTTCTCCTTGGATTTGAACTTTCGACGACAGTACTTTCCACAGCGATGGGTTTGAAAGCGTAAGACTTGATGTCGTAAATTGTCTTCTTCTGTACTTTTCGGAACAACACATGTGGAATATTGTTCAATGAAACTCATCACTGTGTCATCCGAATCTGTTCCAAATTTGGGAGCATCTTTGATCCATAGCAGCATATGTATGTGAGGAGCACCTCTTGCTTGATACTCCTTTATCCAAAAGAAATCCAAAACCTCTCCAAGTGGAGGATTTTTTTTGTTAGTGATGAAAGACATCATAGCTTCAAATCGATGAACAAAATACCTACAAACATTAACTGGATCCAAAGAGCACAGTTCTCCAGGTGTCTTGAATTCTAAATTTTCTATGTTTCCATTTGCCTCTCGAAGAAATTAAAGTAAGTCTTCCCAGGCATACTCAGCACAGCTAAGAGTGAGGAACCATGTAGGAGTTCCTAAGTTTCTTAGCATACATTTCAATTCCCCATGACGACGGTACCAATACTCATTCGTACCACGCTGACATGCCATGAGATTGATTAGGTGAGATTCCAAAATAGGGTCTTCCACTTGGACTTTATCCATAAAGTCCCTTGCCGAAACATTTTGAAGATGTACTCCAGATTTCAGTATATGGTTCACAGCATGAGATAGTCCAGAGAAGTCACTCTCAAACAGAAGATGAAACAAATATGGAATGCATTGACGAAATCTTGGATCTTCTGCATATAATCATAAAGTCCGGTTTTCCGACACAGGAATTTGAACAGGTCGGTCACCATATCTTCCACCTTGACCTGTTGGAAACAATTGAGGAAAACAACGAGCTTCCAAGCTTTCTTCCCATACACTTATGGGACTTCCTTTGGCTTCTTTCATTTGGAACAACTCAATAGCATTCCCCAATTCTTCTTTGGAATGCAGAGGATGAACACTATAATGCTCATAAATATGTTCACTTCTAGACACATCTACTTTTTCAATCTGTCCAGCTGTTGAATCACTGTCCTCTTCTACAGTTGTTTCCTCTTCTCCTACATATACATTTTTGTAGTACTGATTGTTTTTTACTAAATACAACGTTGCCTTTTTGACTTTCCTAACATCCACTAATTCTTGCCAGATTTTCTTACTCTCTGTAGGAATGCCATTAACTAGAATAACTAGAGGTTCCTCTTCCAAGTTTTCTACGCCAATAGTGTCAATATGTTTCTTTAAATCTAAAGGCAAATAAACAACTCTTCCCTTTAATCCTCTCTGTAAATCTGATGGAGGCAATTTCCCTGTCTTAGGCTCATGCGAACAATAGCCTGAAAAGGATGCACACATTGAATCAGAATACACTCATAGGTATTTAAACCCATCAATTGAGACGGAATCTTTACCAACTCAAGATTATTATGTACAGCTCTGGCAGGCATTCTGTTTTCATTTAATTTATTATAACAATATTTACAAATACATACATCAGAACCCAAATCAAAACAATTCTCAACCAACAAATAAGTTGCAAAATCCTTACATTCATTATTATTTTCTATTTCACTTTTAACATATAAATCAACTAACCGAGTCTGATTCTTATAATTAGTTCGTCGACAACACACACAAGAAAAATGTGGCCTTTCACTTGAAATGACCTTAAACTTTGTAATTTCATGATCAAAATTTTGAGTACTTACAATCTGTACATTCTCTTCCACATTACTTTCTATTACTGTATCATTTTCGACAGTGTCCTCTTTTTCACCAAAGTAACAAAACTCTATTTCTTCACAAATCTTCTTCACATCTAATTCAGATCCATGCAAAAGAGCACTGTCTAACTGTTTTAGCTTAAGTGCTGGACTTTTTGCATAATACAACCTTCTCCCTATTTTCCTCACTTTAGTTTGATGCACTCCTAACATCCTAAAATGGTGAAAAGTACTCTGACATACTTTTCTAGAAAGACAAGCCAGTAAATAACCATGCAAACCTGTTTTTTCCCTCACTCTGCAAGGATCTAAGTCTTGCAACATCTTAAACTTTTGTTTTAGACTTTTCTTACTATATGTACGTAAGAAATTGCAAAACAAATTAATAGAATCCTGTCGCACACTACAAATACTACTACAGGTCCACGTATACACCGGAGCCTTAGGACGTCTCCCTAAAACTTCATCAGCTAACACCTCATCTGCATTTCTAGGCACAATTTTTTCTTTTTCAACTGGACTACCGTCCTTCACCTCATATGCTCGACCACTGGTGTCAACTGCATGCACCAAAACATTACCTTGAAAGTAACTCTCTTCATTAAAAAATGGCTCACAACTTGAACTATGCTTCCATTCTCCCGAAAAAACATCACAAAAATTAGTCCGATTAATTACTCTTTTCCACTTACATTTTGATTTCAAATCATTGATTGCCTTATCTAGTGTACGTACTCTATTGATTACTAAAATATATAGCTTTCTCTTCACTTCAAAAGCCTGATCAACAAACGTTTCTATTCTTTTCTTTTTCTTGTAAAAAGCTGCTTTCCTATTATATTTCTTAAGATGCTTTAATAAATTCAAAACTACTCTGTTACGAAACATTCGTCTACGAATGTCAATAAACTGATTTGTCCTACGATTACCAGACACACTATGATCTCCTCATACCATTATACCATTTTTTGGTGACCTCTGCTTTTTCTTTGTATTTACACTTTGTTTTCTTTTCGTAGAAACACTTTCTTGACTTTTTCTGCATTTTAACAATTTCCTTAAAAAATCCTTGGTTTGCTTACCAGGAGCATTTTTTCTTTTCTCTGAAGATTGTCCTTTGCATGGATCTTCTAATTGAGTCCTCTTGGTCGATAAAGCTTTCTTATAAAGTCTTTTGTGGTGGTCTTTCGTAGGCATAATCTATTATGACTCTGTAGATATTTACAATCTGTTGAAAAGAAAAATGTGACATATTATAGACCACTACTAACATAGCACATAGCAATTACATTAACTAAACATTATAAACACCAGTTTACATCTCTATTTGTGTGTCTCATATTACTCTCTGCCTGCACCATCTCCCTCTTTGCATGCCTCATCTCACTCTCTCCTTCCTCCTTCTCTCTGTTTGTATGTGTGTGTCATCTCAATCTCTGCCTACACCATCTGTCTGTTTGTGTGTATGTGTCATCTCACTCTCTGTGCCTTAAACAATTTACCATGCTAAATGTTTTTTGCTAAAATGACTGGCTTTAAGATTTTTGACAAGCATCACACTGAGTGTGTATGTGAATTAAAGAATTATATTTTCAACTTTTTCCATAATGTTAGCTGTGTGTGCTCACATTTTGTATCTTTTACCTTATAGGGTAGACTTCTTTTTAAAGTGTTTCTCATGCTTGAATTCAATGCTGGTATAGAGATAGTGCTAATGGTTTAATTGGGCTTGTAAATATGCTCCTTTTTTACAAGCGCTTTGCGCTACCTTTAACATGCATGCAAGCAGTGAATGTATGGAGAGGGATACGAATAGCAGATAGAAAACAATATGAAATGCTGTGAGAGATGCGTAAAGGATTTTACTAATGGCATCAATTGAGATACAATATACAAAAAAGAGGGGCATATTTACAATCCCTTACACAATGTTTAACATGGATGCAAGCAGAAAATGCATTCAGAGTAATAAAATTGGCACACAGAGAAGAATATGCATTACGCAAGGGGTTTGTAAATGTACCAATGAAACCATTACACTATCTCTATACCAGCATTAATGTTAAACATTGCGCAAGGGGCTTGTAAATATGCTAATGAAACCATTACCCTATCTCTATACCAGCATTAATGTTAAACATTGCGCAAGTGGCTTGTAGATATGCATCTCTTCTTTGTATATTCTATCTTAATTTATGCCATTAGTAAAATCCTTTAAGCATCTCTCACAGCATTTCATATTCTTGTCTGTGTGCCAATTTTATTACTCTGCATGCATTTTCTGCTTGCACCCATGTCAAACATTGCACAAGGGGCTTGTAAATATGCCTCCCTTTTTCGTATATTCTATCTCAATTTATGCCATTAGTAAAATCCTTTATGCATCTCTCACAGCATTTCATATTCTTGTCTATGTGCCAATTTTATTATTCTGCATGCATTTTCTGCTTGCACCCATGTCAAACATTGCGCAAGGGGCTTGTAGATATGCCTCTCTTTTTTGTATATTCTATCTCAATTTATGCCATTAGTAAAATCCTTTACGCATCTCTCACAGCATTTCATATTCTTGTCTGTGTGCAATTTTATTACTCTGCATACATTTTCTGCTTGCACTCATGTCAAACATTACGCAAGGGGCTTGTAAATATGCCTCTCTTTTTTGTATATTCTATCTCAATTTATGCCATTAGTAAAATCCTTTACGCCTCTCTCACAGCATTTCATATTCTCGTCTATGTGCCAATTTTATTACTCTGCATGCATTTTCTGCTTGCACCCATGGCAAACATTGTGCAAGGGGCTTGTAAATATACCTCTCTTTTTTGTATATTCTATCTCAATTTAAGCCATTAGTAAAATCCTTTACCCATCTCTCACGGCATTTCATATTCTTGTCTGTGTGCCAATTTTATTACTCTGCATGCATTTTCTGCTTGCACCCATGCCAAACATTGCGCAAGGGGCTTGTAAATATGCCTCTCTTTTTTGTATATTCTATCTCAGTTTATGCCATTAGTAAAACCCTTTACGCATCTCTCACAGCATTTCCTATTCTTGTCTGTGTGCCAATTTTATTACTCTGCATGCATTTTTTGCTTGCACCCATGTCAAACATTGCACAAGGGGCTTGTAAATATGCCCCTCTTTATCTTATATTCCATCTCAATTGATGCCATTAGTGAAATCCTTTATGCATATCCCACACCATTTCATATTGTTTTCTATCTGCTATACCGATCCCTCTATACATTCACTGCTTGCACCCATGTTAAAAGTTGTGCAAGGCGCTTCTAAAAAAGGAGCATATTTACAAGTCCAATAAAACCATTACACTATCTCTATACCAGCTTTGAATCCAAGCATGAAAAACAATTTAAAAAGAAGTCTACCCTATAAGCTAAAAGATACAAACTGAAAGCACACACAGCTAACATTATGGAAAAAGGTGAAAATATAATTCCTTAATTCACACAGACACTCACTGTAATCCTTGTCAGAATCCTTGTCACACATTTTATCAAAAAACATTTAGCATGCATTTTCTGCTTGCACCCATGTCAAACATTGCGCAAGGGGCTTGTAGATATGCCTCTCTTTTTTGTATATTCTATCTCAATTTATGCCATTAGTAAAATCCTTTACGCATCTCTCACAGCATTTCATATTCTTGTCTGTGTGCAATTCTATTACTCTGCATACATTTTCTGCTTGCACTCATGTCAAACATTGCGTAAGGGGCTTTTAAATAGGCCTCTCTTTTTTGTATATTCTATCTCAATTTATACCATTAGTAAAATCGTTTACGCATCTCTCACAGCATTCCATATTCTTGTCTGTAAGCCAATTTTAATACTGTGCATGCATTTTCTGCTTGCACCCATGTCAAACATTGCGCAAGGGACTTGTAAATATGCCTCTCTTTTTTGTATATTCTATCTCAATTTATGCCATTAGTAAAATCCTTTACGCATCTCTCACAGCATTTCATATTCTTGTCTGTGTGCCAATTTTATTACTCTGCATGCATTTTCTGCTTGCACCCATGTCAAACATTGCGCAAGGGGCTTCTAGATATGCCTCTCTTTTTTGTATATTCTATCTCAATTTATGCCATTAGTAAAATCCTTTACGCATCTCTCACAGCATTTCATATTCTTGTCTGTGTGCAATTTTATTACTCTGCATACATTTTCTGCTTGCACTCATGTCAAACATTGCGTAAGGGGCTTTTAAATATGCCTCTCTTTTTTGTATATTCTATCTCAATTTATACCATTAGTAAAATCGTTTACGCATCTCTCACAGCATTCCATATTCTTGTCTGTAAGCCAATTTTATTACTGTGCATGCATTTTCTGCTTGCACCCATGTCAAACATTGCGCAAGGGACTTGTAAATATGCCTCTCTTTTTTGTATATTCTATCTCAATTTATGCCATTATTAAAATCCTTTACGCATCTCTCACAGCATTCCATATTCTTGTCTGTGTGCCAATTTTATTACTCTGCATGCATTTTCTGCTTGCACCCATGTCAAACATTGCGCAGGGGGCTTGTAAATATGCCCCTCTTTATCTTATATTCCATCTCAATTGATACCATTAGTGAAATCCTTTATGCATCTCCCACACCATTTCATATTGTTTTCTATCTGCTATTCCTATCCCTCTCCATAGATTCACTGCTTGCACCCATGTTAAAGGTTGCGCAAGGCGCTTCTAAAAAAGGAGCATATTTACAAGTCCAATGAAACCATTACACTATCTCTATACCAGCATTGAATCCAAGCATGAAAAACAATTTAAAAAGAAGTCTACCCTATAAGCTAAAAGATACAAACTGTAAGCACACACAGCTAAGATTATGGAAAAAGGTGAAAATATAATTCCTTAATTCACACAGACACTCACTGTGATCCTTGTCAGAATCCTTGCCACACATTTTATCAAAAAACATTTAGCATGGTAAATCATTTTACACACAGAGCACAACCAATTAAAATGAGCACTACACTACAATGCAGAAACCTGACTCATTTTCAAAATACAACAGTAATGAAGCCCAATATGCTTGTTATGCTTCCCAATACTGCAAAGAGCACTCTCTCTATATTACTCACCTTTAAAATCGCTTTTGAAAATATAGAACAGTGTCAAACACACAGCAGATTTTCTTAAGCAGAATCTCTGAAATGCAGCTCAGACACTGGAACCAGAAATGGCACACTTTCCCACTCATTCTTCACACATATCTCAGGTCTTAACCAATGAAATGTCTTCCCACACTATTTCAAAACTAAACTAACATTTCAATTGGTTCTACATTCCCACACTTTCAAACTCACATAATATTCACCCATCCCCCTAGTGCTCATTCAACCTGTTGCCATGGTAACTCCCACCTAAGGAAGAACAGAGTTTAAAATGTCATCATACTATGTTGCAAATGAGTCCAGCAAGGTTGTTAGAGCTTTCAATATAACAGCTAATCATGTGCAATGTTCCCTTCAATGACCTTTTCTGAACCATTAGAATTGCTTCTTTTAAAAAAACAAAACTATGCACCCTAACATGCTCTTTTGCATTTTCAGAAAGCACCAATCATTTCTTAAGCTTCAAGTGCAGTGAATGTCCTCCTCTTTTTTTCTAAACTGCAAGCTTTCCAACTGCCATTTCATTTACAGCCCTCATCTGAGTACAACCAGATCTGCCTTGAACATGCTTTCAGTATGGTTTGTAGGACACAGCTTTGTATTCTGGTCTAAAAGGTATGCAACAAACAGAGGAATTTTAAACCTTGATTTACCAAACGTGGATATTTTATGGATTGGCCAGAGAGGATTGAGATGTCACCAATTGATACAATTGGTGAAATCCTTCATGCATCTCCCACATCCTGACCTCATAATTGTGCACTGTGGTGGAAATGACCTATGCACTTTGACTGGGGTTGGTCTGGAAATGCTATTGAAGGACATCTTTGGACAATTGATGTCACTTTTTCCTCAAACTGCCTTTGTCTATTCCAATATATACCAAAGGCAAAAATGGAAATGGTCCAATCAATTTTGTCCACAAATTGAGAAAGCAAGGAAACATGTAAATAAATCTGTTTCTGCATACATGAGAGACTATGGAATGGGTTGTATATACCACAACAACTTGCGTTACAACATGCAAGGCATCTATAGGACAGATGGTGTACATATCACTGATGAAGGGAACAAAGTCTTTCTCTGTAACATCAGACTCTGCATTGGTACTTACTTGTAGGTACCATAAAAAACACAATGAACACAACGTCTCTTTTTAGAGCCAACTAACATGTAAACACTCAAATATGATTTTTAACTTTATTTTTTTTATTAATTTTTACCGAGGTCCGCGCACCGAGCACTCACCGAGCACTCCCCGTTCGCGGACGTATCGTGTTTTCTGTTTCTTTTTAAAAATAAACATTAATTTTAACCTTAGGAGTCCTTGAAGGACCCCCTTCCCACGTTTTTAAGTTATATTTTTCACTCTCTTCTGAAACCACAAAATGGCGGCGATAGGGATCGCGCACCGTGCATTTACCGAGCACTCATAGTGCATGCACCGAGCACTCACGGTGCGCGGACCTATTGGAATTTCTTTTTAAAAAAAAAACTAAATGGAAATGGACATCGTCTCCTCTGTAGATACCTTGTATGTTGTAATGCAAGTTATTGTGGTATATTGAATCCATACTGTAGTCTTTCAGATTCCTTCCTTTCTCGATGTGTGGTCAGAATTGGCGTAGGGAGTCATGAGTTCCTCCTCTGGTGAAACACACTTGCTGTTCTATATACTTACTTAGGTTGTAAACTAGTGCATCAGAGACAGTCAGTGAGAGAAAGGATGCAGGACATGAAGAACACAAAATTGTATCACTTTGCTACTACCTCATAAATTACATTTAAATAAGTATAATTTTCAAAACAATCTTTCTTTACTAAATTAAAATTTATTTATCAGAATTTTCAAAATCTAAAAGAACTTGTAGCATTTCTTCATTAGGAATTTCATCCATCAAAGTGTCTGAAAATGATTCGTCAATTTCAACAATGTCTACACATTCCATTAATTCCATATCTAATGTTTCATCAAAAAAAATGCCATGGTATCTCCTTCATGTTCTTCATGACTTGTTTCATCTATACGATCAATATACACCACAGAATAAGTTGCCTCAATAAACGTTGCTGTTATTTCAAAGAAGATGTTGGTAGGCTCCTCATTTTCATTCATCATTTTATGTTAGTGTACTATTAAAAGAAAGAGAAACAGCGCTTACTGCATGATTTCCTGCTCTGGTGAGACACACTTTCTGTTCTTTAAACTTACTTATGTTGCAATCTTGTGCATCAGAAACAGACAGGGAGAGAAAGGATGCAGGACATGAAAAAGAGATGTCAAATACACATTTAAGAAAATGTTGGGGGATAAGGGAAATATTTATGAGTAAACTTACTATGTAACACCAAAAATTATCAGTTTGCTACTACCTCATAAATTACATTTTGATAAGTATAAATTCTCATACATTATTTATTTACTAAATTTAAATTTATTGTTGGAAATTTTCGAAATTTAAATGAGCGTCTAAGATTGCATCATCAGCAATGTCAATATTACAAATCTCCCAAAAAGAATCCTCAAACTCAATGAACTCCAAAGCCTCCATTAAATCTGTATCCAAGGATTCAACATAGAAATCGTCCAAGCCATCTCCTCCATCATAAAGCTCTCCTTCAGGAACATCCTCAATAACAGTCACAAAAATGTCTATAACGATATCAAATGACTCTTCATTTTCAGCCATTATTGATGTTAGTGTACTATTAAAAGAAAGAGAAAGACAGTGAGATGGTGCAGAGGAAGAGTGAGATAGGGCAGAGAAAAACTATTAAATTCTATTAGAAGAGTCACTACTGTGTAAATCTCACACCAGAAATTGAACACCAAAATTTCCTCACAAAACTACCTCAGACACTATAGTCACAAAATGGCTTTGTTTCCCTGGACAGTGTATAGTATCAAGCAAGAATTAGACATATAAAGCACTGCATCTGATGTTGCCCTACTCAATCCATAAGTATAACAGAAAAACATTAAATAACTAACAGAAAACATTTTTCCTATTAACTTAAAGTGAACAACAGAGTTCTCCTTACAAATAAACAACTCACCTTCTAGAAAACTGTTGTAAAGTAAATTCTGTCTCAATCTCACACCTCAGAAGTATACCTCAAGCACTAAAATCTCAAAATGGCTGTGTTTCCCTCTCATTTCCCATACATATTCAGATACCCAGCCAATCAAATATTATCACACACAAAATCAAAACCAAAGTAACATTTTAATTGGTTCAAATTATCAACACTTTCAAACTCACATAACATTCAACCTACCCCCAATGCTCTCTACCATTTACCATACTAACTCTCCACAAAACACCTACCTAAGCCCAAAGGTGAAAGAGTCATCACTCAATGTTGCACCCAACCAACATCTAAACACTGAAACTTGTTATTTTAATGTATTTCTTTTTTGTCTTTTTGAGCCGTAGTCCGTGCACGGTGCGTGGACCCCGCAATTTTTTTAAAAACTTTTTTTATTTTTTTCAACCTTCGGGGTCCTTTACAGACCCCATGACAAAACCTATGGGGCTCAGGAAACTCTACCCTGCCTCCTTGTCAACTATTACACTTCTGTTTACAACCACTATCATCTGCCACAAAAACAAGATGGCGGCCAACACTTCCTCATTTCGACTGACTGGAATGTTGACAGACGTTCAACAGCCAATCACAATTCCGCGCGCACACGCTAAGGTCCGCGCACGTGCAAGGACAGTGCAAGGACGGTTCAAGCCCGTGAGCGCACCGTGTCCCGCCTATAGATATACAATTTGAAAAAAGTCGATGTTCTCAACAATTACTGAAGGGATTTTCACCAAATATACAAAAGGCACTTCTGCATACAAGGCTCTACCATTTTGCCAAGTTTGCAGTAATTCCATTCAGCTGTTCGAGCTGTAGCTGTGTCTAAAGGTCCTATGGAAAATTGCATTGGACTCAATTTCACATTCAATTTTCTCAAAAACTACTGGAGGGGTTTACACCAAACATACAAAAGGCACTGTTGCATACCAGTCCCTACCATTTTGCCAAATCTGGTGTAATTCCGTTCAGCCGTTCAAGCTGTAGCCTTGTCAGAATGTCCCTATGGAAATTAACATGGGGAAAACACGTTTTGGGACCCCCCTTTTTTCTCGGCCCCCGCTTGATGAATCCCCCCGAAACTTTTAGGGAAGGAGCAGACCGCTGCGAGGCAAATTTAAGGAAAATTACAGGCAGATCCCTCAATCGGTGCCAAAGTTATTCCCAATAGAATGTTCAGGATTTCCTATGGTAACTAGGTCCTAACTATATATACCTACTGGCGACCGTCAGTAGGTGATATATATATATATATATATATATATATATATATATATATATATATATATATATATATATATATATATATATATATATATATATATATATATATATATATATATATATATATATATATATCACTCCAAGTCTCCCAACAGTTTGAGACCGCACTCCTCGTAAGGTAAGTTTCCACTTCTTCATTCATTATGACATGCAGCTTTCATCCCCGAATCAGACCCGACTTTAAGTGTTTCGAAGCCATTGATGCTTCTTATCAGAAGCCGATGTCAGTAGACTTTTTAAGATGTAGCCACCATTCTTCTGCGTGCTTTTCTTTCTTCATTAAGCCTCAGGTGTGCCTCATTTCATTTCACATTAGCACTGATGCACTCTGGGAATAGCAGTTTATTTGCATCCATTTCATACCCTCCATTAGGTTTGCCTACTACACCATTTATGGGACAAAGTTTTTCAGCCCTCCGGTGGGCTTCAGGATAGAACTATGCATGCCATCAATAAAAAATCCATACTGTGCCTTTGCACGAGTGCAAAATTCACTCTTGCGGGTCCGTTTGATTTTCCAGTGGTGCGTCGTCTCATGCGGCATTGGGAACGCCGCTTATGAATTACTCCAAGTCTCCCAACAGTTTGAGACCGCACTCCTCATAAGGTAAGTTTCCACTTCTTTATTCATTATGACATGCAGCTGTCTATCCCCGAATCAGTCCAGGCCTTACGTGTTTCGAAGCCATTGATGCTTCCCATCAGAGGCCGATGTCAGTAGACTATTTCAGATATAGCCACCATTCTTCTGCATGCTTTTGTTTCTTCATTAGGCCTCAGGTGTGCCTCATTTCATTTCACATTTGTACTGATGCACGCTGGGGATAGTAGTTTATTTGCATCCATTTCATACCCTCCATTAGGTTTGCCTACTACACCATTTATGGGACAAAGTTTTTCAGCCCTCCAGTGCCTCATTTCATCTCACATTTGCGAAGCACCACAGGAAAATCAAATGGACCCGCTAGAGTGAATTTTGCACTTGTGAAAAAGCACAGAAAGGACTTTTTATTGCTGCCATGCATAGACTTTGCACAAAACAAATTAAAGGAATTGTAATGCACCACCCACCGGAGGGTTTAAAAGTCACTTTTAGAATGTACTACCGGTACCAGCATGCCGCAAAATAATAACATTAGCAGTTCTCCAAAGACACAGGGTTTATTTGAAGCTTCTCCAGGGAATACTTGCGCTCTGCTGTATTACTGACTGCCTGTCTGGCTGCTCCTGTTACAGACCGTGGTGCTATAGTGGAGGGGGGACCCTCTAACCCCTCCAAACAGGTGTTGTGAAACAACACCTAAGCAAAGTGAAGGACCAAATCCCACGCACACACTCTATTGAATTCTAACACCAAATGGTATACTTGTCCATACAAATGCAATGATCATTAAGGATTGATATCCACTTCTTCTTTTAAGAGCAATATATTCTTTTTATTGCTCCAGTTATACCACGGCAGCCGACACGTGTTTCATCAGAGTACAAGTCACTCTGACTCTTCAGGGCTGGAATTTAAACAAAATTATACAATGTAGTGGGTATTAAAAAATGTGTGCCGTGTCATAAAAAAAGTCATATTATAGTGGCAATAGTTTACAAAGAGGTAATTAGATTCACTTAGTTATTGCATTGTAGCAATTTGTACCTCAATTGTGTCTCGACCACCCTGAGCATATTCCTTGTGCAAAGGGTGGGGATGAAGAGGCCAACATATTTTATATTACTGTACCTAGTGCTACCGACAAACGGTTAAAATGTAAGGGTCGCTGATACAGAGTCCCCTCTTATGCATAATATACATAGACACTCGTGAGTGTGACATGCTCATGCCATGGAAAGGTGACTATGTGGTCAATTTTCGGCGACGTCTCTCCTATTGCATTTATATACATACCAACAATACAAATGGTTGAGCGAGTAGTTCATATTTATATAGGAATAGCCGAACAATTTACTCAGAAAATGTCGACTTAGGTTAACGCTACGGATTTATACAAAAGAAAAGAGAAACAGTTATGACAAAAGTGATGTGAGGAAAGATGTCAAAAAGTCCAAAGCCAATACCAGAAACTAATATACGCACTAGCAATCACTGTACGCCACTAACATTCAACAATTCTGAAGAAAAGACCCAACACCTGTGGGGGTTTGAGTAGATAAGGAGGTGTATGATCCTACCTTTCTTTTTGTAATGGCGTGTGTTGTTGTTCCTAAAAAAGTGTATAGTATCAATCAGTCATTGTGTATTAAAATTTCCTATGGAAAATGTCTATTTAATTTAAAATAATGGAACTTACCACTTGACCGGTGATAATTCCAACCCGGTAAGGGTATCTTTAATTATTTGATTGGAGTGTACACCTTCTCCTGTAACTTCTTATCCAGGGTGATGACAGTCGCAGTAGTGTTATGATATACAAGTAAAGAAAAGTCTAATCAGTAACTATCTTAAACCCTATATTGTCCATTCCTAAAAACAAATGTGCATCCCTACTGATACTCGATAACAAACATCACCTACTGAAAGCTAATTCGACTGCCTGTTATTTATATCAGAACACCTCTAGTGCTGGTGTTCATAAGACATCACCCACAGGCTCATTGCTTATTTGATAGACTAGCACAAATCTGTTTCTTCCATTTTTAACCGAGATCTACTACCCTAAAGAATCCGACAGTAGATACTATTTCCAATCATTACTGATATTGACGTATCTTAAATTCACACACCCAAGTTTTACTACTCCAAGGATGAATGTTTACTCGCTCACCTTAAGGCACAGAACTAAAGTAGTTCAAGCGCTATACGCCGTGAATTGGCGTGTGTTAGGAACAGGACCCGTCTGTGATTAACAACATATGAATATCTGAAATAATATAGGGAAATATTAATGCCGAAGGTTTGTAGGCCAAAATCACATTCCATCCACCATTATGTATCTACCCCGAGTACATCGTAAGCTTACTGTACATATAGCTGCTTCTGGGTTCTGCAAGCGTTCAAATGATTCTGCCGGTAAAATATCCAAAATGTAGTCCGGAATGATCCAGGACCTACAAACAATAGGAATTATACTATAAGACACGCTCCGCTAGGTGATCTCCTATTTCCAGTCATATTTCTCATAAATTGCCGCCTTCTCTTACCTACTGCTCCTGACTGCCGTGAATCTGTATCAGGGACCCTTACATTTTAACCGTTTGTCGGTAGCACTAGGTACAGTAATATAAAATATGTTGGCCTCTTCATCCCCACCCTTTGCACAAGGAATATGCTCAGGGTGGTCGAGACACAATTGAGGTACAAATTGCTACAATGCAATAACTAAGTGAATCTAATTACCTCTTTGTAAACTATTGCCACTATAATATGACTTTTTTTTATGACACGGCACACATTTTTTAATACCCACTACATTGTATAATTTTGTTTAAATTCCAGCCCTGAAGAGTCAGAGTGACTTGTACTCTGATGAAACACGTGTCGGCTGGCGTGGTATAACTGGAGCAATAAAAAGAATATATTGCTCTTAAAAGAAGAAGTGGATATCAATCCTTAATGATCATTGCATTTGTATGGACACGTATACCATTTGGTGTTAGAATTCAATAGAGTGTGTGCGTGGGATTTGGTCCTTCAAATAATAACATTGACCACTAGAGGGAGGAGTGTTATAGTTAGCTGGACATTTCACTCATACAAAACCATTGAAATTCCTTCGTTATAGTTAGTTGTACTAACTGTAACTCTCGTGCCCACAATCCACAGGTGATGATGTCACATATTACATCATTCATGACATGGTCAGTGACATCACTGATGACATCATCGAGTGAATGTGCTTTGATTCGTTATTAAAATATGTATTATATATATGGCAATCTGCATTGAAGAATGAGTAGATATATTAAAAATCTGGATAGAGGATTTACTAGCAGTGTAATTGATTGTTTACTTGAGTAATTTATAGTGTCTCACTAAATATATTGGATTGTGACTAAACTGTGTAAATATCTGTATTACTTTGTCAGATATTGTGTAAACTGCTGCACCAGTTGGTTACTAGCTACGTGAAAGTCTACATTAGGTATTGATTAGTTAACTGCCCCCAGGGGCCCAAAACCGGCCTCTGACCCTTGCGGCGCACCGGGGGATTGCCCGGTGCCTGCTATGGCCAGTCCGGCCCTGGATGTACTCATTACATGACGTGATGGTCGCACGGTTGCGTGTGATGTCATATGCGGGGATGCGGTGGGTGTGGGACCCCCACAGAATTTTTTAATGTTCAAAAACCTATATATATTTATTTTATATAAATATTAAGACAAGACATTATCTGAGCTCATTATAAAATTATATTCTTTAACTGTCAATAAAGTTACATATTTTTAAATGCAATTTCGTGAAGTTGCGCGCTGTGCAAGTTGGGGGCGAGCCGCGTGTGCGTACCGTGTGCAGACACCATGAGACCAGAAAAAAAGAGATTTGATTGGTTTATTACACTTCCTATTGAAAGTATTGTAGGACCCCACCCATTTCAATCATTCTTGTTAGACCTTCCTATGAGAAGACCTCTCCTAGCAAGAACTGCTGTTTTTCGTTATTATACACCTATTTCAGCTCAAACTTGGAGACTTGGCAGCTAATGCACTATCATCATCATCAGAACATTCTGATACTGAAGAATTTGTGCCTGAGCAATTAAACCAGCGCAAAATGGGGGCAAGATGGCGGCCGCTGCGGTGGCTGAATGAGAGGTTGTGAGCTGCGTTCCCGTCTGGAACCCGCCGTGTGTCATACCAGCCATACCTTTTGTTCTAGACGAGTGGCGATGCAGTGGTAACCCTTTGGCAGCATCTTCAGCATCAAAATAGAACCGGAGCTTGTGTCTATCCCCCGGCGCAAACGGCCACTTCAGTGTGGAGGTGGCGTACTGCCATTGTGTGCCGGCGTCTCGGCAGCTTCAGCGGTCTTCAGCAGAGTTTGGGGCAGAGCTCGTGGGGCCATGTACCGCCGTGTTGGTTTCAGAGGCGGCGGCTCGGCAGCCCAGCTGGAAGCAGTGCGGGTGTTTGGGAAGATTACTCACCCCGGATCAGGACGCCCAAGTGGCCCTGAAAGGGAGCGGAAAGGGGGCGAAGACCAGAGGTGCAATTGCTGCGGCAGAGGTGGCAGGAGGAGGGGCGGGGGCAGTCTCAGGGCCCCCGGTGGCGGGTAACATCACAAGCCAAGCCTGCTCCGAACATCGTAGAAGGGAACTGGAGAGTGGGGCTGAAGGAACACAGCCGGGATGCAGAAGCCAGCAACAATCTGGGGCTTTGAGAGCGCACAGTCCCAGATATACAAAAAACAAAAAGGTTGTGTCACATTGTAATCCTGGAGAGTAATCAGATCCTCAGTCTACCAGGCAGGTTCTGTCTGCACTCACACGCAACAATGTAGCATCAGTAACAGTTGCTACAGGAGGAGATGAAGGGGATTATATAGTTGAACTCTGCAAAGCTGTTTGTAAAGCAGCAGTATCTTCAACAGTATCTTCTGATGGCTCTGTGAGTGCGCAAGAAAGGGTAGGTGGCCCCGGTCCTGATACTAGCTCTGACATTGGGGCGCAAGCTGAGTTAAAGTTGATCCCTGGGCCTGGAGGAATGGATACTGTGCCGTTAGGGCAAAATCTAGTACTTCCCCAGAATTCTGGAAATCCTGCTATGGACTCAGTAATGGACTTGGTGAACAATGGGAAGTCCGCAGGCTCAGGGGGGCAGTTTTACTCAATGTCCGATGTCTAATTACCTCGGAGAATGAGAATGAGAATGACAATGAAAAGCAGAGTAATATAGGTGACTGGGCAGATGATGGCAGCTCGCAACAAGAAGAAGATGTATTGAGCTTAGACTCCACGATGAACCAAGAGTCTCAAGAGACAGTCCGTAAAATATATGAATCTGGAAACCCACCCTCAAAGGATGAATTGACCCTGGTTAGTCAGCCCTTATGGGATCATTCACTCAGTCCTCCGCCTGAACAAGGAAACGCCGGCGGAAGTGCTTATTCTGAGCCAGAGGGTGAAATCACTGTCAAGGCAATCTATAAAGTAATAATGGCTCATAGGGATGAAACTAAAGCTGAAGGGTTGCGGACCCAGGGGGCGGTGCGCAAGCTACAAAATACTGTGCGCCGCATTGCTAAATACTGCACGGAGGTATCAACCAGGGTGCATGAAGCAGAGGAGCGGATCTCTGCAGTAGAGGATCAATTAGTACAACAAAAATCTTCAATCACTACGTTACAAAAAACAGAGGAAGATATCGATTGGAAGCTGACAGACCTTGAAAATCAATCACGTAGGAATAACCTCCGCGTCTTAGGTGTGCCTGAAGGCAGAAAGGGGAAAGATACTTGGCAATTTGTTATTGAACTGTTTGCTGAGGCCTTCCCGGACTCAAAGAATTGGAACTGGGATGTTGAAATCATGAGGGCACACAGATTTCCTTTAGTGCAGAAAGGGAAACCTGGGGGCGCTGCGGAAAAGCCAAGGGCAATTCTCATATGTTTCAACAACTATTTGCTCCATGAAGCATTATATGATCTGGCTAGGCCAGCTAGGCGGCGAACAGGCAAGGGCTGTGACTTTTTTGTGCGCCCTGACTTTTGCCAGGTGACTGTGCAAGGTGGCTGCTACGCCATTAGATTTCAGCATTCCAAGCTAAGGGGGGGAAAGCAATTCTTTTACACCCTGCCAAGCTAAAAGTGATTCATAAAGGAAAGACTTTGTATTTTCTTTCAGAAATTATGGCCCAGGAGATTTTGGAGACAATATGAAATTTATGTGATTAAATAAGGTGTAGTTCTCGGGCGGGTGTAGAGGGGGACGCATTTCACAATCACTTTCCATCACTGAGAACATGGTCCCTACACCTCTAGTGGGGTGGGAGGTTCAGGAGGGTGGGGGGTGTCGGGGGGTGGGGCTGGGGAGGGCTGGGGTGTAGGGGACAAAAAACTAATAATCCATGATCACGCAGGGAGGTGGAGTAGGATATTCAACAATTTTTGGTGTACAATCTGTAAGTCCATAAATATAGAGGAAACTGATGGCGGGTAGTGGAATATCTAATGGCATCCGGTGTTGCTTTTTGAAGGTCAGCAGTCTAAACAATTATAATAAAAGGCAACAGGTTGCAAGTGAACTGGCAATGTTGCAGACCGATCTGATTTGTCTGCAGGAAACCCATATTGCATGGGCTAAAAGAAAGCTGCTAATGGAGCTTGGGCTCAAAGTTTTGGTATGTACACAGCAGTCCAACACCACCAGAGGAGTTGCAATCTTAGCTAAAAATGATATTCAAGGGACGGGCAGGATATTAGCAGATAAGAAAGGGAGATGGGCTATAGCCAAATATTTTATCGGGAATCAGAAGTGGACTGTATGCTCCATATATGGGTCAAACTGTGATGAGGCTTTAACAATAGACAGGCTTAATGTTGAGTTAGCTCAGTGGCCCAGCCCATTAATAATCTAATAATCTGTGGGGATTTAAATATACATCTTGGGCCTACGGGTTTACGAGATAATAGTATTAGTTATAAAGGGAGGAAACCTAAAGTTTTTAAGGCACTTCAGTCACGTCTGGTGGACCATGGTTTGGTAGATGCCTGGCCCACATTGAGAGGCGGTGAACCGGGGTATACCTTTTATTCCTGTCCCCATCAAAAATTAGTAAGGCTGGATTCTTTTTTGGCATCGCGTCTAATGCTGGCTGGAGCCAGAATACTGGTGTATCCACGTGTTACCTCGGATCATGGCCCTCTTGTGCTAAGTTTAACCCTTGCTAGAATGAGAACCAAACCACGAGCTTTCTCATTTGATAGGAAACTGTTGCTTGACACACAGTTTGTAAGTGAGATGAAGATTTGGATTAAGCATTATTTTTTAAATAAATCGGAATACTGCAGGGATTGGATGTGTATGGGACACCTTTAAAGCTGCTTTTAGGGGGGTGGTTCTTAGCTACGGTTTATACAAGCCAAAACAACTACGTACTGAATTATTGGGACTATATGCTGCATTAACGCTCGCAGAAGAGAAGCTTATGATAGGTATACATGGGGGCTTGGATATCACTGATCTCTTGACTGCAGTGGCCCGTTGTAAGGCCAAAATGAACCTCTACTGGAGCACAGAAATTGCTAAGAAATATTTAACTAAAAATCATCTGAACTATGAATATGGGAAAGCAATTGGACGGTGTCTTGCTCAGAAATTAAGATCTAAAGAGGTGGCCCAGCGGATCAATGTAATTAGAGATACTAGGGGTGATCTTATAGAAACAGAGGCCAGGATCGTGGATGTATTTCATGATTTTTATGAGACTTTATATACAAGGGAACTCTATGATGCACAAGCAGGTGAGGCTCTGGCCCTGCGCTTTTGCGATAATAACCTGAGCAGGCAAGAGGCTGACCTCTTGGAGACCCCTATTACTTTGGAAGAGCTGGAGAGGGCCATCAATAGTTTGGCACTGGGAAAGGCCACTTAAAATATATAAAATCTTCTTTGATAGCTTGAAACTGGATATACTTGCTATGTTTAGGCAGGTGCAGGCAGGCTCCCTGCCTCGGTCTTGGGATGAGGCGAGTATTATAGTCTTTAAAAAAAAAGACACGTCTCCGGAATATCTGGCCTCATACCACCCTATTTCTTTGTTTAATACAGACAATAAGATCTACTCTAAAATCCTTGCGACCCGGTTAGCTGAGGTTATAACCCCATTGGTATCCAAACGACATCCAAACGACAGCATGGCTTTATCTCTAAGAGTGGGACGACTGTTCACATTAACAGGGTGGTGATTCTAATGGATATTGCGAACACCGGCGGGGGGGGTGCTCAGTCTTATATTACTGGATGCCGAAAAGGCTTTTGACCGGGTCGCATGGGGATTTTTATGGACAGTATACAAGCGCTCTATCGCCAACCCACAGCAAGAATTTGTATTATGGGTTTAGAATCTCGCCCGGTGCATATTACCCGTGGAACAAAGCAGGGATGCCCCTGTTCCCCGCTGTTGTTTGCTTTATATATTGACCCATTTATAAAAATGCTTGAATTCAGTTCTAGGATTGAATCGGTGATCTGGAGACAAGAACAGTATCGGGCCCTGGCATATGCAGATGATGTGGCCATGGTAACACCGAATCCCTCAACTGCTATGCCAGAAATAGAGCTATTGGCGTTACAGTTTGGAGCCGTTTCAGGGTATAAACTTAACACTGCCAAGACACCAATACTTTGTGTTAATATAACGTCGTTTGCGGATCAAAGGGTAGTTAATGAGGTGACTTATTTGGGGATTAAGCTGCGGGCCTGCTTAAATGCACTGGTAGAGGCTAACTGACAATCTCTTTTAAGTGATGTGCAGAAGCAACTGGACAGATGTGAATGTTTACATCTGCCTATGGTAGGGCGATGTAATGGCTTGAAAATGCTAGTCCTGCCTAAAATTCTATACTTTTTTAGCTCAGTCCCACTAGATATATCTCGGGCTAATCTTGCGCTGTTACAATCTGTCTGTGCTAGATTTGCGTGGACACAGGGGAAATCGCGGAGAGCTATGCGATTTATGATTTTGCCGTGCGAACAAGGGGGTTGGGCTGTCTCGGATTTTACCCTATATTATTTTGTATGCAGTTTACAGCACATGAAATGCAATGAAATGAAATTAAATGAATTTGTACTTGTAAAGCGCACTTATACCCCAACCGGGGTTTCCTAGTGCTGTATGCATACCAATGTGGAACCCTTCCTGGCTTTTCCCTGTGAAATGTCCACTCCCGGGCAACCCAAGGTGAAGCCAGGCATCCCAGCGCTGTTGGGGCCGTTGTGGCGATTAAGCAAGCTATTGCCCAGAGTTGCAGAGTGTGACCCATGATTAGAATAGGCACCGAGGCGAGATTTATCAGGTCTGAGGAAATTGAGCCGAAGACCCGCCGAGGCGGGAATTGAACCCTGGTCCCAGGCCAGAGCTCTGCATCAGGGTCTGCCGCTCTAACCATTGAGCCACACTTCTCTACAACATGAACATCTTATTAACAGGGATAGAATCGTGTAGTGTAGCTGAAGCTCCCTCCATCTACCAAACGTTGCTTGGCCGTGAAGCTAAAAAACGCTTGTTTATCAATGTGGACATGAATTATTATAAGAGGACACGGTTTAAGGTTTTGATAGCAGCCTATAAGGTGTGGAGGGCTGTAAAAAAACATTATAGCATTGGAAAAATATCTGGGTATACCCCTCTAACTGCTTCTTTACTTCTTCCATCGATATTCTGGGACCGAATAGTAGACAATTGGCGAATTAAAGGGGTTCAAAAAATAGAAGATCTATACTTTAACGGGGATCTGATGTCTTTTGAAATGTTAGTTGAGAAATTTCAAATTCGACGCTCCGATTTTTTCAAATATCTGCAAGTCCGTGATTATCTGTGTAAAAATCGCTGGAATACAGATCAAAACCCGGTTATTGAAGCTGTGGGGAAGAATGCTCGCATTGGCCATTTGTATTCTTTATTATTAAACACTAAGGGCAATGATTTAGAGACTCATAATTTAAAATGTGACAGCCGGATTGGCTGTGTTGGTACTCGGATTGAACCTTCTATCGACATGGCAGGGAGACTATTTATGGCAGCTAATTTACGTGCACAACATTACAAGACAATCTTTAATTTATATTACACTCTTGCCAAACTGTCCAATGATGGGAAATGTTTTCATTGTGGGTCAGATGAGGCTGATATAGTACATATTTTTTACTCATGCACGCATTTGAATAGCTTATTTGGGCACATTGAGACCTTTCTGGCGGAGATATTGGGTGGAACGGTACGTCTTTCTAATGCTCATGTATTACTGGGGATAGATGAGGGAACGGAGAGGGACCGAGTAATGTATAAATATAGGTACCTGATATCTATGGCAACCGCAGTAATAGGACTATGTATTGACTCAATGTGGCTACAGAAGGATGCACCATCGTTTGAATTGTGGAGGGTCAGATTTTTAGCATCCTTCAATATTGAATATTGTTTATATAACCTGAAAAGCAAACGGAAAAAGAAACTCGGGTTGCAAAATTTGGGGTCCAGTTGTAACTTATATGGGTGAATAAATCCCAGGGTTTCTTCTTTTTTTGTGAATTTTGAACCGCTGGCTGATGTATTCTTATGTGATTTTCTTTCTCTGTACGATCATGGATTAAAAATAAAATCATCTAAAGAAAGAAAAAAAAGAATTTGTGCCTGAACCTCTCCCTCTAGCGAAGTAAACTTCCATTGTATGGAAGTTTTTTACTTTTCCTCCGGGGTAGAAGAAGGTTAATGCCACCAAAGTCACTTGCAAAATCTGCAAGACTGTGCTGTCCAGGGGTGACCCTACAAAAAAATGCTCTTGTGGAACAGCAAGTATGAGGAGGCATCTTCAGAAAAAACATCCAGTAAACTTCGCAAGAGAGGAAATGAGGAGACTAAGATACAATGCTCCTGCACCACCGGCTGTTGCCAGTACATCTGGGACAACAGCTTCTACTTCAACATCTCCACCTGATATTCATCCCCAATTTGGAAGACTCAGGATGCATTGTGTGCAATGCAACAGACTGATTTCATATGGAGAGCAGTCAGTCGACCTAGTTTGCCATTCTGTAGACAAACACAGTTGGTAGTTTCCTTTTATTTTCTCCTCCTATTGTTTACTTTTGTTTGCCCTGTTGACATGTTTCCCTCTTTTTTTTTTTTTAAAAACAAAAAATTGTTCAAATAATCCTAAATTTTTTTATATAAAACAACAAAAAGGAAAAAAAATATTTTAAGAACTAACTACTCTGGTTGAAGAAAGAGCTAAACTTGTATGCTAGTGTGTGAAAGTTTGTATGTGTAGTGCATAATTGACTGAAAGAATGCATTTGTGATGTGTGGTGAATGCATAAGTACAGAACTATAAGGAAGTGCTGCACCATGACACTAAAGTATTTACCTACAGCGTGCTGAGGTACTTCCAAAGCATAGGGATGTAACATATGTACATAAAGATGTTGCAAGTCTGTGCTTCCCTCTGCACAATTGCAGCCATGTAGTGATACATGCACACTTGCACCATGGTGCAAGGATGTCCGTGTCATGCTGAGATTGTTTTTGGGCAGGAAGGGACACCTTTCTGCACAAAAAACAATCAGTAAAGGCATTTTTCTCCTTCAATATATGCTGTGCATTGTAGCATATATTTAAAGAGAAAAAATGAGAAGTGAAAACAATTCTCTTTGTTGTGCTTTGCTACACCAATTGGAGGATGGTGCAGCATTAACAAACATGACCAGATTTATGATTTTTGATAAAACTGGACATATGTCTTGTTCTAGAACTGTTCTGTGGAAAAACGCACAGCAAAACCTATAGAACGCCTTTTCAACGCAAAGTGGTGTGTATGATGAGATTATATTTACATGTAAAACAAAAGGTATCAGGAATGCCTTTTCCTCACCTTGTAAATAAGAAAGAGAGTTAATGGCTAGGCCAATTCCTATAATAGGAGTACATTTCTGTACTGCTAACAGAGAACAAGATAAATCTATAGGTACTTATGTTTTAGGAAACTTATAGCACATATTTATATATGACTGAAGAGAAGGGATGGGGCCTACTGTGCCATGTGCAAAAACAGTTAGTGATGTGCTTTCAGTTAAATAGTTTTATTTCTTATAATTCTAAAATTACCAGGACCTACAAGACCAGCATATGACTCTATTGTGTACTATACCATGTATTTTGCAGATAGGTGCTCTGAAGCTGTCTCTCAATTGATACCTATCAGCAATAGAATTCTCTGGCACAAATCTAGTCCATCCATCTACCTTTTTTTCAACTGTGTGGAAACACAGTCCATTGTGCATTTTAAGACTTACTTAAACTTACCACAGCAGTAATACATCTAAAAAACGCTACACATTTTAGTCAGTTGTTTTTTATAATGTAAAATACAGTAAATTCCATATTTTAAAATTAGGATCTGTAAAAGAAAAGAAAAAATAGTTATAACATGTAATAATACATTTTTAACAGCACAGCATAATTTTTACCTTTGCCCTTTTTGCTGTCCTCGGAATATATTGAATTGCACTAGAAACCGTGATTTCAATCGTACTTATCACATAACAGCGGGCAAAAAAAACCCAATCAATTAGATTTTTTTTAAAAAAATTATCCCCAGTAAAATACTGGTATAATACAAATCACACATATATAAAATGGTTATTGCTAAAAAAATGTCATAACTTACATTTATAAACACTGTAAATGTTGTCGGTTAAAAATATATACCGAGACAATGTGCAAGAAAAAGTCCATAATTCAAACATATACCTTTCCTTGAGGCCAAATAGTATTTTTACACTCCTTTTTATGTAAATTGTCCAATGGTAATCCTATTAAATCATAAAAATAATTTCCTCAGAGGCTGAATTATCTTCCTAAAACTTGGGCTTTAAAAATATTAGGTAGGAATTTGGTAATTCGAAAGGCAAACTTACTGAGCATCATTACAAAGTGTTCAGCCTTTGTCACATTTTAGATAGGCAGTGTAATGTCCAGATGTTCTGGAAGGACCATCATGGAAAATTATTGCTAGTGCTACAAAAGTCCTTCCTGATATTGATAGTTGACTTGCTAAAAAAGGTTTTATTAAAGTTTCTAATTTTCTTCCATCAGCTGTACAACGTTGCATCATTAAAATTATATATTGTCCATATCTTTGAATAAGTAATGTTGACAAAATTTCTGATTTGCATTGGCTGCACTCCATGTTCTGATTTGCTGCTTTAACTAGTTTATTGAAAGACACTGACTTACAGTCTGTCAATGTCAAATATATAAATGTTTCAGTGTCTATGTTAGTGCTACATGTATACATACAATTTTCATAATGATGTTCCCATTTATAACAAAGGCCAAAAAGGTTTTCAATGTGTATACCTTCATTTCCCAATATGATTAGCATATACATTAGAAATTCCTGAGCATCTTGTTGGATATTTTGCTTGAATTGTGTAGAACCAGAACATACATCCAAAAGATTACAAATATCACGAAGTTTGTATTTTACTTTTATCAGTTCTCAATTTTTCATAAACGCAATACAACAATGAACAAAATCTTTCTTCCCTATTCTGTATAATTTGCTGTTGCAAACCTTCAAGAAAAAAAACCACATTGACCACTACATTAGCATAGCAGTTGACACCTGAACTATTTTCAAACTGATAACCAACAATCTCTTCAACAGTGTCCTTTTTCTTTTTGCTTACAATCATATCATTATCTTTTTGTTTCCCTTCTCTAGACCTTCACTATAGATATTCTCATACCTTCTTTTTCGACCAACCACACGCTTTTCAAATACAGGATATTGACCTAAATTGAGAGCATATGTTTTTCTTAACCTATTATACTCCTTGACACAGTTTGCATCTGCAGTAACCTTTGTGTCATCAAAATCAATCAAAAACAAACCAGATAATGTTCTACTCCTGACAAAGCAACATATGTCATACCCTCTTTAAACACAGTATTTCCAATGTTCACCAAAGCACTGTCAACACTTAAACCTTGAGATTTATGAATAATCACTGCATATGCCAGAGAAACTGGAAACTGTTTTCTACAGACATATAAATGTTTAACAAGCAAAAAACGAACTGAACAACGACCTATTTGTTTAACTTCTTCAATCTGATCAAATTTAATTTTTAAGAATTCAATACCATCTTTATTTTGTTAATTAACTAAATCCACAACTTTGCCCATTGCTCCATTAACTAAACCTTTTTCTACGTCCAAATTACGTCTTAAAATTACTCGACAATTTTGACATGCATATAGATTCTTTTCCCAACCAGCAGTTTTAGATATAGATTTTTCTAAAGAATCCAATTTTGTCTTCAATTTTTCTGTCAAAATAATAGCGATTCCTTCCTGCTCTATTTTATTGATGGCTCTATTTTTATTATTTCTTCAATTTCCAGTTTCAAAAGTTGTTCGTTGAAAATAGAAAACTCACGCAGTGTTGGCATTAAGCAGATTACAAATTTGTTTTCTGCAATTTTTATGTATATTTTCTCAGGAACTACATTTTCATTTGGAAACAAATTGGAAAGTAATCGACTCTACAAAGCTTGTATGCCATTTTCAATCAGTAGTCCAATTCTTATATCATAGACAGTAGTTCCATAATCAACATCATTTGCCTGTCGCATATTTGTAATGAGTTCTTTGTATTCAAAATATGAGCAAATATTCACGTTTCCAACACTACCCAGAGACTTTCTGGTGTCTTCATGGACAACTGTTTTAATTACTGGTTGTCCTTTTATAGGAGTCAGTTGCAGTAGATCTCCAAAAACTATGACGTGTTTGCCTCCAAATAACACATTGTACTCTGTTTTAAGAATTCGCTGCATTCTTAAATGCACAAAGGCAAGCATTAAGCCTGATTCCATGCTTACCTCATCAATAATGAGAAGTTTCATTTTCTTCAAGACTCTTGAAACTTCACAACAAGCTTCTCCGGATAGCTTGTGGTATTCCAATTTGTTTTCATGCTCTACTGGCAGCATTAGTAAACGATGTAAATTAATTCCCTTAATGTTGTGTGCTGCTAATCCAGTTGGAGCAGTGACAACACAAGACAAATTCTACTCAGTTGTTTTCTGTAGATAACTTGTAATTACTTTAATTAAAAAACTTTTTCCTGTTCCATGTTGTCCACTCTTGCACATTTGGATAGGTTGAAATGACGTGCATGAGCACTCTTTCTTTTCATGAAGTAATCTATGGTCAATCTGTTTTCTCACTTGCTGATATATTTGTTTCTGTTCAACTTTTAGTTCTTCTTCCAAGTTTGCTAAGTTTGTTACATCTTCTTGAGCTTGATGCATTGCTGTTTCTACCTCATTCATGGCAATTGCTGCTTTATTTTCAACACTTGGTTGTCCTAGTGGATCTTGACTCAGAGCAGCAGAGCTTTGACTGTCTTGAGAACTGTCTCTAGCAATCTCAGCTGCAATTGTAGCTTCTTGATCAATTTCATTGTTCAATATTTTCACATAATTTGCAAAAGCAGTGCATTGTATGCTATCTTTACAAGCATTAAAGGAATCTTCATAGCTCTGGAAATCTCCAAGTAATTCCAGTTCTGAACCCCATGGTTTGAACAGTTGTAAAAGGGCAAATAGTAAAATTTCCTTTTATCAGCAATGTCGCAACTCAGCTTTCTGTGATTAATCAAATTTCCTTTTGTTTGTTTCACCAAACATCCTTCGGAACCAATGACTCCATATTTTCCATCATTGATGTTCTCTGTAGTATTCCGTTTAAAAGTGTAGTTTTGCAGCACTTCATAGAGACACATGTTCTCAAGATGATGACTTCTGTTTGGGTAATATGTGTCCACCATATTCGTTTTCAAAATATCTGTACCTTCTGGATCTTTTTCTGCTAAATATCCAATTTCTTGTACAGATTTCAGTACTCGATTTCGCATTGCTGCAAGACCTAGACTCACCCAAATGATTCTTCTAGATTTGGATAATAGACTTGCAGATGATAACCGATCTGAGCATTCATATGCTCAGATTTCTCGATGAGATAACATCTTCAAACTGAAACTGTATAATTTCTTACTTAGAGTCTTCTCGTGAGTAAATCTCTTCCCACATTTATTTCAATTCTGTTTTTTCTGATTTTGTTATAGGATGTTACATATCGAGCAACAGCAATGGAATTGTCTGCAACATATTGAATATTCATGTTAGCATTCCACATGGACAGAATAATTGGGTTGTAGTCATTTATGTATTTTGAATCTTCATTTCTTCTTAAATTGTAGGTATTTTTTGGAGACTTTCTTGTGATGGTATATAGCAAAGATGACATAAAACTGTTCACTTTTCCTTTGGATATTACAGGATGTGGAAATGCCAAACGATATTTGGTGTAGAACTTATCCTTAGAGTTGTACTTTCGTCAACAGTATTTTCCACATCGGAGGCTTTGGAATCGTAAGACTTGTGCTCTTAAGTTGTTTTCTTCGGTGCTTTTGGGTAAAGCACATGTGGCAAATCTTCAACAAAGTACAAAACCGTATCATCCACATCTGTTCAAGATTTGGGGGCATCCTTAATCCATAATTGCATATGTATACAAGGAGCACATCTTGCTTGATACTCCTTTCTCCAAAAGAAATCCACAACTTCCCCAAGAGGAAGATTTTTTTTATTGCAGATAAAAGGCATCATAGCTTCAAATCTATGATTGAAATACCGGCATGCATTAACAGGATCCAAAGAGCACAATTCCCCAGGTGTCTTGTATTCAACATTTTTTATATTGCAATTTGTCTCTCGAAGAAATTCAAGTAAATCATCCCAAGCGTACTCAGCACAGCTTAGGGTAAGGAACCATGTAGGAGTTCCTAAGTTCCATAGCATACATTTCAGTTCTCTGTGACGACCGTATCAATATTCATAAGTACCACGCTGACATGCCATCAGATTAATGAGCTGAGATTCGAAATGACCATCTCTCTGGTGCACTTTATTCATAAAATCTTTTGCAGATACATTTTGCAGATGTTTTGCAGTTTTTAAAATTTGATTGACTGCATATGAAAGTCCCGACAAGTCACTTTCAAACAAAAGATGAAATATATAGGGGATACATTGTCGAAATCTTGGATCTTCTGCATATAATCTTGTTGTCCGTTATTCAGATGTAGGAATCTGCACAGGACGTTCATCATATCATCCTCCTTTTCCAGTTGGGAACAACTGCGGAAAACAACGAGCTTCCAAGCTCTCTTCCCATACTCATGGGACTTCTTTTTGCTTTTTTCATTTGGAACAACTCACTAGTGTTCCCCATCACTTCTTTTGAATGAAGTGGATGCACACTGTAATGTTCATAGATTTCTTCACATCTTAACATGTTCACTTTTTCAATTTGTCCACTTGACGTTTCAGTATCTTCTGTTACAAGAAATTCTTATTCTCCCATATAAACCTTCTTATATTATGTGTTGTTTTTTATCAAATACATTGTTGCCTTTTGTACTTTCCTAACATCCACTAACTCCTGCCAGATTTTCTTATTTTTAGTCGGCACACAATTAACAAGAATAACTAGTGGTTCACTTTCTACACTCTGTACACCAATAGTTTCAATATTTTTCTTTAAATCTAACGGTAAATACACAACTCTTCCTTTTAATCCTCTTTGTTAATCTGAAGGAGGCAATTTACCTGTTTTAGGCTCCATACGAACAATAGCCTGAAACGGGTGCACACATTGAATAAGATTGGACTCATAGGTGTTTAATTCTATCAATTATGGAGGAATAGCAACTAACTCTAAATTATTATACACAGCTCTAGCGGGCATTTTATTCTGATCTAATTTGTTATAACAATATTTCCAAATACGCTGATCAGAACCCAATTCAAAACAATTATCTACCAACAAATAGGTTGCAAATTCCTTCCACTTATCATTATTTTCTTTTTCACTTTTTAAATACAGATCAACACTCCTAGTCTGATTTTTATAGTGAGTTTGCCGAAAAAAAATACAAGAAAAATTTGGCCTTTCACCTGAAATCACCTTAAACTTTGTAATTTCACCTTCAAAATGTTTTGTACAACTATGTTCAACATTATCTCCAACATTTTCTTCTATTAATGTCTGTATTTATTCACTCTCTTGTTGAGGACCAAAGTAACAAAACTCAATGTGATCACAAACCTTCTTCACATCTGATACTTACCCAAGCAAAAGAGCACTGTTCAACTCATTTAACTTTGGTGCTGGACTTTTTGCATAATACAATCTTCTCACTAACTTCCGCATTGGAGTATGATGTACTGCCAACATCCTGAAATGGTGAAGAACACTTTGACATACTTTCCTAGAAAGAAAAGCCAGAGAATGAAAATCCAAACCAGTATTTTTTCTCACTCTGCAAGGGTCTAGTCCTTGCAACACCTTAATCTTTTGTTTAACACTTTTTTTACTATATGCTTGTAAGAAACTGCGTAATTTATCAATAGATTCTTGTCGTACACTACAAATACTACTGCAATCCCGAGGGTACACTGGGGCTTTGGAACGTCTGCCTAGAACTTCATCAGCTATCACTTCTTCTGCATTTCTGGGAACCATTTTCTCTTTCTCAATTGGAGAACCATTTCTAACCTCATAAGCTCGACCACTGGTGTCAACTGCATGCAACAAATCATTGGTCTGAAAATATCTCTCTTCACTAAATAAAAAAGGCTCAGAACTTGAACTGTGTTTCCATTCACCCAAAAAAACATCACAAAAATGAGTTCTATTAATTACTCTTATCCTCTTACTTTTGGTCTTCATTAAATGGATTGGTTCATCTAGTGAACGGATTCTGTTTAATACTAAAATAAATAGTTTCCTTTTTACTTCAAAAACCTTTTCAGCAATGTATTTGATATGCTTCTTATTTTTTATAAAATAGTGTTCTCTTTTTATATTTCTTCATACCTTTCATCAAATTATGTACTACTCAATTATAAAATATTTTTTTACTAATTTCTTTATATTGATTTTCTCTTCTGTTGCTAGAAGTTGGATCCTTTGTATGTTTTTTTTCCTTTCCTATTCTTTGCACTTTTTTATGCTTGGAACATTTTCAGTGCTTTTAACATTTTCAGTTTTTTTTCTGAGTCAAGTAATATTTTTAATAGAGTTCTTTGTGGTCTTACCAGAAATGTTTCTCTTTTTAGCCACAATATGTTGGTCATCCAATACTTGTGGTTGAGGTTTTTTCAAGTAAGTATCCTTTTTCTGACCTTTTCTTTTTCTTTCTTTCTCCGGCATGATAATTTTATTTTATTGATGATAAACAGTATCTGTAAAAAATAATAATAAATAAGTGTTTATTAATAACGTTATAAATTATACTTTTCTATTACTATACAAACACATTTCTTATAAATACTGACTAAGAAATGTTAGGCCTGAAGCACAAGTGTGAAGGTGGTTAGACCACTACATGCATAGTGCATAGCAGTTTGAAGCACTCCATAACCCTAAAACCTGGCTCACTGCATGGGTACATACATATTAACTAAATGATTACAATACTATAAGGAGAGACACTGAGTGAATTCATAATTGGTTCACTTTTACTTTAGTGAATAGATTAGTACATGGTACTTAACAGCCACTATGGTTTTGCAACAGTACAGATTTAGAGTTTAGGGTAGTGCAGTTGTGTTTGTGCAGTGTAGGGTGTCGTACTGAGGTAGTATTCTAGGGTAGTGGAGTGCTGTTTGGGTAGTGTAGGAGGTCGTGCAGGGGTACATTTAAGATTTAGAGCAGTGCAATGGTGTTTGGGTAGTGTAGGGGGTCGTGTTAAGGTGGTGTTTTAGGGTTAAGGGTAGTGCAGTGGTGATTGCGTGGTGTAGGGGGTCGTGCTCGGGGTAGTGTTTTAGGGTTTAGGGAAGTGAAGTGGTGTTTGTGTAATGTAGGGGTCATGCTGGGGGTTGTGTTTTAGGGTTTTGGGTAGTGCAATGGTGTTTGTGTAGTGCAGGGGTCGTGCTGGGGGTAGATTTAGTGTTTAGGGTAGTGCAGTGTTTTTTTATATAGTGTAGCAGTTCAGGCTGGGGGTATATTTAGTGTTTAGGTAGTGCAGTGGTATTATGTAGTGTAGGGGTCGTGCTGGGAGTAGATTTAGAGTGTAGGGTAGTGCAGTGGTGTTTGTGTAGTGTAGGGGTCATGCTGGGGTAGTGTTTTAGGGTTTAGGGTAGTGCCGTGGTGAATTGGTAGTGTAGGGGGTTGTGCTGGGGGTAGATTTAGAGTTTAGGGTAGTGCAATGGTGTTCGGGTAGTGTAGGGGGTCGTGCTGGGGTAGTGTTTTAGGGTTTGGGGTAGTGCCTTGGTAAATGGGTAATGTAGGGGGTCGTGCTGGTGGTAGATTTAGGGTTTAGGGTAGTGCAGTGGTGTTTGTGTAGTGTAGGAGGTCTTGCTGGGGTAGTGTTCTAGGGTAGTGTAGTGGTGTTTGAATAGTGTAGGAGGTCTTGCTGCAGTAGCTTTAAGGTTTGGGGTAGTTCAATGGTGTTTGGATAGTGTAGGGGGTCGTGCTGGGGTAGTGTTCTAGGGTAGTGCAGTGGTGTTTGGGTAGTGTAGGAGGTTCTGCTGGGGTAGATTTATGGTTTAGGGTAGTGCAATGGTGTTTGGATAGTGTAGGTGGTCATGCTGGGGTAGTGTTTTAGGGTTTAGGGTAGTGCAGTGGTCCATCGGTAGTGTAGGTGGTCGTGCTGGGGGTAGATTTAGGGTTTAGGGTAGTGCAGTGGTGTTTCTGTAGTGTAGGGGTCGTGCTGGGGTAGTGTTCTAGGTTAGTGCAGTGGTGTTTGGGTAGTATAGGAGGTTCTGCTGGGGTAGATTTAAGGTTTAGGGTAGTACAGTGGTGTTTGTGTAGTGTAGGGGGACATGCTGGGGTAGTGTTTTAGGGTTTAGGGTAGTGCAGTGGTGTTTGTGTAGGGTTGGGGTAGTGTTTTAATGTTTTGGGTAGTGCAGGGCTGTTTGTGTAGTGTAGGGGGTAGTGTTTTAGGGTTTAGAGTAGTGCAGTGGTGTTTGTGTAGTGTAGGGGGTCGTGCAGGAGGTAGTGTTTTAGGGTTTAGAGTAGTGCAGTGGTGTTTGGGTAGTGTAGGGGGTCATGCAGGGAGTAGTGTTTTAGGGTTTAGGGAAGTGCAGTGATGTTTGGGTAGTGTAGGGGGTAGTGCTGAGGTAGTGTTTTAGGCTTAAAGTTAGTGCAGTGGTGAATTGGTAGTGTAGGTGGTTGTGCTGGGGATAGATTTAGGGGTTAGGGTAGTGCAGTGGTGTTTGTGTAGTATAGGGGACGTGCTGGGGGTAGTGGTTTAGGGTTTGGGGTAGTGCAGTGGTGTTTGGGTAGTGTAGAGGGTCGAACTGGGGTAGTGTTCTAGGGTAGTGCATTGGTGAATGGGTAGTGTAGGTGGTCATGCTGTGGGTAGATTTAGGGTTTCGGGTAGTACATTGGTGTTTGTTTAGTGTAAGGGGTTGTGCTGGGGTAGTGTTCTATGGTAGTGGAGTGGTGTTTGGGTAGTGTAGGAGGTCGTGCTGTGGTAGATTTAAGATTTAGGGTAGTGCAATGGTCTTTGGGTAGTGTTGTGCTGGGGGTAGTGTCACTGCAAGAGTACATGTACTTATATGTCTGCAAACACATCAACCAACTAAATCATTCTCTCTTAATTTTCCCAAATGGACACTGACTCACAGTGTGATTCTAGACAAATAACAGTATTTCTTATAAATGGAGTGTATAGATACTAGCTGGGAAAATGTAGGCCTGAAACACAAGTGCGATGGTGGTTACACTACATCTTACATAGTGCATAGGAGTTTTAAGCACTGCATGCCCTAAAGCCTGGCTCCCTGCAACAGTACATGTACTTATATGTCTGCAAACACATCAACCAACCATATCATTATCTCTGAATTTTCCCGATGGACACTGACTCACAGTGTGATTCTAGACAAATAACAGCTTTTCTTATAAATGGAGTGTACAGATACTGACTGGGGAAATGAAGGCCTAAAACACAAGTGTGAAGGTGGTTAGACTACTACATGCATAGTGCATAGGAGTTTCAAGCAAAGAGTGCCCTAAAGCCAGGCACACTGCAACAGTACATGTACTTATGTGTCTGCAAACACATCAAGCATCTATTCTACATATTTCATTACTGCATCTTAGCATTAAAGCTAAACTCATTTTGGAAATACATAACCAATGACTGTTTTCTAATTCTACCAAAATTTAAGAACACAGTTCGTTTTTAATCAATTCCATGTCAGCAAACACATAAAGTACCAACATGCTTCTCTCAGAGTGATTCCTAAATGCACAAGACATAAGGTGACTGTACACATTGCACACACTTTTCTACTACACATTAGTATAGAGTACTTCTATCAGAATGATTCATAAATGCACACAAGACTCACTGTGTGTTTCTAGACAAACAACACTATCCCTTGTATTTTACCAAAACACATTTCATAGTCTAGAAGGAGAACTGCATTTTAGTATAGAAACTTGACTCATTTTGCAAATACATAAAAAATGACTGGTTTTTAATTCTACCAAAAACACGAGAACAGCACAGTTATCTGTCTGCAAACACATGAAATACACAAATGCTTATCTCAGAATGGTTTCTAAATGCACACACACTCACAATAAGATTCTAGAGAAAAAACGTATTCCCTGCACTTTAGAAGGAGAACACATTGGGCTGATTAAAATCAAAATGCACCACATACATCTCCTCACAAATTAATAACTCACCTTTCAAATTGTTTTGTAGATTAAGTATGTCAGTCATACACCAGATTTTCTTATACAGAATCTCTGTTCTGTACACCTCTTACCAAACCCAAAGAATGGCAAACTTTCCCTCTCATTTTCAACACATATACATCTAAACATCAAATCACATGACTTCCTACAATAATTCAAAAGTAAACACACCTTTCTATTGGTTACACATTTCAACCCTTTCCAATTGACTTACATTTTAACCCTACCCCCAATCTGCCTTCTGCCTGTTACCATAGAAACAGTTCATGAAACACTTAACTGAGCACACAGGTGACAAGTTCACCACACAATGTTGCTAATCAAAACAGCAAGTGTGCTTGACTTTTCAACATATCAGCTTATCGTATGTAATGTTCCTTTCAATCAGTTTTGTTAACCAATAAGAATCATGCTTTTAAAAAACAGAAACATGCACCCTGGTTTTCAGTGTAGAATGTTGTCAAACAACCAATCATTTCTTTTCTTTTTTCAAAACTGCATCTTATCCACCATTTTAGAAAAATCTTACTTTTCAAACTGCCATTTCATTTACAGAGACCATCTGAGGGCATCCACACCTCCCTTCAAGATGCTTAGAGTGTGGATTGTGGGACACAGCTATATTTTCTGGAGCCAAAGGTATCCAGAAAAGAAAGGAATTCACAAAGACCTAGGTTTACCAAATGTAGACATTAAATGGATTGGACAGGGAGGGTTAAAGTGGCACCAATTGATGCCATTGGTTAAATCCTTTTTGCATCTCCAACACTCTGACCTCATAATTGTGCACTGTGGTGGCAATGACCTAGGCACTTTGACTGGGGTAGGTCTGGAAATGCTTATGAAGGACACCTTTGGAGAATTGATGTCACTTTTCCCCCAAACTACCTTTGTCCATTCTAACATATGCCAAAGGCAGAAATGGAACTGGTCCAATCAATTTTGTCCACAGATTGAGAAAGCTAGGAAACATGTGAATAAATCTGTTTCTGCTTTTCTCCGAGACTATAGAATGGGGTCCATTTTCCACAACAATCTGCCTTTCAATATGGATGGCATCTATAGTAGAGATGGTGTACATTTTACATATGAGGGAAACAGAGCCTTCCTCATAAACTTTGGACTCTACATCTGTACTTACTTGTAGGTACAAAAACTCTGTCAATAAACACAATGGCTCTTTTTAGAGCCACTCAATATCTAAACACATAAGCTTGATGTATATCTCTAAAATTTTATTTTTTATTTGCTTGGAGTCGTGCACCGAACTCGTCAGAATTGTGCATCCAACGCGTCCCCTTTAAATTTATTAATTTTGCCCCCACGCACCCTACATGCACCTGCCGGGTCTTTGTTAAACAAAAAATAAAATAACATTTTGTGGGCCCTGGGGGTCCTTCTGGGATCCCCTAAGCAGGTCTAGAGGGTAAAAGTATTTCCACCCTGCCCCCTTTCTACGTTTTGCACACATATTCCACTGACTTCTTCAGCCTCGCTTCTACCGAGGCACAAAATGGCTGCCAACAGTTCCTGGTTTTGAATGTTGACAACCACTTGACAGCCAATAAGCATTCAGCGCGTGATCGGAAGGGTGTGCTTATGGTGCGCTCAGGGTCCGTGTATAGAAAGCGCCCATAGATATAGAAATACTTTTAACTGTAATTTTCTCAGGAACTACTGAACAGATTCACACCATTTAAACAAAAGGCACATCTTTGCCAAATTTGGTGTAATTCCGTTCAGCAGTTTGGGCTGTAGCTGTGGCTAAAGGTCCTATGGGAAATTGCATAGGGAAAAATGTTTTGGGACCCCCCTTTTTTCTCGGCCCCTGCTTGATGAATCACCATGAAACTTTAAGGATAGGAGCGGAGCGGAGCTGACCGTTAGTTTTGAAAATTTCGCAAAGATTCGTCAACTAGCGCTAAAGTTATTCCAAATAGAATGTTGCTGATTTCCTATGGAAAATAGGTCCTAATTATAACTACCTACTGGCGACCGCCAGTAGGCAATAGATATATATATATATATATATATATATATATATATATATATATTTACGGCAATGTGATCCAGCAGATATCAAGAGCGCTCATCAGTGTGTGCTCAGCCCAGGGGTCTGATCCTGACCCAGAAATCACTTTTTCATCACAAAAGGAGCGGTACAACCAGATTACTTATTGAAGCCTTTTAATCAGAGCTTCACCCCACCAACGCGTTTCAGCCAAACAAGGCTTTGCTCACGGTCAGTTAGTCCTTCTACCCTTTTCCCTTTAATACTGGCCCATCTTAGCCTTAGGAGGCATTATGGGATATGTAGTCCGGGAACAGTTATTTACTAAATTTCAACCCATAAAAGAAAGACTGGTGTGTATCATATTTTGTGCATACATTAGTACAATGCGCTACATGTTTAAATCACATGGGCAGACTAAATCTTTAAAGTTCATAAATGGAATATTTCCCAATTAATGTCAATTTCGTTATCGGGTATAGTACCCTACTCAATTTTGAACATTTCAACTGGTACTGTCACAGTCACTCTAGATGTACGTGGAGGTCCTCCCCAAAGTTCATGCCTCTCGGAATAATGCAAAGCGTTCTTAGCGCTTTTTAATTTGTCGCCTTCCATCGCTGGAATTTATCGCCCTGATAGCGCGTTAACAATGCGCTTCCCCAGGATGATAAAAATTCCTGTGATAGCAGGAAAATCGCTGTTTTGCAGGGAACATCGCTGTTTTTCCAGTGATGCTCCCTGCAAAGCGGCAATAACTTTGCTGATACGACCCTGTGGTCGTATCAGCACAATCCACCCCCTATGTTAGGGGTAGCTAAGTCAGGATTTTAGCAGACATTTTGGCGAAAATTGCAGTTTTCGCAAAAATCTAACGTGTGCCAAAATCCTGTGGGCTGTCTTGTAAATATTGCGATGTGAACATCAGCGATATTTTACAAGGTAGTCCATTGGGTTACGCCCAGTGATGCCCACTTTGCATCTCTTTAGAGATGGAAAGGGAGGCATTGGTAAAAAGGGTGCTAACATGCCATTATGCATGTTAGCACCCTCTTGTAAAAAGGGCGATAGTTTTATCTATGCTTTTTTACCAAAAAAGAGGAGATAAAGCCCTTGTTGAAAGACCCCTTAACCTTTTTTGGGACTTTACAGGGCCAATGGACATAGGGTGAGATTTCTTAAAATGTGTTGCAAGATCTAGGGAGTCCATAAAACTATAAAATCATCTACAAGTAATTGAAGGCCCAGTGCAGTTCTAGCTAATATAACTGTGTCATCCGCATATAAAAGTGCGGGGATCATCTTTTCTCCAAACCTAGGGATGTCTTTACAACTGGTTGTTAAAGAATCCCCAACTTATTTATATATAGTGTAAATAAGAGGGGGGCCAAGATACAGCCTTGACTTACCACTCTCTTAACATCCCAGGGGGTTCTCAGATCTCCATCACTGTTGTATCTCACAGCAGCTGTATTATTCTCATCAATAGTGTATAATAAATTCACAAGCTCCCGTTCAAGACCCATATCACTTAAGATTGACCACAATTTTGAGCTGTTGGCACAGTCAAATGCTTGTGTCAGGTCCATAAACGCCAAATGTATTATACCCTTTTTATCAATGGTATACTTCCCTACCACTAAATGTAAATTCAAACACTGGTCCAAGGCCCCTTTACCTGACCTTAAACTATATTGCAAGTTTGAAATAACATTTTGGTGGTCCAACCATGTTGTTAGGCGGTTTAGTATGACTTTGCCCATTATTTTGGCTGCGGAATCTAAAAGTAAGATCGGCCTATAACATGTGGGCTCATCCCTCGCACCCTTTTAAAAAATGGGAACAAAAACTGCCTTCCCCCAGGATACTGGGTATCTCTGTAAGCACGGAGCATTAAAAACATTTGCCAAAATACTATTCCACACATTTGGATCAGCTTTGTATAGATTGTCTGAGACTCCATTGGGTCCCGGGGCCTTTCCACCAGATGTGGATGTGATTGCTTCATGGACTTCCTCTACACTAAAGTGGGGTGGCATACTAGTTTGCCCAGCTTCTCTATACCCATTTGCTTCACCCAAGTTTGCATCACTCAAAATATTTCCAAAATGCGATACCCATTTATCTGCTGGGATTAAACAATCAGTGTTGGAGTTAGGAGTTTCGGAAAGGAAAGGACTATTAAATACCAACCAAAATTGCGAACTATTTTTCAGTATACTAGCTTGTTGTGGGACATCCCATGCCTGCTCCCTTAGCTCCTTCTTCCAATTCTGGACTGCTGGCGTCTAGGCCTTTCTTTTGTCTCTAAATTCTGCCTTGTCTCCGGGGGTGGATTTTAGGGCCTGTACAAGCTCCTTATGGGTCGTCGAGCATGCCCCGTTAAACCACCCTACAGTCTTCAGCCGTCTGATCCCACCCATAACTGTGAGGTCAGATTGTATTTGTTTTGGTAATTTCCGTTAAGCTATTAGGATAGTACTGCCCTGTGTACCTGTATCTAAACAGAACTCAATTTCCGGGGCGCAGACTGTGAACAAGTTTTCCCCAAAATTATCTGGTACTATTGTTTCCCACTTTAGCCTGCGGGCCTGATCTTTGGTGTTAATACCTTTGTTTGTCAAACGAATAGTAGATTCCCCAGTTTCTATAGCAGAAAGTGATATGGTAACAGTAAGGGGATTATGGTCGCTAAAACCTGACCAGGTAACAATTAGATCCTCAGTAAACAAAACGAATGGAGCCGACAGTAAAATATAATCAATGGTGCTTGGCCTTCCATTCCCCACATAAGTGAGTACTGACGCCAAACTATCTATTTGCTGAAGGCAACATAGATTTTGATTTGAAAGCATGCCTTCGAGCAAAATACCTGAAGGTGTATGCTCAAAATGACTACATGAGGAAGGGAACTCCCCCTGGTCCCAGTTTATAAGACAATTTAAAAAACATTGATGGATATTAAATTCCCCTAGGATTATTACTTTATAATATGATTGTTTGGTCTCCTCATAACATTCCAAAAACTCCTTTAAATTGTGTAGATGTTCCAGCTCATGCCCGCTGGAAACGGAATTATAAAAATGTATCAATAACATGGTGGCACGATTCTTAAAAGAAATTTCTGCTGTCAAAACATTTTGAGAGAGAGCTTCAAAGAAAACATTAGAAGTAAACCCCCTCTAGCTCTACCCTTATTCGATGGAATAGCATTTTTATTAAATGAAATGAAACCATCTAAGTGAAAACAGTTATTTGCGTCTCTGGTTTCCTGGAGGGTAATATTATGATACATAGAAAGAAAAGTTTCCCAGAGCGAGTTTCCTTTTTTAAATCTTATTCCCGCTATGTTCCATGAGAGGATCTTTTCGTGAGTGGCCATAGTGGGAGTTAAAATGGGGGAATTTCCTGTGGATGTAGTAGTTATTTCAGCATGATCCAAGATTGTTATTGTATGTATATTTTGAGGCGTGTTAACTGGAGGTGTACCCTGGTATGTTTTGTCTCCTAGCTGTAGTCAATCATTATTATCCAGATTCTGGAGGGTATCTAGCGGTTGAAACCGGTTACTCATTGGTAAGTTATTGTCTATATTAGTTTTGTTGACAGGCCTTCCTGGATTTCGAGATATCTACCATTGCCCTTGCGTAAGGCATCTGTGCTGGCTAGGGGGGTAAATATGTTGTAGCAAGACTACTTTAATTGAAGAGTTTGAACTACTCTGGTATGCACAGTCTATTAGCCTCTTCATGTTCACTGTGTCCCGAAAGTTCACAACTATGCAGCCTCCTGCACCAACCTTTTTTGTTTGGTGACCTATCCACCCCACTCTTCTGGCCATAATAATGTCAGATGATATGCTCAGGCCATTTATAACATTTTTAGTACACCAATGAGTCACTTTACGTATTAGGTCCCGGGGGGTTTCCCTAGTTTCTCAAGAGAGATAGAGAGGGGACCTCCAGTACGACTAGTACTAAAGGGGCAGATGCAGGGGGTAAATAAATCAAGTATACTTTGGTTCATGACTTTGGTATAACATGATTAGATTGGGTGCGTGTAGGTAGAAAAGCCCTCTCAGAATTTAGGGGTCTACTCGCCTGAGCAGCCTCGGAATTCTGAGCTGCAGATCCTATTGCCTCGATTATATTTGACTGACTAGATCCGCTAGGTATTCCCTCGGTTCCTAGAACATTTACATTTAAACATGGGCGGATGGGCCAAGTTGAATTGCATTCAGATTCTGAGATGGGCTTACCCGCCCCTACCTCCGTTAATTTTAACATAACACATTTATTACAATTACTCATCAGGTCATGAACTAGTTTCTCAACTTTTTCCACAATTAGCATTATTGGAGCTAAGAAAGCCTTTGTCAATGACTCCAGTTTTGTGAATAACATGTCCAGTGACTGTTCAAAATTCAGACCAGATTGTAAAGATGATTGTGTCCGTGTTTGTGTCCGTGGGGAATTCGTCGAAGACTTATTACAAACAGTAAATTTTCTCTTAGGCGGCGGTAAGTCTGAGGCCACACCGTTCCTCTCTGTTATTTTGGCAGCTAAAATATTATATAACATATTATATAACATATCCGATTCGTCAGGGGATAGTATTTGACATGAGGCATTTACCCTCGATGAGCCTTGTAAGAGACCCGCACCAGCTGCTGGTTTTCCTTGTTCCCCCTCCTCACTATCAACGAGGATCTGAGAAAATTTTCCACCCTCTAATGATAACCTTTTCTCAGTCAGGGCTATCTCCTGCTTGATCGCATGTGCAGCTTTAGTCAAAAAGGAATAATTTTTTCAAGCCTTACAGACCCCGAGTTCCCCCCATGTGAAGCGGGTGTTTTCCTTTTGCCCATTTGCGAACACTTGAAACTAGAGCCCCAATGTCCCCTTATTTGGGCTCAATAAAATACTGGGTTAGGCAGGTCAGTCAGGACTAGTCAAGGAAACTAAAAAGTACCTTGATTTAGTGACTGGTTTCCATCCAATTTCCAATATATGGGTGGAGGGATCCGGATTAAACACTAGATAGGGAGGGCCTGAGGGATATTTAAAGACCAAGCATAGGTTGTATCCCCTGTCCTAACATATTAACAACTTAGCAAACGTTGCCTCTGGCCATGGCCTCCCCCTGTCTCAGCCACGGCGAGAGGCAACGCCGGACAGAGCGGGGTCTCACTACGCCTGAGCCAGGTCCAGGACGAGGTGAGGTCTCTTCCCCAGACACACTGGAATCAACAGAGATCGGGTGCTGGAGAAGTGAAGTCACAGTTTATGGAGATTCATATCCTTTACTGTTATATAGTAATTTATAATTTGTATGAATCTAGTTTATCACTAAAACACTAATTTTGCAGTCGCATTGTGATTAGAACAGAGGCCCTGAAGAAAGCCTATGGTCATTTTTCCCGTTAAGGCTGAAACATGTTGGCCCCCATGCAGATATTTGTTAAACTGCAGTTATGTTTTGCGCTGTTCTTTGTTTTAAATTAGGAAGAGCTCTTGGCTGATTAAAGTATTTTTGAGATTCTCTATCCTATTTTAACCTCCCACACACTTTTGTTTTTTGCACTGCACGATCCTGTCAGATCAGACTCACATGGTTATCTATTTGTTGGCACATGTAAACTATGAGTCCATGAGGGGTACGAAAGCTGTCTCGGTGATCTAGAGACACAGACCCAGGACAGATGACCACATGATAATATTGATCACACACGATGTTGATGGGAATCCAATAACATAGTTATACTGTGCTAGCACAGGGTTAACCATCTTCTGTATGACGCCTTAAGTCAGTATTCCATTTTCTGACTTCCCATCAGCATCCCATTGTGCTGCTGATGTGCAACAGTAAGTCTTCCTGATCAGATTTTCAGATGAGAGACCCATAGGTTTGCTAAGTTGTTAATATGGAGGGATCCGGAATCAAAAACAGCCAAAGGGTCTGCCCCAGCCCAGCCTCCTCCGGTCGCTGACGGGCCCGCCCTTGGCCCGCTGCAGCTCTTAACGCACCTCCGGGCGCGAGATGTGGGCGTCAGCAACAGCGTCAGCACAAGGGTGCCTGGGGCTAGTATTCCTGTTTTTTAGCCGTTCCCCTCACAGCGTTGAAATTGTCAGCACAAGGGTGCCTGGAGCTGCTTGTTGGCCGTTCCCCTCAGGCGTTGGAATCATAGGCTTCCCGCGCTGCGGGAACCCGCCGCAGCTCTTAACGCACCACAGAGCGCGAGATGTGGGCGTAAGCAACGGCATCAGTGCAAGGGTGCCTGAGGCTAGTAGTCCTGCTTTTTAGCCGTTCCCCTCACAGCATTGAAATCTTCAGCGCATGAGTGCCTGGAGCTGCTTGTTGGCCGTTCCCCTCATGGCATTGGAATCACGGGCTTCTTGTGATTTGAGCAGGGCTTCTGCATTTAACCTGAATCAGTGATGTGAAACCGTGGGGGCAACAAACACCACTCTCACTATATTCACATTGCAGCACAGGAATACATAAATCGAAGGCTACAGTAAAGAGAGATTGTGAGAATCAAAATAATATAACAACAAAAGCGTATTTGTGCTATCAGTATTAAAGTCAAAAGAGTTGCACTAAAGATAGAATACAAAACTGGACCAATTGGAAAAAGCATACGATAAGAACCTTCCCTTGGTAGATATTTCTATGTGTATGCTTCCTCTGCCGCCTCTATTTCACACAAACGTTTCATGTACAGCATGGTGTTTGCAGTTGTGGATTTTACTATTTGTGAAGCCGATATACTTTTCTCCATGTGTACTCACCATTCTTCTTAGAGGTACTAGTCTCAGAGACCTGCTGTGCTGTGGAATAGCGCATCACGAAGACAAAAACAAACACATACTGCAGCTGTAGAAACGAGCTCATTATTATGAGGCTCAGGTGCAGCAGCCCTTGGAAAGTATTCCATCTCTCTCAAAAAAGAATGCCAAATGAGGATGATTTAGAATCACATAAAGAAAGAAAAGACAGAAACCCTGGTGTTTCCTCTCCCGGTGAATAAAACATGTTATACATGCTGTAAAGAGCTACACTAATATTTACTGAAAGGTGGCATGAGATTCACCTGAATTCATGAGGAATTGTCCCTGGAAATTCAGATTTTTGTTGAAAATACTTCTAAAGAAATCCTCCTTCTGCTGCACATTTCTGCTTGAAGATTCGAGGCTTAAGACGGGAAGATTCTCACTCAGTGAATATCCTGTTGTGTGTGATGTTTTTGTGATATGCATAGGGCAGAATGAAGCCTCGTGAGGAATTAATATCCTGGCACCTTGGCCACACTTGAGGACCAAGCTCTGCACGGCAAATTCCTGTCCTATCAAAAGCTGGCGCCCCTGCACTGTTGCAAGGGTGCCTGTGTTGCATGCAGGATTGCTTTGGTTCAGAAAGGGCCACCTTCCTGCACAAAATCAATCCCCTATGCATATTCCGCTATCTATGTGTGCTCTAGAATGCCGCACACATAGAAAGGAGAAGTAATGAGGTTAATGAAGATATTTCTCCTTGTTGCGCCTCACCTGGGACGACATTGCATTTTGGCGCATTCCCAGGTCTATCAGAAATGCTAAACCTTGGAATGCATCATAATCCACGGGAGTTGCTTGGGAATGTGAACGCAACACCCATGGAACGCCTTTCCAAAGCAGAGTAAAGCAACCCAGTGATTTGCACTGCGTTGCGTTGCTCCTAATTTGTGAAGCCACTCAGGGCCACGCAAAGTAGCCTTGAGCGACTTGATAAATCGCATTTTAGGGTTTGTGTCGCGCATACACCAATTTGCATGGTGAAAACGTGATGCAAACCCTTGATAAATGTGACCCTTAGGGTATAAATAACATACAAATGTAGAGCTGAGGAGTGCTACACTGCGCTAACACCAGAGGGAGGTGTTCCCATACAAGACTAGAACTGCTGATGGTTACCAATCCTGGTTTTCCGATTTGAGGTTACAGTTACAAAAGGTAAATTACAAACGACAATGCATTACTTGTAGTGTGCTACTGTACTTAGATCACAGACTGTGTTTTGTATATCCAGCTAATAGAAATTTAACAATGAGTTCAAGACAGATATCTGTGTGAACCCATAGTATTCGTGCTAGAGACGATTTCTTATTACAGGATACACAAGTGTGGCTAAATTCTTGACAATGGCTGTCCAGTTAACAGCTTTTTTGATTACCCTTATTACTCCTTTCAAAAATGCCTTGAAAAAGATCAGCTTTTTTCTGTCCATAGTTACTTTCAACACTATAAACTGAATGATAAAAACTCATCCAAGAAAATAGACTTAACATATAGAACATACTTTTTTTCATTATTTCAAGCCTAAAAAAAAATGTCTGATGAGCGTCCAGGCACAATGATAAAATTACGTCCAAGGATAGCTTTTGGTCCTGAAAACCTATGAGCAGTAGGGTGCAATAGTTTAGCAACAACAGGCATTTATTTATGGTTAATGTTTGTGAAGGAGATGTTTAAAGGGCTGTCTATTGTACGTGGCATGTCGCTTGATTTTCTCTACCTCTAATTTCATAGGTTAACGTTTTCAGTATCATATAAATCTTTGGTCAACTTTAATAAACATTAAAGACCATTTGTAGAAAATCCATCTTTTTGCATAGTGTCCTTGCACGTAACTATCATTGGTGTGGACTGTACAGTGGCACTGTGACACAGAAGAGGCGGGTGTGCCGCCCTACACCTGCACCAGTTTCCTTAGCATGCATTTTTATTTAACTTTAGAGTTCCTGCCACGGTCTGGCTGGGTGAGGGAGAGAGCCGGGGTACATAGGGAGGCAAATATATGGAGATAGCAAGGGAGCAAGGTTAAGGTAGTGTGGAGAGTGCACCAGTTGGGACGGAGAGGCATAAGGAAAAAAAATAAAAGATAATGGAGAGAGAGGTATAGGGGAGAAAAGAGAGGGAGAATAATAACTAGATAATGGAGTGAATAGGATAAGTGGGGATTGGAGGGGTGGAGAGATCCAGGGGATAAAGAAAAGAGGACAGTGGGGAGATACAAGGGAGGATAGGGAGAACATTGCTATACAGAACAGAAAAGAAGATACCGTTGAGAATTCAATGAGAGTGGAGCGTGGGGAGATAGAGGAGAGAAAGTTAACCACTAGAGCATAGATTAAATGAAGAAACAAGAGGTACAGGGCAAATCAAATAGAAGGCTGCAGAGCTACAAGGAGTAAAGAGGAGAAGAGGGTGGGGAGATAGAAGAGTGAATGAAAAGGTACAGGAGAGAGATGAAAAACAGAGAGGACGTGGGGATAGTGGCAAATAGGATAAAAGGCTATAAAATGATGAAAGGTATAGGATACGTGTGTTGAGAACTGAATAGAAACACAGAGGAAAGAATGATAAAACAGAAAGAAAAACAGATATACATGGGAGAGTGTAGAGAGGATGAAAGGTGGAAAGAGTATAAAGAGGAGGGGTTTGTGGTGGTATACCAGGATAGATGTAGAGATACACAGAGGCAGGTAAGAGACAAACAAGAATCAAGAAGTAAAGGAGAAAATAAATGGGGAAGTGTGCAAGATGGAAGATAACTAGATGCAGACGGATGCAGGAAAACAGGGGAGAATTGAAGTGGAGAGAAGAGGGAGAAAGAAGGATGTATGAAAAACTGGATTAATGCGGCAGGCAAAAAGAGGGGATTGGTAAAATACAGTGTAGGATGAGAACACAAGTAGTAAATATAGTGAGGTTGAGGGGAAAGTGGAGAAATACATGTGGGGTGTGCAGAGAGTGAAATTTGGACAGTGGTGATAAACCGAGGAAGTAAGAGGTGGGCAGTGTGGCAATATAACAAGGATGAAAGTAGACAGAACAGAAAGAATTGCGATCCCTCCAGCTCACTACTATCCTAGCTGTCCTTCGGCTGTACTCCCCTTCAGACTTCCTCTCTCCACAATACTGCCTCTTCCTTCCTCTTACTACTTCACACTTCCTTTCTCCCAAACACCCTCCTACCACTTCATTATTGCTCCCCATCATTACCTTCTTTTTACCTCACCTAGCTCCTATAAAATAGGACCTATAATGTCCCTAAAGCTGCAATCTCCCGTGTTATCCTTTCCTCCCTTTCTCCTCCCATACCGCTGATAAAATTCACTCCTATGGTACCCACAAGCCTCCTCTTTCCCAAATCTTGCTGTATCCACCCAACACTGTATTTTCCCCCACTTCCCTTCATGCTCTACAATATGGCCTCAGTGGTTACAAATGGCGTGACCCAGATCTGCAATCTCTGACATTCTAAGGTAACAAGAATAGTCAATCGCTGGGTCTCGCTTTGCAATCAGTGTGACTATAAAGGATGCAGTCACTGCTACGTAAAAATAACTTGAGACACTGGTTCGTTCTAAAGTAAAGCATGTGGTATACAAAACAGGAATGCAAATAATAGAATACAGGAAGATTGGGGAAGAACATAGGAACGTTATTCCATAGGGCGCACAGATAGGCAGGAGTGTAAAAAGACCAAGAAAGGAGACAGTGGATAAAACCTAACATAAACCATAACAGAAAAGGTGAGTTTTAAGAGCTTTTCTGAACAATGGGAAATATTTTTGTAAACGACAATAGGTGTTTAGCACATTCTATGGAGTGTGAGAAACAGATGAGAACGACCGCCTTATCTTGCTTTGGTAAAATAAGGCACACTCAATAGTGGTAGCCTGCTCGATCTAACCGAGAAAAAGAAGTAGTGACTCGGTGATAGCTTCTAAAAAAAGTAGTGCCATTACCCTTAAACAGTTTAAATTTAATTTACCTTCCAACAAGGAGCCTTAATGCATGTAAATTTGTCTAGATTGCATTGGCAATCTGGAGACTGAGGGGCATATTCACAAGGAGCTATCGCCGAATTAACGGCACATTTGCGCAGCCAAAGTCATGATAAATGTACCCCACCAATCACAAGCTGGTGCTAACAGCCCACAGCACCAGTTTTCATGAGATAGCAGCCGCAAAAAACCTTGCCACAGAGGACCCCCGCAACTATCGCTAATGAGATGCAGAGTAGGCGTTCCAGTGACAAAAGCTGCGACAACACTGCACCTCAACATTCACAACGACCAGACATATCGGCAAGAAGAACACAAAACACACCCTGTAGGAACCTGTAATGGCGTTCCCATTGCGGTGCTTTGCTAAGGCTCACATATGAGCCTTAGCACTGCATCACCGCGGTTCAGCTGCCCCTAGACTGCCCTACCTGGATTCCAGTTCAAATCCGGCAGGCGGTCTCTTTATGGCTTTGGTGCTATGGCAGCGGGGTGTTTGCATAGCGGCCTATAATATGGCCATCTTTCAGGAGGAAGACTGCCCTGAAAAAACTGATTTTCTGCTGTGCTGCCCTGCTGTCTGCTCTCCTCTGACCTGAGTGACTGGGCTAACTGAGAAGGACTGAACCCACATCACTTGAACGCAGAGTGACTCCAAAAGCATGATGGCTTGCCCCTGTTCTACGTCCCAGGGACATCAAAAGATTGAACTCACTCTTCTACAGCACCTGGACTTTATTTGCTGCAAGTCTTGCCCTGCGAAGTGCTGCCAACCCAGGTCTGAGCCCTTTGAAGTGGGCATAAAGTGCTGCTCCAGCAACAACCAATGCATCAACGCCATTGACCCACTCCCAAATGGTGCATCTCCCCTGACAACGGTGCATCGCTGCAAGGATCAAGTACATTGCTTTGCCAACTTCTCGATGCATCTACGACTTTGCTCAGCTCATAACTGGTGCACCCCCATCAACGACAATATATCACTGCGGCTGCGAGGTTCAAGTACATCGGTTCGCCGACTGCTCGACACATCACCTTCATTCCTGACATATCTTTGACTTTGGGCAGCTTGGAATCAGTGCATCACCTCAATCGCTCTGCATTACGATTCATTCTTTCACAATTCATATCCCCTGTTATACTTAGCCGATTTTTGTCATTTTGGTCTTGTTTTGTCAATAGAAATATAATAAATTTTTTTAAAACTGGTGTGGAATCTTTTTGTGGTGTTTTCACTATGTTACTGTTTGAAGTGTTACACAAATACTTTAAACATTACCTTTTAAGTTAAGCCTGACTGCTCTGTGCCAAGCTACCCATGGGTGAGCACTGGGTAATTTGGGGCGTGTTGTGGCTTACCCTGACTAGGTGTGTGGTTCTTGCCTGGTTAGGGTGTACAACTATGCCAACCAGAAGCCACATGTCTAACAAGTATTATTATTATTATTATTATTATTATTATTATTATTGTTAGACCTGGTCTTTGGCGTGGTTTCCCCCTATCTTTTTGCCTCTACCTCCTGCATTTTTGATGCTGTGCTGGATTTCGTTTTTGCTGGTTTAGATGCTTTGGACACTCTGCCACTGCTGATCAGTGTCAGAGTGTAAGTGCTCCCTGTGTGAATTGTTATTTTGATTGGATACGCGTGATTGGCATATTTGTATCACCAAGAAGTCCCTATTAAAGTGCACAGGGTGTGCCAGGGCTGGTGATGACAAATGCTACTAGTGGGCCTGCAGCACTGATTGTGCCACCCACATGAGTAGCCCTAAAATGGTGTCTCAGGCCTGCCACCGCAGTGCCTGTGTGCCGTCTGTGAACTGCCATGTCCTCCTGGTCAGTGTCCCCACTGACCAGGCCTAACCCTTCGCTTTCTGTACACATTGGTCATCCCTATAAAAGGCCCAGGGTACCCCCCTGGGCAGGGTGCAGTGTATGTGAAAGGTAGAGCATGTACTAGTGCAGGTGACATGCTCTGGTAGTGAATGGCAGCCATTTTCATTTTTCACTATTGTAAGGCTACCTTGCCCATAGGCTATCATGGGGAATGCTGGCTACAGTGGCTACCAGCAGATCTTCCCATAGGAGCAAGGTTGGACATACAAGTCTGGTATCCCTGAACACTGAATTTAATAACACACCTTTTAGGAAAGGTGGTTTTTGACTCCTGTGTTTGAGAACAGCACTTTTAGAAAGTTTCTGTTCTCTTGTCTGACCTTTCTGTGTGCCTTGGCCTGTTTGTGAATTGACTGTCTGGTTTGAGAGTGAGAGAGGCTGGGGAGCCCCCAGGAGGCTGGCTGGGTCAGCCCTGGACTGAATGACTGCATTTGCAATTTGAGTGGTGGGAGGAGATAACACCTGGGCCTGAATAGGGCTGTGCCTGTGTTGGACCTGGCCCTTTTGGCAGGTTCACCCTGAAACTTTTTGCTTTTGCCTAGCCTGTTTCTGTAACCTGGTGTTGGTGATTTTAGGCCTCTGCGCACTTTTTCACTGTGGTACAGTGTAAAGTGCATGAGCTCTCTGTGTATGTGTGGTGAGTGGCCTGCCCTCCCATAGGAATGCATGGGGAATATGTGTATCCATGGTAGTTCCTGATGTGTGGGGAGTGCAGGGTCGAATGTGGTATGTTCGAACTCGTGAGATTGAATGCTGCGCGATGATGTTTGCAGCTTTAATGTGTCTAGTGTGGAAGTGCCACTTCTAGAAGTTGGTGTGTCTGTGCAGTGAATGTGCTGGCTTGTGATTGGCTTGAGCTGGCTGGTGTGCCTGGCTCCAGAAGTCAGGATGGGTCTGCCCCGGTGGTGAATGGGAGATCTGCATGATTGATGTGAAGGAGGAGTACACCTGGGACCTGAATAGGGCTGGGCTTTCCCCACACAATGCTGGCTCCGCCCCCTGTGGTGCGACTGATGACCCTAGCCTGACTAGTGAATGGGAAGAGGGGCTGAGCACAACACAGTGCTCCAAAACCAGTTTCATCTGGTTTTCCCTTCACCCTGTAGCCACAGACAAAGGAGTTTGCTGTATAAAAAGGGGGCTGTGACCCCATGAAAATGTTCTTGTTTCCTGACGTGAATCTGCCAGGGGCGTGCTGCTGCTGGGGCCCAGGGGAAGGCTTGCCTCCCTGGGCCCTGCCCAGCCCCTGGATGCCCTGGAGGACTTCTTTTGGACCCCCTTTGGACTTTTGCCCTTAAAACCTTTCCCAGGACCTTTTGCCAGATGGGAGCGCTGTATTTTTACTTTTGGTTGCTGGGGGCCCTTTGCTATGGGAGCCCTTCTTGGGGGGCTTGAGGGCTGCCTGCTCCCTAGCGCTTCGTGAGCGCTTTATTTTCAACTGTCCTGTTACTGGTGCGCAGGTGCCCACCCTGCGTTCTGCCTTATTTTATTTTGGGTGCTTTTCTTTTGAAATTTGCAGGAGCCTACCCTGCATTATGCCCTGATATTCTAAGGGTGCCACCCCTTTTTATAGGTGCAAAAACGGGGGCCCACCCCGCTTCTTTATTTGTCTTTCGCACCGAGGGTGCCCACCCCTCGGTGCTGCTCCCGCGAAGAAATTGCCGCCGCAGTCGCGGCGAAAGCGGAAGTCAGGCGGCGAGGTGCCTGATGGCGGGCGGGACTTCCGGTTTGGAGAAGGATGTCCCGCGCACGCCGCCGCCACCGGGAGAGAAGGAGAGAAGTCCTCCCGCGGCCCGGTGCTCCTGTGAGCTGTGGAGAGCCCCGGGGCTGCCAGCGCCGAAGGAGGAGATGCCGCCGCCTGAGGGAAGCTCCCGAGTGCCGCCGGCACCAGAGAAGTGAAGGGAGAAATGTTGTGGGGCTCCCATGAGCTGAGGGAGCCCCGTGGTGTCCAGAGGAGCCCCGGGTCCCAGGAGGGGGCCCGGGTGAAGCACCGATGCTGCCCCCGAGGTCGAGCAAATGGGGATCCGCCAGGAGTGGGAGAGCGTGGCGTGAGGTGTCCCGCCCGGAGCAGGTGAGTGGGGCTTCATGTGGAAATGTCCTTTGAGGCCCAGGGCCTCCCTGCATTCCTTGAGCCGCCCCGTCTTTCAGGGGTCAGCTCCCGCGATGGGGCCACATTACTTAGAGGGCCCGGAGGGGCCCGCGCCCCCTCCCCTGATGGGTGACTCCAACGATTGGGGCAGTAATCGTTTTAAAGAGCCCATGAGGGGCCAGAGAGGCCCGGGTCTCTCCCTGTAGATGTCGCAGTGTTTGGGCGCATACATTACTTTGGGAGCAATCATGCTCCGGGGGGCATGTTGATCTTCTCAAACCAAATAGTCCCACCATGGGCACAGTTGTTTAAGAGCCTAGAGGGCTCCCAAAAGTGCCCCTAGGTTTGTGCCAGAGCCAGAGGGCTCCAACGATGAGCATGTTTTGTCCCAGAGACTAGAGGGCTCCCCCTGTTTAGCACAGCTTTGGTCCTAGGGCCAGTGAGGGCCCTGTCACAGTTCGGCTGATTCCCAGCTGCCCAGCAATTAGTGGGCAGCTGCACCGTTTAGGCGCCAAGGGAGAGAGAGTCCCTGAGAGGGACAGAAGTGGCACAGAGGTACAAGGCCTTCTACAGCTGCGCAGCACTTAGTGCCAGCTGCAACGTTTAGGCCCTGTTGTTGTTCTCTGCTGCCCAGCAATTAGTGGTCAGCTGCAACATTTAGGTTTGCGCCGGTGGCGCACCCCTGACTGGCGCTGCGATGGCAGCGCGCCCTGAAATTCTGGACACAGGGCATTTGAGCCCATTCTTGATGGCCAGTTGGTCAGGGGGCTGGTATGTGGATAGGGCGCAAGGCCCTAATGTGATTTATGCACAATATGATTTTCCACTATGTTTGTGATGATAGTTGCCTAATGCGATTTATGGGCTAGAGTGATGTGGTGCTAGGAAATGTATTGTTTATAGTATGTTTGGCGCACCCTGTATCTGATACCTCTAAAACTTTGGTTTATGATTGAGGTTGTTTTACCTATGTTGGTTTATTCTATTGAGATGTTTTCACTCTGTGAGTTACGCCCCTAAATGTGAGTTATTCTTAGGGGGGAGGGTCTAATGTGTTTAGACTAGTGAGGAGATTGCCTACTGTATTTATACTGGTTAGGCCTAATGTGATTGCTGCGTAATTTGCTTTGCCTTTATGCTTGTGTTATGCTTTTAAAGGTGCTCATGCTTAGAAGTTTGCTTTGCCTAGTATGTTATACTAGTGAGTTTGTGTCCCTGCGTGATCTAGGCCTATGGTTATTAGTATTGTGTAGTGTGTACCTACCTTTACCAGTGATTACTGGTGGTGTTCTACAATTGTCAGTTTGTGCAACAACTGTTCTAAGTACTAGTTCTAACAAGTGCTTGTTCCTGACAGTGGCCCACGTGGCACTGTCCTATGTAAATAATCCCGTGTGAATATTGCCCGTGCCAGTTGGCACAATATATATTGTGTGATACTATCTGATGTGTTTTTGATAATACAAAAGTTATTTCTATATAACCTTGTGTGGAGTTCCTTTTGTGGTGTGCCTAGGATGGTTTTGCTGTTGTGTGTGTGCGCAAATGCTTTACACATTGCCTCCGGGATAAGCCTGTCTGCTCGTGCCAAGCTACCAAGGGGGTGAGCAGGGGTTATCTTGGCGTGTGACTCCCTTGCCCTGACTAGAGTGGTGGTTTCTGCCTGGCTTTGGCGCAAGCCTTAGCCAACCAGAAATCCCAGTTCTAACAGCCTGCCTTCCACAATGCTGGCTCCACCTCCTGCTGGGCGGCTGACGACCCTGCCCCTCACTCTGAAAGGAAAGGAGAAGCCAGGAAAATAAAGTGCACACCCAGAACTGGTTCAGACCGGGCTCAGGGCCCACTTGCACAAAGAGAACAAAGACTTTTAGGGGTATAAGTACAGGACCCCTGACAACAGAAAATTAGATCATCCTGGAGTCGAGAAGGAACCTCTGCCAAGGAGAGAGCTGAAACTGAAGAAGGAAGACTGTCCTGCTGTACCTCTGCTGGACTGACCTGCTATTTCTTTGCTGCCAAGGAAAGGGAAGGACTTTTCTTTGTGCTGTGTCCCCTTGCTTGAAGGAATCTTCACGGGCCTGAGAAGAGCTGGCTCCCTATTTTTGAAGTCCCAGGAACAAAAGGACTTCACCCCCAGCTTCCCTGAACTCCACTGAGAGAGTTCTGTCCTTCATGGAGTGCGTGGCCCATGTGTGGTGCCTCTGGAAGTTGTACCTTTGTTGGGGAGCTGGAAACCAAGCTTTTAAAGAATTTCTGCAAGTTTTGTCGCATCGCTTGCTTGCGGAGTGCATCCCCGACAGTGCGAGGAAATTTCTGCCGCTACGAAGGGCGAGATAATCGCAGCGCCTGTTGCGGCTACCAGAGCCGTTGCATCCTTCCTTTGCGGGAGGCACCAGACCGGTGCGGGAAGATGACCATCGCTGCGAGTGTCGTCGCAGAAACTTTCATCGCAGAGTGAGATCGCCGCACCGCTTGCTTGCGGACAGCATCACGTCGCTGCGAGTGTCATCGCAGAAGCCATCGCATCGAGGAGCTGCAAAAGAGAGATCACCGCTGGTCCACACATCGTCGCCCCAGAGATTGTCGCAACTCCAAAGATCATCGCATCCTACCTTTGAGAGACAAAACTTCCTACAGAACCTACGCACCGGAATCCATACAAGTCCGCCTTTCTCCCCATACAGACCGGATTCGTCGCAACACGCCCGCTGCTGCAGCGGGGTTGTCGCATCGCCTCCCCAGGGTCACAGGGGCAATGCATCGCTTGTTTTCCACCGCACCAGCTTCTGCTTTGGAACTTTGTCGCTTATAGAAGGTACTGTTGGCAAAACGTGACGCAACTGTGAACTTTTCACGCAACTGTGGATTATTTTATCGCAACCTTAAGAACTCTTTTGCAACCATATTCTTGAACTGTGTATGTTGGATGTTTGTCGTTTTGGTCTTGTGTAGTTTAGATTAAATACCTTTATTTTTCTAAACTGTTGTGAAGTCAGTTTGTGGTGTTTTCACTAAGTTACTGTGAGTGTTGGTACAAATACTTTACACATTGCTTTTTGATAAACCTGACTGCTTGTGCCAAGCTACCAAGGGGGTGAGCAGAGGTTATCTAAAGAGTGTTTCCTCCTTACCCTGACTAGAAACAAGGGTCCCTATTTGGACAGTAGTACCTACCTCTGCCAACTAGAGACCGCCAGTTCTAACAATTATCATAATCATCATCATCATCATCATTATTATTATTATTATTATTATTATTATTATTATTATTATTATTATTATTATATACTTCAGGTATTTCTGTAATTTGGTTTCCATTGTTCTGTCATTGTTTTAAATATGCATATATGTATATACTTAAAGTGATGGTACAGGTATGATGTTCATTTTGTACAGTGTATCTTGCATGTATCTGTTCTCAGTATTAGCGGCACAACCTTTAGATTAGGTCTTAGCTACTCAACAAAGCTGCCCAGTAGACAGTGGCGCAGCATTATTCACGAGTGGTGGGGCGAATGCGGGTGCGTGGGAGGTGTGAGGGGTGTTGGGGAAACAGTAAAAAAAAATAATAACAATAAAAGCAACACTTACCTTGCCGCGCCAGTCCCTTGTCTCTACTCTTGCTCTTCCAGTCAGATCGAGGCACAGGGCACAGGAAGAACAGAAAAGGCTCCCCTAACCAATCACAACGCTGAAATGCAGCATTGTGATTTGTAAGCACACAGGCTCCCCTGAAAAATCACACCGCTGGAGTGTAGCGTTGTGATTGCTTTTGTGGGTACGGTTTTGATGCTCAACCAGTCACTGGGAGCCTGGCCATGTTCTCCACGCAGGCTGTAATGCATCCTGCATGGAGAACGGAAAAAGTGGGCATGACTGGTTTGGACAGCCTGAGAGGGCCGACCAAACAGTCATTGAGCACTTAGGAGTGGGCAAACCACTCCTCCCCTGCCCTGCTCCGAGAGCAGAGCAGCCCAGCCCTTTCACTCACCAGCAACGCAGCAAGAAACATAAAATATAATGACTCAAACTTATTATCATTTTGTTTACTTTACTTTGCAGTGCATTGCTTCAAAGCAGTGGGGCGATGCTCCTCTGCCAAAGTGGAGGAGCTGCGCCCTGCCACTAGTGTCAAGACTTAACAGGCTGGTTTTCCATATTAGACCAAGAGCCCAGTGTCCTGGTTAGTGATGAACAGCTCCAGCATGCCTTTTGATATTGCTTGGTTTTCTCTGCAGCCCTGAAAGAGACTTTGCTAATGAAAGAAATCAACCTTCCTTAGCAGCATTGAATTATTGTAAATTCATAGTAATTTTTAAGCTATTTTAGCAAATTGAAATTCATAAATCTTTTGCCATCAATATTTCTATGCTCTAGATCGTGAACATTTCACATTGTTATTGTTGTTAAACACTTTGAAACTTGAAGAAGTATTATACCTTGTACACAGTAGGCACACTGTCCCATAAAGTATATGCTACTTTAATTATAACAATTACATTTTCCTTTTCCTACCCTAATCTTCAATTAAAGTGCCTCACTCTGGACAAATTTGAACCAGCCACCTCAGAATGGGACCTGGTGAACAGATCATTGCAATTGATTGAAAAAAAGAAGTTCTGGGCTGCTATTGTGTTTCAGAATATGGAGAACACAACAAATGAAATTCCTGCTCATATCAAATATAAGGTGCGCATGGACATTGATGAGGTTCAACAGACCCAGAAAATCAAAGAGAGGTAAGCTGACAGCAAAGGATGTACAGTGAATCAAATCAAATCAAGACTTTAGATCAGCAATCTGTTGGGCTTAAATGTTTTAAATTCAATGGGCACGGATGTAAAATGTTTTTGTAACGGTAAGAGCGCAATAGTTGCCTTTATCCTGGCAAATTCACAGTTCCTAATCTAGAGTTGTTAATCAGTACTCCTCATGTGTACAAATATAGTATATCGAATATATTTGGAATCAAAGTAATAGCTACACATATAAAACTAGAGCACATGCTATTGCAGTAGAAGAAATAATGTAACTAGAAATGTAAAAATAATTGAAGAGTTGGCCATATTTGTCTTGCTACTGATTGCAATTTAGATCAGAGAAAAACGTCAAGCTGAGACTAGCATTTTACTCTTGGAAAAACACACCCTGAATATTTTGAAGCATTAAAGCCCAAAGCAAACTATTAATCACACTTCATAAAATGAAAATTAGTAGGACTTTAGGGACATCAATTTTTGCGATGTCAGATAGCTGTTTAAATCGCTTGAGAGAATATACTGTAGGTCTGCAGGTAGGGGTATTCATTTTAATTAGGGGTTCACTTTCTCAGCAATTATGACATTCAATCAACTAGTTTTCCCAAGTCTATGCCCTCTAATTTCCTGGTAGACAATACGTGTAAGCATAGCACAAGACTTCTAACTCATTCTCAGTTGCCTTATTACAGAGCGTGCAGAAAAACATTGTACCATCTCTCCATTGAAATATTACAGAAAGAATTGATTGTAACTCACAAACACAGTTAAGCACATTCATCAGCCTGGTCGCGAAAATTTCACAAAATTGACCTCTATTGCTTATGATTACTCTCGATTTTGTCCTTAAATTGCTGTTGGTTTTATTTCGGAGTGTTGACAAGTTAAGTTACTTTAAAGAAAAGGGGGCAGTCGTTCATACTCAGCAAGGTAGGTGGAATAGGCAAAGATACACAGACACACATATGGAAGAAACAGGGATATGTAAGCACAGAGTAATGCTTTCAGTAAAGGTACATAAACATAATTAGAAATAATGTGGGGCATATTTATAGAATATTCACCGCAACTCAGCAAGCCACTTTGCTGAGCTGGGTGAAAGGGGGTGGGCAGGAATGTGCCATATTTAACATAGTACAATCCATTCCTGCTCTTTGCCTGTGCTGGTGCACAAACTGCTGCCTAGCTCCGATGCAGGTACTCTTGAACCATTTTGCAAGCATGCCTGTGCTATAGGCAGGATAGTTTTTGTGCAGAAAGGGGCATCTTCCTGCACAGAAACAATTCTCTGAGGCTTTTTCCTCTTTCTATGTGTGCTGCATAATGTAGCACATATAGAAAGAGGAAAAAATGAGGAGAAATACAAATATTTCTCCATGTTATGCATCCCCTGGAAAAGTGTAGCATTGTGATGTATTCCTTGGTCTAACACTAATGGCAAATCTGGGAATGCGTCAAAATCCATTAGTGGGAACACACATGCTCTACCCATCGAAAGTCTCCCTGAGGCATACTAACGCAAGACAGCGACTTGTATTGCCTTGCACTACTCCACTTTTACCAAGCCACCCAGGCCCATGCGAGGTGGCCTTGTGTCGCTGTTAAATATAATTCTAGACTTTTTTCGCCCTTGTGCCCCTTTGCAAGGGTGACACAAAACCTTGATAAATATGCCCTCATGTTGGGGAAGAAAAATGGTTGTGCTTCCAAAGGTCAAAGGATTGGAGTCCAGTTTTTCATTCACAATCATCACAAGCATCACATAGGTCCCCTAGTGTCTTTTTAATGAAATGTATGAATGCCTCAAAAATATAGATTTTTTTAAAGGAGAGATAATTGATTTTTTTAATTGCTCTGATGACATTTCTTGTGGTATTGATGCTGTTTATGTTTATGGCATTTATAAAGCATGTGACTACCCTTGGGCATCTCAGCGCTAAGGTGATACAGAAGTAGAAGCGGTGAGCACTTACGTATACGGGAAGAGCCATGTCCTAAGTCTTTTTTTATTTGAAGGATGCTTCATTTTCAGTGAGTCGGAGCTCTGGGTCTTAGCTATTCCAGAGTGTTGGTATCAAATGGGTGAAAGATCTTCCACCCCATCTGGCTCTTTTGATTGTGGTTGCTTTCATCAAGAATTTTGAGCTTGATCTAAGTTGTTGATGGGGATAATAATGGACGACCAGCTTTTGGATAAGTGCAGGACCCCTCCCATACATGGCTCCATAGGCCAGACTTAATGACTTAAATTTGATTCTGGCTTGAATCGGGAGCCAATGCAATTCTCTCAATGCTGGTTTGACTGAGTGATGTCTGGGTATGTTCAGTAGCAGTCGGGCAGCTAAATTCTGCACAATTTGTAATCTGTTTGTTACATATTTAGGAGAGCCAAGAAAAAGAGAGTTGCCGTAATACAGCCTAGATGTCACTTAGGCTTGGACTATGATCATCTTAGCGTCCTCTGGGAGCAGGGATATCATTTTCTGATCAAGCGTAATATCCCAAAGCAAGTGCCAGATAATTTTTGGCCTGGACATCCATTGTTAAATTCTGATCCAACCACATACCAAGGTTTTTTATGGCTTCTTTGGGGGGATGAGGTGGCCCTCAGCTGGCGGGCCAAGAGATCTCCGAGTGAGGATTAAAGTTGTTACCCAGAATCATTAATTCTGTATTTTCCCCATTCAGTTTGAGTCTAGAGTCCGCCATCCAAGATCCAATTTTTTCCAAGCAAGGGACAAGTTGTCTGTGGTCTGAATTGAGAGAGTCTGAAATTGAGAACAATAATTGCATGTCATCAGCATATGACACGACGGAGATGCCAAATTCCTGTGTTATATGAGCCAGAGGACTGAGATAAATGTTAAAAAGAGTCGGGCTCAGGGAGGATCCCTGAGGGACTACCTATAGTGCTGAGATAGAGTCTGACTTAAAACCGACCTCCATACATTGGAAGGTCCTGTCACACAGGAATAACACAACCAATTGATTCGCTGTTCCTCCAATTCCAACATTTTCCAGTCTTTGACTCAGCACTGAGTGGTCTACTTGTCAAATGCGGCGCTCAAATTGGGGTTGATGACAAGGCAGTATTCTTTACAAATACTGCAGTTCTCCACTGGAGTCCTAAGTTCACCATGCAAATACATTCCATTGGTTAAGCAATTTGCTCCAATTGGACACTTTTCTTTTTCAAGGTAGCAAAGTTGAGCAGCCACGGCTGATTCTAGGATCTTTAGGGGCTAAGCAACGTAGATGTAATAGGATACAGTTTGTAACACCTAATTATATCATTAATAAGTTGGTGCTTTATAATTGAAATAGAAAGTAATTTGTATTTGACAGCTTTGTAAAGGCGTAGCAAAGCCAAGATAGAAACAAAATTACAATATGGCAGATATCTGATAAATTGTGCTATATTGTCTTAGAGGTAGTAGATTGAATTCCTTTAACTTTGGCTGTATGGACAAAGTTATCCTATTGAACTTGGTTTTTTTTGTCTTGAGGAGTGCTTGGTTCATCAGCGTTTTGCAAAAACCTGTCTGTCGCACAGAGGTCTAGAAAGGGTGCATGGGGTGTAGATAAGTGGAGTCTGGACACGACTCCCAACACAGTACCCAACAATACTGGACCAGTTTAGGGTTTTAACTGGCTGCCCTTACTTTTCAAGTACTAAATGGACTGGTGAGTACATGTTTCTAGTAGTAGAGATATTCAACCGACTGGTGGCACAACTGAAATCATTAATCAAATTAGGACCAACTGGTACCAGGTCCCATAGGGCTAGGATCTAGCAATGACTATAAATGTTGATCTCTCCGGAAAAATAGTAGTTTGGAAGACAGTTCCAATCCTTCCAGAATCAGGATGCCTTCCCGAGCTATCAGAACTGATCCCCAGCCATCGGCATGAATGCCAACTTTTACCTGTTTCTTCTAGTGCGGAGGGAAGGTAGATACAATCATCATTAAGGAATGCTGGCGATCAGGGAAGGTGCAGGTTCACTCCTCTTTAAGCAGTTGATGGTGCTGATCTGTGTCCAAAAGGTTCTCATGGTCATTCTTGGATCCTCTGGATTATCTCCTGCTTGATATTATTATAAAAAGACACCTCCATCCAGGCTTTTTAGTTAGCTGGGCCTTATTCAGACCTTCCTGTGGATCAGCTTTGCACTTCCTGTCAGGTCTAATACAGCTCCTTTTGCCGACAGTTGTGTCAGGATTAGCCCCAGTGTGGATGGAGATGGCAGCCAGGCTCTAGCCTCATTAATAATGCAGTGTCTTCTGTTACTACACCATAGATTAGGCATCTTTGGTCTCCAGTGAACAATAAAGAACAAAACCGGTATGGGTGGAGGCAGACAATACTTGTATCATTCTGCTGGCCATGGTGGAGTGTCAGAGCCAACCAGAGGATCAGCAACATGCAAATGCTCATGCCTTTAATATTACCTATATTTCTTGGGCGTCTGGGACCACATTCACCACTAATATTACTTTTGGGTGGTACTAGATTGTATGTGTATGGTCACAGCCCTGCATTTGTTACCTGTAGCAAGTGAGATGTTGATCAGTCAGAAAATTCGGTAAAGGTATGTTTCAGCCAGGATGTGGGAACTTACTTTGCACAGAGGGACTGGGCTGACAAACACTTTCCATGCACTAGGTATAATAGGTGTCAGGGATGGAGACAGGACATGCAAATGTGCAGGAGGGTATTTCTGAAATAAATCCAGCCTTTCTACATGAAGCAGGCCAACATTGTCTGTAATATGCACAAAGGGTTCAAATGAAACTCATCTTTACCAGTCCACGAGTGAAAAGCATTTTCTACATATATAAACACATATAAGATATGTCACATTTAGGGGTCTCATTTAATCTGAGTGGGTAGACCTTTAAAGGTGGGGATCAAGTCCGTCTCCCGAAACTGGTATCAGTAAGAAGCACTGTTGTCCTGAATTATAGTAATGCTTCAATTCCTACTAGTCATCACCTAACATCCTAGATTGCGTGGAAAAAATCCACCCTCATTCAGAAAGGGGGTAGCCATTGGTTGCGAAACCGACATAAGAGCACGTCTGACTAAATTAAAAACCTCCATTGGGCTCCCCTGATTGTCAAATTTACTGGAGGTAAAACAAACAGTAGACAGAAAAAGGTTACAGTCCAGGGTGGCTGACATTTACTAAACCATACAAAGTTCTATGGTTACTAGTTCTTTCAAGGATTATGAGTAAAATTACACTCATAAATGGGAATTACCACACAGAAACTCTTTCCAATCTGGTGAAATTGTTATGTCAGCAAATCTGCTCATGGCCCAGTGTTAGAAATTGGGTTTCTGGTTGGCCGGGGTATGCACCCTGTCCAAGCAGTAGTAATAGAACAGAGCCACCCAATAATCCCCCCAAGACTGGGTATCATAAACAATAGAAGCAAAATGTCCGGGAAGGAATCATTACAAATATACTTTCAATGTTGTCTGTGTCACATGCGTGAACACTTAATTATAATGACCATAGGGCTTCACAAGCAACACTCAAAATTGTATCAAAAATAGACTATTTTTAATTTTCAATGCATAGGTCGCTTACTTTTGACAATAAAAGTCTGGCAACAGAAATACTACCAAAACAAATATAACAGGTGATATGGTAGTAAAGGAACACCTTTCGCCTATGATGTGGGTAAACAATCGAGCCACATATAAGTAATTAAAACACAATGAAATTCACAAATTATATTTTAAGTGAATTTTACAGTATGTTGCAAAAAAGGCGTTATGCGTCGACGTTTCGGTCCTCATTGGTCACAACGATCCGTAGGACCATCTTCAGGGCAGAAGAGTTGCACAGAGGTATCTAATATAAACATAATAACATAGGCATAAATGAAACCCTAGGGTACAAGGAGATAGATAATCAGCTCAACACAAAAATACAATAAAGTGATGAGAGCATGATCAGCTGCATGCAAAACACCAACTCTAAACCAAAGTGAAATTTTGAAATTTAGAAAACCATCACCAGATGAAACTATGAATACAGTTTTCAACATTTTTCAACAACATGCCAGAACCACGTGATGTTTATCCAAGAACTGCCAGAAGAGTCAAAATACCAAAAACGGCATAACTCACGTGTCCAAATACTAGGACCAATGAATAATCTAATAGAAAGAAATATGTCAGGCCGTGGCGTCAGAGAAAGTCAATAGTGAGTAGTAATAAGTATATTATGTGCTAGCTAGAGTGTTACTCACGATAGTTGCACGCCAGACTGGTCGCTCTAAATCATAACAAGAAGTCAAGTTAGCTCAAAAGTGCCTTACGCTACAACGCGCCCGTTGCAAACACACCCAAACGTGAGATAAAAATCTATAGAAGACTTACATATCAGAGGGCCACCATATGACCTGTGAAGAATTACAGATCTTGGTTAATGCCCAAACAAATCTACAGAGTGTCTAAAAGAGGTAACATTCTCACGGCAAGTACTCACTTTAGCAGCAAACGACAACCGGCTTAGCTCAGTCCGTGTTGATCCCCGTGAAATATCGCGGAATCAGTCACATGATGCATACAGCGTGGTTAAAACGCCGTGTCTCGATGACGTCACATGGTCGGCTGACGTGGCCCCCATCTTAGAATGGCACACAAATAGTCCATAGCCTATCTACATGTATCAGGTTCTATTCACGAGTCCCAAAAAGACCCACTCGTACATACATAAATATACCAACATAAATTCTAACAACAAATAATATTGCAAGGACAATCTACATCCAGATACAGATAGTACTGATTAAAGCACACAGGCGTGTGCATAGTTAAATCAGTCAACACATCAGAGCTGTCAGCACAGTTCAGCAGAACAGGAGAACCCTAATGCAATATGCAAGCAAAATTCATTCGCCAACATAAGGTAAAGATGCCATGAATTAAGCAAGAGTGGCCAGAGTATGCCATTCAATAAAGGCATTTAGCCCATTGTCAACAGTATTGCACAGCCAAATCAGTTTATTCTCTCTTTGAGTTAGCAGCTTGTCCACATTAGGTCTTCTCCTTGTACCCTTTACAACCTCAATGACAAACCACTTCATATCAGAGGGGCCATGTGACATGCTGTTAAAATGTTCCACAAGCGGAGCAGTAGTTACATTGCACCTAATGCGAGATTGGTGTTGTGTAATGCGTTTCCTTATTTCTTGTGTTGTCTTGCCAATGTAGGTAAGGGCACAAGGGCATTGGATACAGTAGACCACATTTTTAGTCATACAATTGGAATGCTGTTTTAACGTTATTTGTCTACCATTGATGCAACAGGTCTTAGTGACCTGAGTGGTTGCACATGCCATACAGCCCCCGCAAGGGAAATGTCCAACAATAGGTGCTAAGCCCCACAGGTTTGTTAAAGTATTGGTCTTAGGCTCAACATAAGCTTTTACAAGGTGATCACGAAGATTTTTTCCTCTCTTAAAAGCAAAACGCGGAATGGCTAATTGCGGTTCTACCTTTCTGATCAGATGCCAATTGCCGTGGGTTTTGTATATAAATTCATGGCAAGGACCCCTTCGTCATGGGTGATCTTTAAGTCCAAAAAATTGGCAACATCAGGGCTGCTTTCCAAAGTAAAATGCAAATTAGCATATTTTTGATTAAGCCAAGAATGGAACTCTTCCAGTTTCTCTTGAGTGCCCTCCCATACTATGCATACATCATCGATGTATCTGAGATATTTACAAAGATTGGGAAGGAAAGGGTTGTTGTTGTAAATCACTTTTTCCTCAAAATCTGCTACAAACAAATTCGCTAAACTGGGGGCAAAAATTGCCCCCATTGCCACGCCCTTTAATTGCACAAAGAAGTCATTATTAAAGAGAAAATAATTCTCTTCTAAAGCAATTTTTGCACATTCTGTAATAAACCACGTAGGGACTTGGTGATGCCGTGTACTAGTCTCTAGTGTGTTAAAAATCATTTGTAAGGCTTCTGCTTGATGTATATTGGTGTAGAGACTTTCGATGTCCATCGTAGCCAAGATGTTAGATGACGGGCTAAAATGGACACCTTCAAGTTTTATAATTACGTCTCTACTGTCTTGAGTAAATGACTTGGTTTCATATACAAAAGGTTTTAAGAAATAGTCAACATACTCTGCCAGTGGTTGAAGAACCGACTGGCAGCCTGCCACAATAGGTCTTCCCGGCGGTTGTTGACTATTCTTATGTATTTTTGGTAGCGTATACAACGCTGGAATACTAAAATCATCTTTGTTTAGATACTCAAATTCATGGCATCTTTACCTTATGTTGGCGAATGAATTTTGCTTCCATATTGCATTAGGGTTCTCCTGTTCTGCTGAGCTGTGCTGACAACTCTGATGTGTTGACTGATTTAACTATGCACACGGCTGTGTGCTTTAATCAGTACTATCTGTATCTGGATGTAGATTGTCCTTGCAATATTATTTGTTGTTAGAATTTATGTTGGTATATTTATGTATGTACGAGTGGGTCTTTTTGGGACTCGTGAATAGAACCTGATACATGTAGATAGGCTATGGACTATTTGTGTGCCATTCTAAGATGGCCGCCACGTCAGCCGACCATGTGACGTCATCGAGACATGGCGTTTTAACCACGCTTTATGCATCATGTGACTGATTCTGCGATTTTTCACGGGGATCGACACGGACTGAGCTAAGCCGGTTGTCGTTTGCCATTGTGCCTTCCCAGGCCAGGCCGCCCCCACGCTCCTTCTGCTGCTCGTTCCCGCCTCCTGTAAGCCTTCAGGCGCTGCCTCCTGCATTCTTTCGCTGCAGGCGACCCAGCCGCCGCTGAGCCGCCCGCACTCGTGTCCCCCCATTGCCGCCGCTGCCTTCCCTGCGGCCCCGCCCCCGCCAGCCGATTGGGCAACCCGCTCCCGCCTCCTAGAGGATCCTCCCTCCCGGCTCCCTTATTAAGGGGACCCTGCTTTACGTTCGGGAGCGACCATTGTGCCTTCCCAGGCCAGGCCGCCTCCACGCTCCTTCTGCTGCTCGTTCCCGCCTCCTGTAAGCCTTCAGGCGCTGCCTCCTGCATTCTTTCGCTGCAGGCGACCCAGCCGCCGCTGAGCCGCCCGCACTCGCGTCCCTGCATTCCCGCCGCTGCCTTCCTTGCGGCCCCGCCCCCCGCCAGCCGATTGGGCAACCCGCTCCCACCTCCCAGAGGACCCTCCCTCCTGGATCCCTTCTTAAGGGGACCCTGCTTTACGTTCGGGAGCGACTATTGTGCCTTCCCAGGCCAGGCCGCCCCCACGCTCCTTCTGCTGCTCGTTCCCGCCTCCTGTAATCCTTCAGGCACTGCCTCCTGCATTCTTTCGCTGCAGGCGACCCAGCCGCCGCTGAGCCGCCCGCACTCGCGTCCCCGCATTCCCGCCGCTGCCTTCCCTGTGGCCACGCCCCCCACCAGCCGATTGGGCAACCCGCTCCCGCCTCCCAGAGGACCCTCCCACCCGGCTCCCTTCTTATGATGCCTCCCCGCACGCGCAGCGTTGACGCCAGCGGGCGCGCCGATTGTGCGCCGAAGGCACGCCAAAGGCAAGCCCGTCTGCGCCCGTCCGTGCCTGGACCGCGCCCAGCGCCAGGACCCCTGGCCCTCCCCGTCGATGCAAGACGATCCGCCCGACCTACGACGCCGCCACTCTCAACGCACTCAATGCCGGCCGGACCCACGCCTGCTGCCTAGCCACCCCGAGACGCAACTGCAAGTTCACCTGCCTCCGTACCTGCCCCGCACCCGCCAAGACAAGCACCAGCAGCAACCACCTCAAGTGCATCCTGCTCAACACCCGCTCCGTCCACAGACACGCCGTGGAACTCTGGAACCTCCTCGACGCTACATCACCGGACGTCGCCTTCCTCACGGAAACCTGGATGAACGCCTCCTCTGCACCCGACATCGCCATCGCCATCCCGGACGGGTACAAGATCATCAGGAGGGACCGCATCAACCAGACCGGAGGAGGCATCGCCAACGTCCACAAGAACACCATCCGCATCACGACCGACGCCAACGACTCCTTCGCCGCAGCAGAACATCTCCACTTCCAGATTCACACCGACCCTAAGACGACCCTCAGAGGCACCCTCACCTACAGACCCCCAGGACCACACAGACAATTCAGCGAAGACATCACAGACTTCATCAGTCCACACGCCCTCCCCTCCGCTGACTACATCCTCCTAGGGGACCTCAACTTCCACCTGGAGAACAACAAGGACCGCAACACCGTCGCCCTGCTGGAAAACCTCGCCAACCTCGGACTCAAGCAACTGGTCAACACCCCCACCCACTACGCCGGCCACACGCTTGACCCCGTCTTCTCTTCCAGCAAGTACATCACCTTCAGCCACGCCACCGGACTCCACTGGACCGACCACAGCTGCGTCCACTTCAGCTTCAAAAGAACCACGACCCACCACCACCCACAACAGGTACCTCACAGGAATTGGAGCAAGATCACCGCGGACCAGCTCACCACCTCCCTCAGCCAGAACCCACCCGCCAACACAACGGACCCCAACGAAGCCGCCCGCAACTTCACACAGTGGCTGTCCGCCGACGACCTCGCTCCGCTGAAGAACCCTCCCAGCAGACCCAGAAGCAAGAAGGCATCCTGGTTCACCGACGAACTCAAGGACTCCAAGAAGACCTGCCGCACCCTCGAGAAAGCCTGGCTCCTCGACCGGACCACCCAAAACATGACCGCCCTCAAACATGCCACCCGCAAGCACCACCAGCTCATCCGCACCACCAAGAAGAAATCCCTGAAGGAACGACTGGACAACAATACCCACGATAGCAAGGAACTCTTCAGCATCGTCAAGGATTTCTCCAACCCCAGCACTGGCACCAACGACATCACGCCGTCACAAGACCTCTGCGACTCCCTCGCCTCGTTCTTCCACCGCAAGATCGCCGACATCCACAACAGCTTCGGCGCACCACCCACGCACCCAACCGTCGAACCAACGCCCCCCACCGCCACTCTTCGCACCTGGACCACGGTGACCACCGAAGACACAGCCCGCACGATGAACACCATCCACTCCGGATCACCGACCGACCACTGCCCACACCACGTCTTCAACAAGGCCGACTCCACCATCGCACCCCAACTCCGGAATATCATCAACACCTCCTTCAACACCACCACCTTCCCGGAGAGCTGGAAGAACGCCAAGCTCAGCGCCCTCCTGAAGAAACCTACAGCGGACCCCACCGACCTCAAAAACTTCTGCCCCATCTCGCTCCTCCCTTTTCCTGCTAAATTCATCGAGAAGATCGTCAATAGACAGCTGACCGCCTTCCTCGAGACGAACGGATCCCTCGACCCCTCGCAGTCCGGCTTCAGAGCCAACCACAGCACCGAGACCGCCCTCATCGCAGCCACCGACGACATCCGGACCCTGCTCGACAAGGGGGAAACAGTGGCCCTCATCCTCCTGGACCTCTCCGCTGCGTTCGACACTGTCTGCCACTGCACCCTAGTCCAGCGCCTCAGCAACATCGGTATCCAAGAGAAGGCACTGGAGTGGATCATCTCGTTCCTCGCAGGAAGAACACAAAGAGTCTGCCTCCCCCCGTTTCGCTCCGAGGCCACCGAAGTCATCTGCGGCGTCCCGCAAGGATCTTCACTCAGCCCCACCCTCTTCAACGTCTACATGAGACCTCTTGCAGCCATCGCACGCCAGCACAACCTCAACATCATCTCTTACGCCGACGACACCCAGCTGATCCTCTCCCTCACCAGAGACCCCGACACCGCCAGAACCTGCCTACACGAAGGGATGAAAGACGTCGCCGAGTGGATGAAGGACAGCCGCCTGAAACTGAACTCGGACAAGACGGAAGTCCTCATCCTGGGATCTTCGCCCTCCGCCTGGGATGACTCCTGGTGGCCCCCAGCCCTGGGCACCGCACCCAAGCCAACCGACCACGCACGCAACCTGGGCTTCATCCTGGACTCCTCCCTCTCAATGACCAGACAATTCAACGCCGTCTCCTCAACGTGCTTCAACACCCTGCATATGCTTCGCAAGATCTTCTGCTGGATCCCGACCAAGACCAGGAAGACTGTCACACAGGCACTCGTCACCAGCCGACTGGACTACGGAAACGCCCTCTACGCCGGAACCACAGCGAAGCTACAGAAAAGACTCCAGCGTATCCAGAACGCCTCCGCCCGACTCATCCTGGATGTCCCCCGACGCAGCCACATCTCCAGCCACCTGAGGAACCTGCACTGGCTCCCCGTCGACAAGAGGATCACGTTCCGGCTCCTCACCCACGCACACAAGTCTCTCCACGACCTGGGCCCCAAGTACCTCAACGACCGCCTGACCTTCCACACACCCACCCGCCAGCTACGGTCCACCAGCCTCGCCCTCGCAGCCGTACCACGCATCCGAAGAGCCACCGCCGGAGGAAGATCCTTCTCTTACCTGGCTGCCAAGACATGGAACTCCCTCCCCATCCACCTTTGGCTGACCCAGGACCATCTCGCCTTTAGGAAACAACTCAAGACCTGGCTGTTCGAGCAGTAGCATACCCCTCCCCCCAAGCGCCTTGAGACCCTCCCGGGTGAGTAGTGCGCTATACAAATGTTATGATTGATTGATTGCTGCTAAAGTGAGTACTTGCCGTGAGACTGTTACCTCTATTAGACACTCTGTAGATTTGTTTGGGCATTACCCGAGATCTGTAATTCTTCACAGGTCATATGGTGGCCCTCTGATATGTAAGTCTTCTATAGATTTTTATCTCACGTTTGGGTGTGTTTGCAACGGGCGCGTTGTAGCGTACGGCACTCTTGAGCTAACTTGACTTCTTGTTATGATTTAGAGCGACCAGTCTGGCGTGCAAATATCATGAGTAACACTCTAACTAGCACATAATATACTTATTACTACTCACTATTGACTATCTCTGACGCCACGGCCTGACATATTTCTTTCTATTAGATTATTCGTTGGTCCTAGTATTTGGACACGTGAGTTATGCCGTTTTTGGTATTTTGACTCTTCTGGCAGTTCTCGGATAAACATCACGTGGTTCTGGCATGTTGTTGAAAAATGTAGAAAACTGTATTCATAGTTTCATATGGTGATGGTTTTCTAAATTTCAAAATTTCACTTTGGTTTAGAGTTGGTGTTTTGCATGCAGCTGATCATGCTCTCATCACTTTATTGTCTTTTTGTGTTGAGCTGATTATCTATCTCCTTGTACCCGAGGGTTTCATTTATGCCTATGTTATTATGTTTATATTAGATACCTCTGTGCAACTCTTCTGTCTTGAAGATGGTCCTACGGATCGTTGTGACCAACGAGGACCGAAACGTCGACGCATAACGCCTTTTTTGCAACATACTGTAAAATTCACTTAAAATATAATTTGTGAATTTCATTGTGTTTTAATTACTTATATGTGGCTCGATTGTTTACCCACATCATAGGCGAAAGGTGTTCCTTTACTACCATATCACCTGTTATATTTGTTTTGGTAGTATTTCTGTTGTCAGACTTTTATTGTCAAAAATAAGCGACCTATGCATTGAAAATTAAAAAGAATCTATTTTTGATACAATTTTGAGTGTTGCTTGTGAAGCCCTATGGTCATTATAATTAAGTGTTCACGCATGTGACACAGACAACATTGAAAGTATATTTGTAATGATTCCTTCCCGGACATTTTGCTTCTATTGTTTATGATACCCAGTCCCGGGGGGATTATTGTGTGGCTCTGTTCTATTACTATTGTAAGGGCAGACGCTGTCTGCAAGGGCCCTTTTCAAAAGTGGTTTGTTCGTTGTATTGGAGTGTATATGTCAGCTCATATATATATTTTTGCCTTTCCCATTTTTGTTTTTCATTTGATTGTTTGTACTATAACTGTTTTGTTTAGCTATTTAAATGTCTGAACATGAAACCATCACATACACTGACGACTACATCAATAAGGTTGCAGGAGGACCCTCTTTGTTAGGTCCTCAGTCGAGTACTGGTGGTCTTTCATCCCCACAGAGTACATTACGCAATAATTTAGAGAGGTTACACAAAAAATTTATCAGAACTGAACTTCATGCGAAATTTCTAAGGGATTGCCTTTCAAACAACATCATTCCTATAGGTCTACAAGTGCGTAATATACCTTGCATTTTTGTAGAAGACGAGGAATATAAAACTGGATTCAGCTTTGTATCCAATAAATGCTCCAGAAGCTGGATGGTGCTTAGTATAGAGACGGCTTTACATTTGATTGATAAACTCAAGGCTGAAATTGCCGATTTGGAAAAACAAATACGTGAAGATCCAGCAGTTACCGATACTAATGAATTCTTAACCAAACTCGATCTCACTATAGCAGAGTTTCAGCGTATTAACATCCTGAAGAAAACTGAAAAACTGCAGAAAGACCTAAAAAACTATAGCCGAGAACGTACTTACCCCTTCCTGAAAAAAGATTTCTTCCAGCAAACAGGAAATCAGGGAAATTGGGCACCAAAACATACCACCTTTTCAGAGTCTGGTTCCTCCAGTTCTGACGATAATTCCAACAGAGCAACATCTTCATATAGGCCTAATAGAGGGACTAACTCGACACCTTTTTTAGGAAGGGGCCAATCTCCACAAAGAGGACGTTCTCGGAATCCCAGACGGGGCTGGTATCGGAACCAGTATACCCCTGGATTCGGAAAGACACGCAACAACTACTACGAGTGGTAACAACAGAGCCAACAGAGACTGGTGTTATCACCAATACCCATCACTCTAACATGGAAATTGTCCCGATCTTTAATTTGTCCTCTCATCAGCTCAATACTAGGGAAATTGAGGTTCTTAGTCATGGGTTATCGTTTGTCCCCACCAATAGAAATGACATCTTCTCAATACTGGTTGAGACACACAGATTCTTTAGAACCCTGAGGCTGAAACATTTCTTTCATAAAACACCTATTAGTGCACCGGCTAATATTAGTGGCCTAAAATGTCCCTCGACATTTTTTCCAGCAAACAGCCTGATTCCTAAGGAACTTATCACATTTGAAAATGTGGTACTGACCGAAATAGAGCAACTCTTTCAAAATAGAAAATTTGCTAGATTCAATCTGTCAAAGGATGATATGTCTGTTATCAAAACATTGTCTGAGCGGGATGACTTGGTAGTAAAGCCCGCCGACAAAGGTGGGGGCATCATCCTACAGGATAAGACTGCATATGATCAGGAGGCCCTAAGACAACTTAATAACCCTGCTCACTACAAAAGGCTACCTTGTGATCCAACGCCTAGGATCCGTAAACTTATTCTGACACTGACCACCGCAGGCTATGAGGGACAATGGCTTAGTAAAAAGAATTTGAGTATCTAAACAAAGATGACTTTAGTATTCCAGCGTTTTATACGCTACCAAAAATACATAAGAATAGTCAACAACCGCCGGGAAGACTTATTGTGGCAGGCTGCCAGTCGGTTCTTCAACCACTGGCAGAGTATGTTGACTATTTCTTAAAACCTTTTGTATATGAAACCAAGTCATTTACTCAAGACAGTAGAGACGTAATTATAAAACTTGAAGGTGTCCATTTTAGCCCGTCATCTAACATCTTGGCTACGATGGACATCGAAAGTCTCTAATCCAATATACACCAAGCAGAAGCCTTACAAATGATTTTTAACACACTAGAGACTCGTACACGGCCTCACCAAGTCCCTACGTGGTTTATTACAGAATGTGCAAAAATTGCTTTAGAAGAGAATTATTTTCTCTTTAATAATGACTTCTTTGTGCAATTAAAAGGCGTGGCAATGGGGGCAATTTTTGCCCCCAGTATAGCGAATTTGTTTGTAGCAGATTTCGAGGAAAGAGTGATTTACAACAACAACCCTTTCCTTCCCAATCTTTGTAAATATCTCAGATACATCGATGATGTATGCATAGTATGGGAGGGCACTCAAGAGAAACTGGAAGAGTTCCATTCTTGGCTTAATCAAAAAAATGCTAATTTGCAATTTACTTTGGAAAGCAGCCCTGATGTTGCCAATTTTTTGGACTTAAAGATCACCCATGACGAAGGGGTCCTTGCCATGAATTTATATACAAAACCCACAGCAAGGAATACCCTTTTAAAATACAGTAGCCACCACCCCCGTAATTTACGGGATAATCTCCCTTTTGGTCAGTTTCTCCGTATACGGAGGAATTGTACCAAAAGGGAGGATTATTTCAGAGAAGCCAAGATATTACAAGAAAAACTTGTGATGCGATCATACCCTTATCGATTGGTTAAATATGCCATGAAGCGTGCTTGGTTCTACGACCGACAGGCCTTATTGCAAAAAAATAGGTCTGCTAGTAACAATACTGATAATACACAGTCCATCACATGCGTGATGACGTTTGGCACTGAATCCACGCAAATCACCAAAATCATCAGACGCAATTGGCATCTGATCAGAAAGGTAGAACCGCAATTAGCCATTCCGCGTTTTGCTTTTAAGAGAGGAAAAAATCTTCTTGATCACCTTGTAAAAGCTTATGTTGAGCCTAAGACCAATACTTTAACAAACCTGTGGGGCTTAGCACCTATTGTTGGACATTTCCCTTGCGGGGGCTGTATGGCATGTGCAACCACTCAGGTCACTAAGACCTGTTGCATCAATGGTAGACAAATAACATTAAAAGAGCATTCCAATTGTATGACTAAAAATGTGGTCTACTGTATCCAATGCCCTTGTGCCCTTACCTACATTGGCAAGACAACACAAGAAATAAGGAAACGCATTACACAACACCAATCTCGCATTAGGTGCAATGTAACTACTGCTCCGCTTGTGGAACATTTTAACAGCATGTCACATGGCCCCTCTGATATGAAGTGGTTTGTCATTGAGGTTGTAAAGGGTACAAGGAGAAGACCTAATGTGGACAAGCTGCTAACTCAAAGAGAGAATAAACTGATTTGGCTGTGCAATACTGTTGACAATGGGCTAAATGACTTTATTGAATGGCATACTCTGGCCACTCTTGCTTAATTCATGGCATCTTTACCTTATGTTGGCGAATGAATTTTGCTTGCATATTGCATTAGGGTTCTCCTGTTCTGCTGAACTGTGCTGACAACTCTGATGTGTTGACTGATTTAACTATGCACACGGCTGTGTGCTTTAATCAGTACTATCTGTATCTGGATGTAGATTGTCCTTGCAATATTATTTGTTGTTAGAATTTATGTTGGTATATTTATGTATGTACGAGTGGGTCTTTTTGGGACTCGTGAATAGAACCTGATACATGTAGATAGGCTATGGACTATTTGTGTGCCATTCTAAGATGGCCGCCACGTCAGCCGACCATGTGACGTCATCGAGACACGGCGTTTTAACCACGCTGTATGCATCATGTGACTGATTCCGCGATTTTTCACGGGGATCAACACGGACTGAGCTAAGTCGGTTGTCGTTTGCTGCTAAAGTGAGTACTTGCCGTGAGAATGTTACCTCTATTAGACACTCTGTAGATTTGTTTGGACATTAACCGAGATCTGTAATTCTTCACAGGTCATATGGTGGCCCTCTGATATGTAAGTCTTCTATAGATTTTTATCTCACGTTTGGGTGTGTTTGCAACGGGCGCGTTGTAGCATACGGCACTCTTGAGCTAACTTGACTTCTTGTTATGATTTAGAGCGACCAGTCTGGCGTGCAACTATCGTGAGTAACACTCTAACTAGCACATAATATACTTATTACTACTCACTATTGACTATCTCTGACGCCACGGCCTGACATATTTCTTTCTATTAGATTATTCGTTGGTCCTAGTATTTGCACACGTGAGTTATGCCGTTTTTGGTATTTTGACTCTTCTGGCAGTTCTTGGATAAACATCACGTGGTTCTGGCATGTTGTTGAAAAATGTTGAAAACTGTATTCATAGTTTCATCTGGTGATGGTTTTCTAAACTTCAAAATTTCACTTTGGTTTAGAGTTGGTGTTTTGCATGCAGCTGATCATGCTCTCATCACTTTATTGTCTTTTTGTGTTTATCTGATTATCTATCTCCTTGTACCCTAGGGTTTCATTTATGCCTATGTTATTATGTTTATATTAGATATCTCTGTGCAACTCTTCTGTCCTGAAGATGGTCCTTCGGATCGTTGTGACCAACGAAGACCGAAACGTCGACGCATAACGCCTTTTTTGCAACATACTGTAAAATTCACTTAAAATATAATTTGTGAATTTCATTGTGTTTTAATTACTTATATGTGGCTCGATTGTTTACCCACATCATAGGCGAAAGGTGTTCCTTTACTACCATATCACCTGTTATATTTGTTTTGGTAGTATTTCTGTTGCCAGACTTTTATTGTCAAAAATAAGCGACCTATGCATTGAAAATTAAAAATAATCTATTTTTGATACAATTTTGAGTGTTGCTTGTGAAGCCCTATGGTCATTATAATTAAGTGTTCACGCATGTGACACAGACAACATTGAAAGTATATTTGTAATGATTCCTTCCCGGACATTTTGCTTCTATTGTCCCTGTCCAAGCAGGAACCACAATCTTAGTCAGAGTGAGTCTTAAATGCACCCTAAATGTAACCTGTACTCACCCCTATTAGCTTGGCACAGTGCAGTCAGGTGCAACTTAAGAGGCAATGTGTTAAGTATCTTAGCAACATTTTAAACTGTAAAGCAGTGAAAATGCCACATAAAAAAATACCACACCTGGATAGAAAATTAGACCTTATCTTAATAAACTAGACAATACCAAAACGACAAAAATCCAATAACTAGAACTGTAGTTATGAATGTTTAAAGAATAAACTGAAATATAGTGCTTGGAAGCATAAAGAACCAACCACGGCTATCTGGTCGCACTAGACCCGGTCAAATCGAAAAGTTCTAGCCAACCACAATGGAGCACAGTTCGGATACAGGGACCAGACTTGTCCCGGTGAAAAAAACCTTCGTCGTGTTGTCATCTAAGACAAGATGATGTGCAGAGGTGGTGACGCGTCGTTGTTGAAGATTAGATGTAAAGTGCAGAGCAGGTGATATATCATCGAAGATCCGTAGAGTGAAGGCGATGTGTCAGTTCCGAGCTGTGAAAAGTCAAAAATGAATTGGGAATGTTGTTGCTGTGCCACATAGTCTGTGATACCTCAAAGTCGATCCTTGCAACTGCAGTGATGTGTCCTCAGTTGGAGTAATGCACCAGTTCTGAGCTGCAGCGTCAATGGCGATGAGTGAATTCTGCTGGAGCAGGCTTTTAACCCACTTTCCATTGGCCCAGGACTGGATTGGCACTATTTGGCAGGGCAGGGCAGATTCACAGATGTCAGTGTTCCAGTGTAGAGGCAAGTAAGCTGGAAGTCTTTTATGTCCCTGACTTCAGATCAGGAGGCAAGCCGGCAAGCCAGCAGGCTCTTGGAGTCACTCAAGTTCTGGGATCAAGTTATATGGGTCCAGTCCTTCTCACCCAGCCAAGGAAAGCAGCAGGTCAGCACCACAAGAATGCAGTTCTTCTATAACAACAGTCCTGCAGAGTGGCAGACCCTCAGCAGCACAGCAGTCCTTCTTCCTGGTAGAGTATCCACAGTTCCAGAAGTGTACTAAAGCGGTAGGTCAGAAGGCTGGTTCTTACACCCAGTATTGCCTTTGAAGTGTACACAGCTTCTCCCTTCCTTTCCCGAATGAGACTCACTAAAGGGGGTTGAGCAGTCCTTTGTGTAGGGACAGGACACAGCGTGTTCAGGTGTAAGTGTTGGGGCTGTGCCCAGCACCTCCCTCCCGTCCTTGCCAGGATGGCCTTTCAGGATGTGGATGCCCCATCAAGTCACACTAAGCTCCCATTGTGTGTGGTTGTCTAGAGGGAATGCACAACATTCAGTTTTCACCCACCACAGACATGTATTGGAGACAGGCTGCAGGCACACATGACATTAACTGAAAAATACCATCTTTCTAAAAGTGCACTAATTAAAATTGTAATGATACGTTCGACTTTACCATTACAGAGTATTTATCATTACAATTCTATAGATAATAAAAATGCATCTCCACCTCCTTCCAATTGGAAATTGGATCTTATTCGATGTAAAAAGGAATCTCCAATGTTAACCTATGGGAGGGGTAGGCCTCACAGTAGTGAAAAACGAATTTGGCAGTGTTTTACTACCAGGACATGTAAAGCTTAAAGGTACATGTCCTGCCTTTTAATTACACACTACTTTGTCCTAGGGGCTGCCTAGGGCCTACCTTAGGGGTGACTTATATGTAAAAAAGGTTAGTTTATGGCTTGGCAAGAGGTTTCAAATGCCAAGTTGACATGGCAGTGTAAACCGCACACAAGCCCTGCTGTGGCAGGCCTGAGACATGTTTAAAGGGCTACTTAAGTGGGTGGCACAATCAGTTCTGGAGGCCCACTAGAAGTATTTCATTCACAGACCCTGGGCACTTGCAGTGCACTTTACTTGTGACTTCTAGGTACATTAAATATACCTATTGTGGAGAATCCAATCAAACCATGTTGAGGGGAGAGAACATAAGCACGTTAGCACTTATCAGTAGGGGTAAAGTGCACAAAGCCCTAAGGCCAACAAAAAAGAGATCAGCAAAACGGGAGGCAAGCAGGTAAAACGTTTCTAAGGCTGTCAGGTCTAACACCAATAGCCAGATTCACAAAAGTAATCTGAGACAAAATCCTAACTTTAGAAATTTCGGTATTCATAAAGGGCATTTTGGAGTAGTAAAGTTAGGATTTTCTCCCAGTTAAACTTAAGTTTTGGTCTTAAGTTGAACATAAGACCAAAACTTAACTTTAACTGAGACAAAATACTACCTTTACGACTTTCGGTATTCACAAAGGGCATTTAGGAGTAGTACAGTTAGAAATTTGCCTCACTTAAACTTAAGTTTTGTTTAAGTCAAACTTAAGACCAAAACTTAAGTTTAACTGAGACAAAATCTTAGCTTTACTACTCCTAAATGCCCTTTGTGAATACCCAAAGTCGTAAAGTTAGGATTTTGTCTCAGATTACTTTTGCGAATCGGGCCCCAGGTTTTTAGGGAGTTTCAATGCAGGTCTGCTTGCAAACAATTGTGAGCACCCAAAAATAACGTTGTTTCGCACATATTTCTCATGGCTACAAATTTAGGGCCAGCCAGAGTAAGGTCAGGTCTCAGTCCTGTAGGTGTTCGCTGGACACCAATTGGAGCATATGTACTTGCAAAAAGGGTTTTTCCAATCAGGGTAATAGCGGGTGCTCTGCTAATAGTGGATGCAACTTTGAGGTGGTTTAGACAAAAAAGGTGTGGTGCAACTGGGCGAGGGGATAATCCCTATAACCCCCAATTGTGTGATGGAAAACCAATGCACTACGAAGCTTCAACAGGATGCCCTATGCACACAACAATTTAGTATAGAAGGTGTGTCCATGTGGACACATGTGAGTTACAATACAAAGCTTTAGCAGAAACAACACAAATATTTCTTGTTTGATGGGTCAACAGTTCAGTCTCTTTTAATCACTTCAAGCAAGCCAGCCGACACGTGTTCCGTCGCACAGGAATAGTATCACATTTGTCCACATTGACACACCTTCTCTACTAATTTGTTGTGTGCATAGGGCATCCTGTTGAAACCAATTGGAGCATAAATTGGTCATTCATAAGGGGTCGAAAGAAATCCTGGCTCATTAAGACATGTGAGGTAAAAGTCCTTTTTGCAATGCTCTTTGAACAGCTACAAATGCAGGGATATATGCTTGAAAGAGTCTGCAGAACACAAGCCTTTCATTTACATTCTGTGAATGCTGACATTTTGTTTTAAACATATTTTTAACAAACTCCTTGCCCTTAAAAGATCAGGAGCTATTTTCAAAAATAAAAGTTGGTGTTTTGGGCAATGGTATTGAGGGGAACATGCACATTATCGTGTCACTGATACTGGGGCTCGCAACCGCGTGGTAGATTTCCCTCGTAGGCAGCTTCCATTTTGCAAATCTGTGTATACATTCTTTCAGGTCTCAGTAACTGTAGAAAAATCCTTATTTTTGCATGATCACTCACATTTGTTTGGACTGATGCTGCTGAGTATTTGACTCAGTGCACTGGGACTCTTCTAACCTGTCCAGTGCACCTGCTCAGATCCCTAAAACATGTCAACATTGGCTATACACCTAAGTGGCATATTTAACTTACCTATAAGTCCCTAGTATATGATACAAAGTGTATCCAAGGCCTCTAAGTTAAATGTCACTAGTGGATTGCAGCACTCATTGTGCTACCCACCACAGTGACATTGCCAACGCGACTGCATGCCTATCACTGTAGCAGGTCTGTGCTGTTTTAAACCAACAAATTCGATCACCTTAAATAACCCATTTTGACTATCTAATTTTCTCCTTTAAATAATGAAAAGTCACAAAGGAGGCCTTAATGCCCATGTATAGCGTGCATGGTAGTTAAAAGTAGGACATGTAATAGTTTAATGTTGAAAATGTCCTTACTGTGAAAAGGCCCCAAAAGCTATCTTCACAATAGCAGGGTTAGCTGTTCCAAAGAAAAGCTTTACATTATTAAACTGAATAATGTTCACATCTGCTTGGTAGCAGCTACAAATTTCATTCTTGGACCTCTTAAAATGTTTACTACAAACCCCATTCAAGGGGAAAATCTGATTTGTCATATATATGTTGAAAAGTATACTTTTTAAAAAGTTAACTTTGCCCTTCCTAAGGCCTCTAGAAGCCCATTTACATTAGCTGTAACTGTCTCCCAGGAGCTGAATACCCCCATTAATGAGGTGTGAACTTTGCCCCAGAGCTGATTCAAGGCCTTGAGTGTGGGAAGATGTTCTATTCCTCTGGCATAATGGCATCTGCGCTGTTACCAGGAATTTGATTAATGTCAAAGAGGCCTATTCTGTCACAGGCAAACAATAGCTCACACATGGGCAGAGCCCTCTTTCTCTTTTGTCCACATATTCAGGCAGGCACAAATTCCAGTGAAAGCGTGAAGTAGTCTGAAGGGACCACAGGGGAGGGCTTCCTCATCGCCTTAGTCACACCTCTGTGGTGGGCATAGGAGCTCTGCACAGCAGAAGAAAGTGTCTGCTATCTTAATCTTTAGGTAGAGAGAGGCACTATGGGATTGTTTGCAGAGTGATGCACAGGAAGTGGTATAAAAGTGGTCAAGGGTTACCTCTGGTAACATTTTCCTATTGGTTAGGAAGGAGACAGGAGTCACCAAAATGCACAGGCTAATTCCTGACAAAAATGTTGTACCTCATGGCATCCTATTCAGGACACTACTGGACATTTGGAAGAAAGAAGAAGGATGAAATCTACTGTTGAGACCTGTGAGGAGACCTGACAGGTCTGACCAGCTCCCACTTGTACCCAGGACAAAGAGGTGAACTCTAAGGGTCAGTTGAGTGACTAACTGTTAAGCTAAAGCGATACAACAAGCTTCTAGAAACCCTTTATCTTGAAGAGGCCAGCTGACCATATCCAACTGGATCTTCTAATGACCCTACTGGTGGCTTCTGCTGGAGTGATTTTTAACAACTAAGTGCTGTACCCGAGGTCATTGGACCCTTGTCTGTGTAAAAGAGAACTCCTCCAAACATCCAAAAAATCCGGGGACTTAAAAACATTTTTGCTTCAAAGACCTCTGCAGAACCAGGACATATCTGCCCAGTCAATCTGAGGAGAATGGTTTGCCATTAGGCCAAAGGCTCAGGTTGCTCCTGCTCTGAACTTTTCCACAGCAGCACATCTTTCTCAGTATGATGCTGTGGAGAGGGTACCTGGCCTTGGGGAGCCCTGTATGACTGCATCTCGCAGCTTGCCCCGCTGGAGTATTCCGAGTTTCAAAAAAGTGAGCAGGTCTGAATGTAGAAATCTTCAACTCTTGAAGGCTCCAGAAATATCAGGCCAGTGAGGGACCTTCCTTGTGTGCTAATTTAGATTTTCACTCACTTGGAGGTTTCCCACCAAAAGTTAATGGCTTCATTAGGATTACACCCAAAAGCTATCTTGCCTCATGGAGCTTTTCTTAGACACAGCCTGTTGCCTTGCTCCACTGAATATTTTTTACTTCTATTTCAGATAGTGAGTCCAAAAGTAAAACTTGAGACCGGGACGCGTCTAGTTTCAGGATCTGACCCACAATTCATTGCAGTCAGCCTTAAATCACTCCTAGGTTCCGGCGAGTGAAATCAGATAACCACAGTTGGTGCTTAACGCTTTTTGGCACTATATTTATTCAAAACTTTAAACTTTTATATCTCTTATTCCCCTTACTAGATTTTGGTTGTGTTTGTGTCATTTTGTTCATTAAATATTGGGTCTTTTTATAAATTGTTGTGTGATTTATACGGTGTTGTAGTATTGTGTTTTTTACTTTTTTACTGTTTTACACATTTCATTAAGTTAAAGCTGTGCCACATCTACCAGTGGTTGAGCTCTTGTTTAAATTACTGAATCCTTACTGGAAATACCCAGGATAATTACATTTTTACTTGTGGTGTACTACCGACCACCTCAACTAATAATCAACTTCCTCACTGTAACTCATCAAGGGTGCAAACCATTGATGAATTGCAAACTGCTCACAACGGGATAGGGAGGGACTGCCATTACATATCGGATTCCCTTTGCAAGTTTGTATAAGTTGCAAGACATACTTTGCGACCTATAACATTTATTCCATTCTGCAATAGCTATTTAGTCCATTCAACACACTTTTTGGCTGTTACAGAGCATGAGATTTTGAGAATGTGAACGCAAAATATATTCAGACACCAGCCTGCTACTCTTGGCAAACACAGGAGAAAATCCTTTTACAGTGCCCTCAGGATCCTCACAAAAAATTGTAGGGGGGAAGTGGTTCCTCCATGGTTCTAAAAAAATAGAAACTAGTAATGCACTGTAGACTAAAAATGACCCTTCCGGAAATATGCTTGTTTAAATTTTCGTATGTCTGAGTGGTTTTGCATTTGAAGTAGTCATGAAAAAAGTGACTGTATTATCTTTTCAGAAGTAGTTATGAAATTCTTTATAAATTCTTTATAAACCAATAATGTATTCAGAATGTGAGTGTAAACCCACATGTCTATATTTAAGACTTCTCCTCACTGACCCTTGATTTTAAAATTAAAACTTCAAATAATTTCCATGATCAAAATCTTAACTGGATATAAATACGGGGCTATTAATAAATAGCATTGTTTCATTTAGGAGCCGATTACGATGACAGTGAGTCCGGCACTGACAGCTTGTCAGTGGTGGTCTCACCACCATCACGTGCATGTTTCCACCTGTCAAATTATAATGGTGGGTGGAAGGATAAAGCCCAACTGCCATGCATCCAGCACGCTCCTTGAGCCCACCGGTGCGGTGAAGGGCCTTGCATTCCCTACAATGGTGGCGGTGCCTACCAGGCACCACTGTAAGTATTACAATGTCCTTTTTTACCCACCTGTTCATGGCGGTAAACCCATAGCAGCCACCCTTCCAGCCTGTCCCTAAGCTGTGGGCACTGGGGGGCACCAATGGTGCCCCCCTACAGATCCCTGCACCATGTGGCAGGCACCACATGGTGCCTGCCACATAGTACAAGGTTATGTACGGTGTCCCTTTTTTGCATTGCGGCGGGTGCTGCAGCCAGCAGCACCCACCTCAATGCAAAATATAGGCATTGTGACCGCCGTGGTGGTGTTCGCATCCTAATTCCTACTGCGGAACCGCCAACAGCCTGTCTAGTGCTCCCATCTGCGACAGGGTGGCTGGCAGGCGAAAGTCTGCCTGCCATCCTAATCGGGCCCTTAGTTCGGACATCAGAAATGTTTTATGGAAGGATCAATCAACTAAACATGTTTAAACATCCGTACCTCTGAGTCAACCCTACCTTGTTATGATGTGTTACGTGATGTTATGTTATATAACTCAAGAATCCCGGGGTAGCAGCTCTTTCTTTTGACAACGCCACAACCTGAAAGCCTCTGCACTACTGAGCTTAGTTTAGCCACTTTCGTTTCTAATAGTGAGCGGGAAAGTGTTGAGAAATAAAGACAGGTATAAAAAAATAATAATAATAATACAGAATGGGAGAATTACTATTTTAAGGTTAAATCAGCACCTAATGTAGATTTAAACAAGGAAATTGTTTGACTATGTAGTAAATTGTGTTCATGTAAATTTTTCATATGCATATATTTTTTTAATTAAGAATCCTTAAGAGAAAAAAACCACCAATAGTTATGGAATGGTGGAGCCTAGTTAAGGAAACATATAATATAGAGACTGCCCTTGCTGCTTCAAGGGGTCTACAGGCTAAACGAAAAGTTGACAGAATCTGGGGTTTATTTATGTCTCAATAATAGTATATTTCATTTCTTGATTTTTTTATTCTATTTTGTGTATGACCTCTCTATTGCTTATGATTTATGGAATGTTTAATGTTTATTTATTGCTGTTATGGAAAAAAAAATTGTAGATTGATTTTATAAATCATGGCTTTTTTCTTTCGTGTGTCCACTTGATACAAATAAAAAAATAAAAAAAAATTAAAAGAATCCTTAAGAGAAAATAATATTCTGACTAAAGTGAATATTTCCAGCTAAATAAAACTGTAGGGATTTTCGCTACAAAATAAACCTATGTTTTATGTGTAAAAATAATTTCAAATTGCCAAGAGATATAATTCCATCCTTTACGAATATTGTGTTTCTGCACTTCACTTCACTTCAGATTATGGGCTCCTGGTGCTGCAGCTGATGCTAACAAAGACTTGCGGTATGCGTGGGGTGGTTTTGCTTACATTCAAGACATGGTAGACCATGGCATCATTCGATTACATTCAAACAAGTCTGATCTGCTGGGAGTATTCATACAACAAATGCCCTACCCCTGCTACGTCGATGACGTGTAAGTATGTTTTGAGCTTACGAAGATTTTGCTTTGTTCCCATATATGGACTAAATCACTTAAATTCAAAAGTTTTGAATATTTTTAGAAACTTTTGCCTTCTATATCTATAACTCTGTAAATTACCGTGTGCCGACAATACACGATTGTGTCACCTGATGCAGAAAGCAAACCACGAATCTAAAAGTCACCTTTTTGACCATATTCTGAAACATATGTTCTTTTCAAGTTATTTTTTCTTTAATTTGAGCCTAATGGATTACAGGTGTTTATATACCCTACAGGCCTAATTCATACAAGCCCAAAAGTTATACTGGTATTGTCTTTAGTCAAAAAGTAGGAAAAGTAAGTCCATGCATGCATAGGCGAGGTGTAGATTTTAAGTTCATTACCTTCTACTACAGGTGAAGACTTTCTTCTATCTGAAAAGTATGCGTGGAGTAATATTTGAGTGCCATATGATGCGTTACCAAAGTTGATGACTCACAATGAAAACACAAGGAATTGCAAAGCCAATAGGTTTGGCGATGTTGACAGCCTTTACACTTTGTTACAACTTGTTTTGTTTTGTTATAGGTTTTGCAAAACTTTATTGTTAAGGGATTGGGTGCTACTTAAGTGGATTAGAGCAGGCGCTCGTTCTGTTTCAGGTAAGTGCTAGTGTAGGCGAGGCATCACTCGATACTCTGCTGCTGCTGCGCTTGCTGTATAAATTAATTCCCAACTACTGCAATTGACCCCGTGGACACTTATTGAATCGGAAACCTATTTTAAACTGTGCTAAATGTTCGGCGCTTGAAGCGCGGTCTTGTGCGCTTTTATTTGCGTATTTTAAAGGGTAAGCTTTTTGAATGTGCCTATGACTAGTGGGGCTTGTTAGGACACACTCGCATTTAATTTGTGGAAGTTGCACCGCTGTTTGGCGGCTCGTTAGTTGGACTGGGGGTTAGGCGCCATCTTGGGAGGGGAAGTGCCGGAAAGGGACGCCATCTTTGTTGGCGGTATAGCTCTTGCTCTTGCTAAGCCATAGCACGATTGGGTGCTACTTAAACGTCCCCCGATGACGCGCAGCGGTAACGCGCAGCGGGCGCGCCATAGGCTCGCCAGAGGCGAGCCCATCTTTGCCCATCAGTGACCATCCGGGACCCGGGGCCAGAACCCCTGGTCCAATTATGTCTTACTCCAGAGGTGAATTATTGGAGCTTAACTGGGGTAAGTTTCAACCTGATCAGGGCTGTATACACCTGTTAGCTCAGGAGGGCTTGCTGATGTCCCCTAAGAGCACCACAGCGCGGCTGCGCCACGCCAATGCTCAGGTTTTAAATTTCGGTCTCCTGAATACGCGTTCTCTGCAGGGACATAAGTTGGAGGTCTTCTCATTATTGGAAGACGGGGAGCTGGATGCCCTTGCACTCACTGAAACGTGGCTGGAGGATTGTTCAGTGCCGGATTTAGTGGCGGCCTTACCAGACAATTATCTGGCACTCCACTTCAATAGGGAGGGAGCCAAAAAAGGAGGGGGAGTAGCTCTTCTTTATCAGGCACGTCTCCGCGCCGAAAGGTTCTTATCAGAAACCTTGGGGGGCGCAGAGATTTTGGGAATAAAACTCAGACAGGGGGCGGCGTGTGTGGTGTTCTTGGTGGTATACCGCCCGCCCGGGGCCCTGCCGGATTTCCCTGTGTTGTTTACCAGACTGCTTCAGGACTTGCGGTCTAGATACGATAGAATGATTGTTGTCGGAGACTTCAATTATCATTGGGAGAAATACCCTAAAGAAGGCCAAGCACTACAAATTGAGGAGGCAATTTCCTCCCTGGACTTTACTCAGCAGGTGAATGGACCGACACATGAGAAGGGACATACGCTTGACTTAATCTGGACCACTATGCCAGTCCAGGGCGCCACAGAGATTCTGCCATGCGTTTGGTCTGATCACTCTTTAATAAGATGTAAAATTATTCTGAACGGCCATTCGCCCAAGTCGGGGGAAGGTTGGAAAATGGCCCGGAAATGGAGAAACCTTGATGGAGAGAAAATGATGTCTTTCCTGAAACAGTCTCCGCCGATAAAGGAGCAGGACGCCAACGTTGATGCCCTTTGTGGACATCTCCACCACAAATTGGGGAGAGCCATTGAGTTGGTGGCACCCCTTCGTAGGGTGAAGAAGGTGGATAGGGGAGCTGGGGCCCCTTGGTATAATGACTCCCTACGTGACATGAAACGTGGGGTGAGGAGGAAAGAACGTGCATGGCGGAAGGAGTATGACGCTACTGCCAAGAAAGACTACATGTCTTCTTTGACGACTTACAAATTAGCCATCCAAACCAGGAAGGCGGTCTTCTTTGAGGAAAGAATAGTTGCAGCTAGGAATCCACAGAAGGAAATCTTTCGGGTTTTGTCAGAGCTCAGGATAAACAAAGAGCAAAGTACTGAGTTCACCCAGCAGGATTGCCAGAGGTTCCAGGACTTCTTTGTGAGTAAGATCTCCGATATTCTGGGAGAAATCGCTGCAACTGTACCCCTCGACTGTCCTAGCCTACCTGATTACATTGTTCCGCCGGATCTCACTCCGCTAGCCGAGTTCCCCTTAATTGTAAAACAGGAATTAGCCATGATTATGGACCGAGTTAAATCCGGTTCATTGGTGGATCCATGCCCGCCTGAAGTATTCAAGCTGGCACTACCGGGCATTGAGGAAGAAGTCTTGCATCTTCTGAACTCTTCTCTCCACACAGGACAGGTCCCTCTAGCATTTAAAGAGGCTCGCCTGATTCCTTTATTAAAAAAACCTGGTTCGGACACAAAGTGTCTAAAGAACTTCCGTCCTATCTCCCAGTTGCCTTTTCTGGCTAAGGTGACTGAGCAGCATGTGTTGGTATCGCTCTCAAAACATCTAGAGAGCAACAACCTGCTGGAGGTCAATCAGGCAGGGTTCCGTGCTAATCACAGCACGGAACTAGTTATGCTATCAATTCTGGATGATTTGAGGAGCCAGGCGGATATAAAAACACCTAGCGCCCTGGTACTATTAGATCTCTCCGCGGCCTTTGATACCGTGTGTCATGAACAACTTTTGTCGCGGTTGAGGTCTTTTGGTATCAGGGGCACAGCTTTGGCATGGCTTGCATCATTCCTGCAGGGTAGGACACAGAGAGTACAGCTGGGGGACCTGCTTTCCACCTCCGCGCCTATCACTTGCGGGGTCCCACAGGGCTCTGCTTTGTCACCCCTACTCTTCAACATCTATCTGCAGCCATTGATTGCACTCCTGAATAGGATGGATTGCCTAGTTTATAACTACGCCGACGACACCCAGATTATTATCCGGCTGGATGAAGGTCCAGGAGCGTCCACTAGGCTACAGGATACACTTAAAGCCACGGTTAATTGGATGTCTAAAAACTCCTTAAAAATTAACCCGGAAAAGACGGAAGTGTTGCCCATCTCCATCACGGGCAACCCCTGGAATGAGGAATTCTGGCCTGTAGAGCTGGGTGTGCCACCGAAACCAGCGGCGGCAGTTAAAAGTCTGGGTCTGTACATGGATGGAAAACTCTCCATGGAAAAACAAGTCACGACTGTAGTGGGTACCTGTATTGGCTTACTGCGGCAATTGAGAAAAATATCGGCACTGCTTTCTTTTTCCACCCTGAAACATGTGGTTTCAGCTATAATCTTGGCCAGGCTGGATTATGGAAACTCTCTGTATATAGGGCTACCCCAGCGGTTGCTGGACAAGCTACAGGGGGTTATGAACGATGCAGCCAGGCTGATTTACAAGAAACCCAGGATGACCCACTCGTCCCCTCTGATGCAGGAGCTTCATTGGCTCCCAATTCGGCAGAGAGTAGTATTCAAAGGACTGTGTATAGTACACAAGGCGTTGTACGGGAATGCACCAAAATATCTGAAGTCCCGACTATCCCTCTATACGCCGTGCAGGACTTTACGTTCATCAGATGCTACTCTCCTATCCCAATCCCGGTTTAAATTGGCCACGGTGGGGGGACGTGCTTTTTCTAAAACACTCCCAGCTCTGTGGAACAAATTGGCCCCAGAACTTAGGAAGGAACGCAATTTGTTAGCCTTCAGAAAAAACTTAAAAACTGTTTTGTTTAAGCAAGCATTTAACAGCCACTAGGTGCTAGCAGCCACTAGGTGCTTTGTTAAGATCAAGCAAAATGCCAAGCCCCACTATGTAACCTGGACAATCAGCGCTTAGAGACCCCGGTGGTTATAACGCGCTATACAAATTAAATAAATAAATAAATAAATAAATAAGGGATTGCCTTTGCCAATCGAAAAGAACACATTGCTATAGAAACCTAGTTCTAAATGGAACTACTTTGAGCAAAATGTACTGCTTGTGAAAGAGCAGAAAGCTGTATCTCACAGTGAAGTTAGCCAGTGGTTGATATGGCAGATTCATATTCCCACTGTTGTATGCATTAATAGACAAAATGACTATGTAAATTGCACAACAGTAGACCAGTGGATGTAGAGGGTGGGTTAAAGTCCATGTATATCTATATGTTACCTAGAGGCTTTTGCTACTAGATAGTTATACTTAGGTCTGGTTTCCCATAGGCGGTTTTTGATTTGCTAATAACTTTGGCTCCGTTTATCCTTCCTAGAAGGTGGGGTGATCCATCAAGCAGGGGCAGAGAAGAAAGGGTGGTCCCAAAACATAAAATCTCCATGCATTTTCCATATACTTCTTTAAGCCAGGTTATAGCGAATAGTACTGAACAGAATTACACCAGATTCTGCAAGAAGCTAGATCTTTGTTAACAGATTGTGCTTTCTGAAATTTGGTGTAAATCCATTCAGTAAAGTTTGAGAAATTAAGGGTCAAAACTAATTGTGCGAATCCCACACAAACGCCCAAAATAAAAAAGGGTGCCATGTGAATTGTCGAGAGGCCTGTTTTTCCCCTGAACCTTCACGCTCTCATGGGAGTGAGAGGCTTCTTTGAGTCCCATGAGAACAAGCACTCTGAATAACTGGCTGTTGGAATTTTAGAAATGAAATGGCCGCCATTAATATTTACTTGGAAAAATTGGAGGTGTTGTGGAAATGAAGTGAAAAATAGATATGAGGAGGCAGTAGAAAGGTATGCTGTCCCCTTAGATATAAAGAGGAGGTGTCTAAGTGAGAACTACTGTGAAGAAAATACATGTATATGTTTTTAACTAATTTTTACGATCTTGTGGGATTCTCATGGGATCGTGAATAGTAAAACGGAGTAGGTCAGTTCTTAATACATTATAATAGTAAAATATGTCTTGGGGCCCTAATAGTTGAGTGTAAGGGGCATATCTATGAGAGGCTTGCATCACGTTTGCGCCACACAAAGTGACACATGCATGACACAAGCCTCTAAGTTAGATTTATGAAGCCACACAAAGCCACCTTGCATGGCTTTGAATGGCTTAAAAAAATCGGGTGTAAGGCAACTCCCAGGGGTTTTTATACATTCCCAGATTTACAAGAACCTCCGATCCCCGAAAAATGTATGCCTCCGAGGTGAGGCATAATAAGGAGAAATATCTTTATTTCTCCTCATTTTTCCTCTTGCAACGGGTGCTGCATTGTGCTGCATTCTGCATCTCTGGATTGTTTTGTGCAGGAAGGGGCCCCTTCCTACACAAAAACAATCCTGCCTGCAATGGAGGTGCCCTTGCCTGATGGTGCAAGAATGCCTGTATCGGCGCAAGGCTGCCAACACGGTGCCAGGGCAAGGGGAGAGGACAAGAATGCACTGTATTGGATAATACAGTTCAATCCTGTTCTTTCCCAGTGCAGCAAGGTGACTTGTTGCACTGCCCTGCATCTCTAATTTCATAAACAATGCCCTGAAGTGTGTAAAACATAAGTACTGTGATGAGTAGAATGTTCATTCTTTGTTTAAAAAATGTGATCTCACTAGACTCATGGATTGTGAAAAGTAGGATGGAATAGGTGATCTCTGAATACACTCTGGTACGCACACTTGTCACTGTAGGAAGGAGTCTTACTGGAGATGGTGTTTATCATAGTTTAGTATGTAAGCCCATTGGTTTGGGAAGAGTTGCGAATAGAGTTAAGGCTCTTACCTCACACACTCTACTAGGCACAAGTGTCATCTAAGAGAGAGATTTGACAGGAGAGGACTGGCACTCTGCTACATCCTACTACTCACAGCTGTCATCTGAGAGAGAGATCTGAAAGGAGAGGCCAATCCATCCCCACTCCTTACTAGGCACACCTGTCACCTGAGAGAGAGATTTGAAAGGAGAGACCAGTCCATCCGCACATTCTACTATGTACACGTGTGATCTAAGAGATAGGTCTGACAGGAGAGGTCTGGCGCTCTGCTACAGCTGGCTACTCACAACTGTCATTTGAGGGAGAGGTCTGACAGCAGAGGGTAGTCCATCTAGACACCTTACTACACACACCAGTCATCTTAGAGAGAGATCTGAAAGGAGAGGCCTGTGAGTCCCCACACACTACTACACACACCCGTCATCTGAGAGAGAACTCTGATAGAAGCGGATAGTTCCTACCCACTCACTACTTCACACATCCATCATCTGTAAGACGGGACCGAAATGAGTGGCTTGTTACTCCTCACATCCTATTATGCACATTCATCATTTGAGAGATATGTCTTATATCCTAGCATAGACACCCTTTATCCAAGAGAAGGTTTTCAGGAGCGAGACTAGTCCCTTTTATATACTACTATTTATCTAAAATTGTGTTGCGATCCCACGAGAGTCTCATGAGAGTAGAGTGCAAGATTTAGGGAGGGAAGCTTGCTGCAGGAGGCTCTTTCGATCCCTCAAGTATCTCATGAGACTTGCATTGGAAATTACTTGGCATACTATGAGGTGTTTTGTGACCCCTCGAGAGTCTTACAAGATTCTATGCGGAGAAGGAGAAAAAAGGGCCAAGGTTCAACCAATACTTAACATTTGTATTACATGGTTGAAGAAATGCTGTGATGTGATTGGCTGCAGAGAAAGAGATAGCTCAGATTGTCCTTGTTGCTTTGGAGGAGAAGGAAGTATTTTTGAGATGTGCTCAGCAGATGTGACTTAATTTGGAACTGAAAGAGACTGGTGTCTTCAGCAGCATTTAAGAATGAACTCCAAGTCCAGGTTTTTAGTAGTATACTTATGAAGTTTGTTGAAAAATGCAATAAGTGCACTGATCTTGGTAAACTTATTCTACACAAGGTTTACTAGTGAAAAGCTGTTTGTAGAGGTGTAGATTTCTCAATATCGTTTTTGAGAGGTAGACGTTAGAATGTAGCGAGTTATCAGCAAGAATTGCACTTTGTATTAAAAAAATTAATGTTCAAATTGTATGTAGTTGTAAGTAAAGGAAGCAGTGTTTTTCAAACTATGAATCAATGGATGTGGAATGTGTTAATACAAGCCTTAGTGTTTTATGAACATCACTGTACATATACTTTTGCCCTATGAACTGTTTGAGTGGTGATATTGCCATTTTTTTGTGTGAAAATTCATGGTCGGTGTTAGCAAAGGTGTTTGAAGAGGAATATGTTACTTTATAAAGTTTCATGAATTCAAGTTTGAGGGCATGTTCTAGTTTAATTATGAAAAAAACATGCACTTGTTGAGGTTGTGGAATTTTTCAGGAGAAGGGAATAACAAGTTAGTTGTATACTAGATATACATATGTGATTGTGGGTGAAAGATGTAGAAAGGTTTATAGAATATAGTGAAGAAAGACGGGTATTGTTTTTTGACTACTACATAACTTTTACAGTTTTTGGTTATTTGCTCTTTTTGTAGTAGGAAAATGGAAAACATAAGTTGTGGACAGGAAAACTACTGTGTGAGAAAATAGATGGTGTAGAAAAATAAGTCTTGTTCACTTTTGAAAAAACAGGAGATTATTCTGTGGCAAGGGAGGAAAAAAGGTAATTAGAGAAGTGATACATTATACGGTTCAGGGGTTTGGGGATATTGGACTTCAAGGGACCTGCAAATATTGGAAAATGTATTCCTAAAACGACTACTTTGCCTTCCACCAACGGCTTCTATCGATCTTACCCATAAAGAATTAGGGATAGATTATATAGCTGACCTAATTGGATTGAGACCTTTAATGGTATGGAGATATATTTGGATCAAGGACGAAACAAGCTTTACTAAGGAAATTATTAAAGACTGTTTGCATTTGGACAATGTTTACAAAATTCCTTGGTTAAAGTATGTGATCTCTACCTACAGTGAACTTTATGATTTGGATGTACGTAAAGATCCTGCAAGTGTTATTACTCTATCCAAACAGGAGGTCAAAGGCAAATTTTTGAGGGCCAAACTTATCAAGCGTAATGTTGAAACACGAGACTATTCAACCCACGCTTTTTACTTTTCCAATTTAGATGAAGGACTTGGGTTACCCACGTACCTCAGTGTCATCAGTAGACGGTCCCATCAATTTGTCCTTTCAAGATTTAGACTCGGGATTGTACATAATTTGGTGGCGTTTCCAAAGATGAAAAACTATTCTGCCACCCCTTGTCCATGCGACGGATTAACTAAGCAAAGTACCTTGCACTTTCTGTTAATTTGTCCTTTGTACAAATCCCTACGCATCTTTTTCCTCAAACCTCTGTTTAAAAAATATTCGGTGTCTACTACAGGAAATGCTATGAAATTATTATTCTCACTTGCCAGCCCAGATCTATGTTTTTTTACTGCAACCTTTATTTTAAAATCTATTACTGCAAGGAAAAGTATGGTTTTCTAGTAACATATTTATTTATAAATTACTGCTGCTAGTTTATGTTTTATCCATTAAGTAATGCCATGATATGTACGTTCCCTGTGTAACATCATATGTGCTGTGTTTTGAACTTGTATACTTTTATGATGTTTTTATAACAATCGAATAAAGTTTATGAAACGAAACAAAACGAGAAGTGATACATTTTGTGTTGCTTGGGGTAAATTTGTGATCTTGCATAATCTTGTGCTGTGTAGCTCTACTTGTCTCTGAGGAAATATGTATCTGCTTACATAAACAGCAAAAAAGAGCCTTGTTAGAACAAGCAGTAATATTGAGTTTTTCAGCAACAACTACCCGATCTGGCACAGTGTATCCAGTTCAACAGCATGAAATAACTGTGCACGATCTAGCCTTTGTGAACTCTATTTGAAAAACTGTACGCATGAGAAGTTTGTTGAGACTTTTTTGCTAGCTGGCCTCAAAGAAAAATCTGCCATACCAAAGACTCTAAAGTGGTGCAGCTGCACCAGGTTGCTCGCCATAATGTGATGAAGACACTAAATAGTAGTAAAGTTGGTTATCTTGTTTGTTTTATAGTTGTTGATATAGTTTGTTAATGTAGTAGTTGTTGTAGTTTTGTAATTTTGTCAAACAGATTTTTTGTAATAAAAAAGTTTAACATTACTTCTGATTTGTTTGCTCAATAGTTGGTATAGATTTGCATGGAATATAGAAGTGCTCCTGCATGTATAAATATCTATATGGTAATTGGCAAATCTTTTATGCTACAGAGGCTTGTTAATGGAGAAGCCAATTATTTGAATACTCAGCTATGGTGACGTGTCATGCCACAGTAAGGTCTCAGTAGAGAGATCAGTCATTGTCCACACTGTAGTAAACAGTCCTTTCATTTAATAGAGAGGTTGTGGCATAGAGGCCAGTGCATCTTCATAGTCTACTACGCACTACTATCAGCTAACAGAGATGTGATAGTGGAGAGAACACTTCCTTTGCACATGTTTCAACAGAGAGTTCTGTTCCTTTGCACACACTAGTATGCACGCCTGTCTCCATGGCGAAAGATCTGAGGGAGAGGTGAGTGTGTCCCCACATCCAACCATCCACACCAAAGTTCACAGCAGAGAGGATGCTCCATTTGAATACCTTACTATGACCATTCATCACCAAAAAGAGAGGTAAGAGGAGAGAGAGCAGTCTATATCCACAGCCTACTACACACATGAGTTACTCTGGGAAGAGTTATGAGCTTACAGAGTAGTCTCTGTCCATACCCTAGACTCTATGCTTGTCGTCCAAGACAGACTTCTCAGTATAGAGGTAATTTCCTCCCTGCACAATATTTGTACATCTGTCACCTTGGGGAAAGGTGAAAGCACACAGGTAAGCCCCTCCGCACAACCTACTCTGTATACATGTCAGTGCGGGAAGAGTTATGAACACATATGTTGGTGTATATACCTGTCACACCCCACAATCTATTATAAACATCAGTCATTCAAGAGAGGGGTCTCATCAGAGAGGCTAGTCCCTCCATAAACAAAACTATGCTCACCCTTCATCTCAGGTCCTAAAGGAGAGACCAGTCTCTCCATACACTCTACTGCCCACACCTGCTTTCCCAGAGAAAGGTCTCAGCGGAGAGGCTAGTCACTCTTCACACCCTACTATAAACCCCTGTCAGCCCAGAGAGAGGCCTCAGCAGAGAAGTTAGTCTCTCTCCTCACCCTATTATGCACACCCATCAATACAGATAGAGGTCTTAACAGAGAACCAGTTATTTCGCACAGCCTACTATGCACATTAGTCATGCAACACAGAGGTCTTAAAAGAGAGGCCAGTCCATCCCCACATACTACTATACAGACCTGTCATCTAAGACTGGAGCCTCAGTGGAAAACACAGTCCATTCACACACCCTACTATGGTCACTAATCATCTGAGAGAGAATTCTCAAAACAGAGGCTAGTCCCCACCACATCCTGTTATACACACCGGTCACCCTGAGGAGAGGTGGCAGAAGAGAGATTAGTCTCTCCTTACATCCTCCTTTGCACATTGATCACCTTGGGTAGAGGTCTCAATGGAGAGGCCTGTCACTCCCACACCATGCTATACCCAGTTGTTGCTCTGTGATAGGTGTCAGTGAACAGTTCAATCTCTCCTCACACCCTAACATGCAGTTCTGTCATATAGAGCAAAGGTGTCAGTGAAGAGGCTACTTTCTCTCACTCTGCTACTGGGGACTATAAGATGTATGTGCTGTAATGAAGGAAAGTAGAAAGTCCACACTCAAAACATTTTACAAACTTGAGTGGCTCTTGTGGCATTGTATATAAGAAAACAAGTAGGGAGTTAGTGACAATCTTTCTCAAGAAAGATGTTTCAGTGCAGAGGTTTTTGTGTTAATACAGTCCAATACACACACCCTATGATACAAAGCTATTATTCATGCAATGTAGGCAGTTAAATATTTGGGATCGCAAGCTTCTCATGAGAGTCTGATAATTACAGGGGTGGAGCCAGATGTTTGGGTGCTCCTGCTCTTGTGAGACTCTCGTCGGAGTCAGTATGCAAAAAAAGGGGGAGTTATTTATTGAAAGAATCACATAATGTTGCAATAGGATAGCTCTGGCAAGACACTTTGTATATCTAATGTGTAAAGTTCAATTACACATAGAACTGGATCCATTCCTTGATGTAATTAAAGTAGATCCTGTTCCCTTCTGCAGTGAAGTGCACTCCATCTTGCCTATAGACATCTGGAATATCAAACCGAATGCTGTTATGATAGATAGGGCCTATGCCATAGTCACGAAAAAATGCAGAACTTGTTTTATTAACATGCTACGAGGACTTGTCAATCTTAGGAGAAAAGTCTTTGGATGACTGCCATTTTTGGGCAGTGTGAGGAAAGAAAGACATCAGTTGTGAAAAGGTCTCCCTCATTTGGATTTGAAGCGTAACTCTGTAATTGTGCCTAGTTCATTTCTACTACAGTTCACTATCGCCAGGTCTGGGTGCTCACAATCCAAAAGGTTCTATACCATTGGTAACAATTGACACCACTTCATACCTCTATGGCCAATCAGAATGATGTCCAAGTTTTTTAAATTCTAGATTCTTGTCAAAACCACAATTAATGGCATATTCTAAATCCCAGTGGATGAAGCTGTGTCCCAAAATCCAGAGGCGAACCATGGTACAGTATGGAGATGTCAGTCACAAGAGGAGTGCTCAGCAGAATGAGTATATTTCAGAAGGAATATAGACTTGCAAGAGGAGAGAAAAAAAGAGATAGAGGCAAATAAATGTAATTGGGGGATTGTTGGCAGTTAGAAAAATAAGTTAGGTTCTGACCAACTGCTGTTGGTATGGTACAAAGTAACTTGTTAAACAGGAGGAGGTTTTCGATTGATAATTTTCAAATTGTGCTACAATCCCGCAAGAATCTCATGAGAGTCACTAACAAGCTTCGGAAGGCCTGGGAGAGCCGCCGATTATGGTGGGCTTTTTTTTCTGGCTCTCGCAAGAGTTTCTAACATTTTTAATGTTTTTGAATTTCACAACTTTTTGAAAAGGTAGGACAAAACTTACAATTTGAAGTATGAAACAAACACTAAAAATATGTACTTAAAAAGAAAAAAAAGAAAAATTCGGAATTTGTTTAATAAAAAAAACTTCTTTTTGTAATGATTAAGAATTTTGTCTGGGGCAGACCTGCTTGTCTGTGATGAAAAAATGACCTGCTTACACAAGCAGAAAAATAGTGTTTTATTCAGGTTATTTTTTGCTACTGTACTTATAACCTGCGACGGAACAGTATCTCCTAGAGCAAATGAAGTCGAAGCCCATGAAGAGTTAACTCGCTCCGCAACATGAGCCAACTCTGCCTGAGCAGCCTTTGTGGATGCATAGATCTGAGGTGCCTCCACATGATTGTGGTACTCATACTATACTGTTTACTTCTGCTCCCTTGGCTGAACTCCTTGCAAAGGTTACAGATTACATACTTTGTAGAAATATTCTTGTCACTTGGCTGCATTTCAAAGAACTGCCACACCAAGGCTCCCTTGGGAGGCTGAGGTACCTGAGCTGGTGCAGCTGCCCCTGAGTTTTCATCAGAATCTTTGAGACATCTTTGTGTTGCTAGAGAATCAGGAAAGGAGAGCAAGCCAGAATCCAAAATCCTCACCAAAATCCAATAGGGATATAAAGCTGAAAGGATGGAATCTTCTTTTAAAAAAAATAAAATAAAGACATACAGATTAACTAATCACAATCCTTCCTTAGAGTGGGGTTGCTCTTCCGTACCTCCCGTGAGCATCTCCAGAGATTGCAAAAAATATTATTCCTCGATATAATTCATGGAACAATTCATAATTAATTTTTCCAAGCTAATTAACATCTCTAATATCTTCACTTGTTCATATTTACAATAAAACACTGTTATTAACCTAATTTCAAATGCATGATCTCACGGGTAGATTGCGGGAGCTGACAAGGAAGCAAGGAAGTACAGCCCACTCAGAGTCCACGCAGATGATTGTGGGTTTGACTCCTATGATATCAAAAAAATATTATTGCTTTATATATTCAATGGAGCAATTCATGATCATGTTACTAATATAATCAAGATCTCTAATATGTAACTTTGTTCACAGATACAGAGAAACAGTGTTCTCAACATTACAGGAAGGTACATTAAATTGTTCAGGATAGTCGTCAGTCATTTTAAACCACTCCAAACACTCAGGACTTTCTGCCGACCACCATCTTGAGAGGTTAGCAGTCCTGCTCCTATGAGGAGGGTCTATAAAGAAGAGGGCCTGGCATGGCCGCTTAGTATTGCTGCTACTCATTTCTAAACTGGGTGCCACCACAGTACAGGAAGGCATATTAAATTGAGTGTTTGCACTAAATTGCTTGTTTGCACTGAGCTATTGCTGCAAATCCGATTTTTAAGAAATATTTCAATTGGTATGTGTATGGTCAAGGAAAGAGCAATCTGGGCAGGAAATTGTGGAAACACATGGGTAATAATTTGTTATAATATTATTTAGTGAGCTGTTGTTCAGGATAGTGGTTAGTCATTTTAACCTACTCTGAACACAAAGGATTTTCAGGTGACCTCCATCTTGAGAGGTTAGTGGTCCAGATCCTATGATAAGTGCCTATAAAGAAGATGGTGTGGTGCAGTATCACCCCCTATACACGAAAGGCATGCCTGTCTCTGCCAGTCCACGCCCGAACTGGACCAGGGCCAGGAACCCTGTCCCTGTCGGTGTGTTACTACGCAAGCAGGTAATCGCTAATTCCCGAGATACACACTTGAAGCTTAAAAAACCGCATATGTCTAACAAAGCAGGGTGCTGCAAAGTCTCCCTGGGATTAACAGAGGTACCTTTTGCCTGCCTGAAATGTAAATAGAATGGCCGGTCTCTAATGGAGCTGCCTATAGGCAGTTCTAAAATTGATGGACAATGTGTTCTCCACTGTTTGTATGTGAAAATGTGATCAATACCAAAACATTGTGTTCGATTTGGGATCTGATTAGTGACGCAAACCAAGATTTGGTATTTATTACTGAAACCTGGCTTAAAGTTCTCCGCTCTCTCTCTCTCTTTGTTTCATTCACTTTCCATCACTCTCTTTCTCACACACACACTTGCATACACTACACAAACACTGCTCATATACATATGGGATCAAATTAAAGGCTTGATTATCTCACAAGCACGGAATGTGTGTCTATTTGCATGTGTTTCAGTATGAATGCTTTTGTACTACCCTGCTGATTTCTCTCAGGATAGGTCATAGAGTTTTGCCTCTGCATGGCACTGCAAACACCATCAGAGCCCTACTTCACTGCTCTCAAAGATATACATCAAGTCTCCTGTAGATCTTGGATATTCATTTTACTTTCTCTGAAAATAAGAGTTCTCATACAACAATATCAGTCTTCGTAATTCGGCCCAGACACAGAGCATTTTTAATGGAAATTGGATTTTCGAACTTCTGCCTTCCTTAAACTCTTCAATAAACAAAATAGGACATTTTTCTTTCCCTTTATTTCGGGGGATATATTATCCTTTCTACTATGACAAGTAACAGAAGTAGATTAGGTTACAAACCAAATTCTAAAAATAAACTCCTCTCAAAATGTTGACTTAAACTCACCCACAAAAGAAGGGCAGCTGAGGAAAGGAAAAGAGAAAATGGGCCTATCCCTACCCTATCTCCACACACAAATGCACAAACGCACAAGCACAGAACCCAAACTGCAAAGAACATGTGCTGTACATTGTCATCCAGGAGTGAAATAAAATAGAAGAGATCTAGTCGTTGATGGATACCTTACACTCATTGTCCGAGTATTTGTTTAGTTTTCGTTATACACCATTTGACAACTCACACTTTTTCAGGCATGACAAATTTGAAAGATTTATACTGTGAGAGAGATGTAGAGAGGTGTGGGTGCTGGAAGGGGTGGGACCTAGGTAGAGCCAAGGCATAGAGCCCCCACTGCCTTGATTTCCTTGGAAGCTCTTCTTGACGGAGTACATAGCTGGGAATTCACTCTATGCAGGGGTGTGCAGCTCATGTTGTCTTTTACTGTGTGATGTCAGAGAATGTATGACAGTATTCCGCATGCATTCAGAATGCATGCATTCCGAACGCAGTCTTTTGAACGAATGCGTCTTTAGTACGCATTTGTTCAGCACGCAAGTAGTTTTAGCGATTTTCCTTAGGGGGGTGTAGGAAGTTGGAATAGGTTAGTTTACTATTCCAACTCCAGTCTGCAAAACAGTAGGGAAGGTGTTGGACTTTAAATCAAACGACATTCCACCAATGCGCCCCCTCAAATGCAAGTTGTTGTTGCGATTTGCGTACTCAACAAATGCCTGCTAATGCCGTGTTCGTTCTATTGCCGTCTCTGTGTTGGCACAGCTGGCTTCTTCTGAAAGGATGTTTCCCGATATCAGCTCCTTACCAGGGCACACAGGGAGGAGTCAATATTGTGTGACCCATGATACCACCGTGTTTGCAGGTCTGTTTTTATACGTGTTTTTCCAGCAGGTGGTTAAAACATGAGAGATGGTTCTGTAAATTTTGTTTAAAAGATTAGATGTATGCATTATTGATGGACTCATTGTTTTTCCGTCTGTTTTGCCTGGGTTTTTAGACGGTTGTCCTTAGCTTCCTTACCGACCATGAATCTGCTTAGAAGCTTTTTTTTATTACTTCTTTTATCATTATTGGAAAAGTGTAGGGGCATATTATCAAGAAACGGCTTAACATATGCCCTTGTGAATTCCCATAGAAGCCAATGTTCTGGTGTGAACATGGGCTTCTGTGGAATTCTCTACAGCGTATTATCAAGCCCATTATCGGCGCTTTAGGGCAGTTTTCTGCCGCTAAAGCGGCGATAATGTTAACGCCGTGGTTGATAATATGCCTCTTAGTCTAGTACCATTATTCATGGGATTCAGTTGTGCATTTCAGCTGGTTGCATGGAGTCTGGTATTTGTGAATGAATATTATCGTCTTCATCCCTTAATTCTCGTTTGGTGAAGAGTAAACCTGAAGTATGTTGCTCTAAGATCAGCATCTGACGATAAACAATAAATGAATTCACTAGCATTCACGTCTTTTTTGTCAAGAAAATCACATCAAAGTTGTTTTTGTGCAAACAATGTTTGAACGTTGCATCAGTAACGGGTCCATCCATAGTTGGCTGTTCATAAATATGTTTGCCTGAAATGGTCCTGCTTTTGGATTGAAGCATGCCTGACAGATTTAATTTGGTGCCATTCAATGACATTTTGATTCCTTGTTTACCCTGAAAAATTTAGCAGAATTGGTGTGTGCTACATCACATCCTGCTTGAAAAAAAGAAACAAAAATGGCTGTGGTGGAGACAATCTACTTTCAGGAATAAAAATACACGTTGAGGATCAGAGAATAGTATATTGACGGACGTTGACTTAATGTACTATATTTAAAGACAGTTGCTTCTGCAAGCCTACACCGTCTCCAGCTGTCAAGCTCGCGTTTTTCATATTTCATATTTCCTAGCTGCCAAACTCTGCAACAATTTCAAGGAATATGATTGAGTATTTTTTTAATTGTTGGTTATCATTTATTTAGCTCCAAGAAGCATGGGGAATGGATGTGTGCTGACAATTTTCGAGCGTCTCATCCTTTTTTACGTATTAGTTGCCTAAAGGAACAGATGCATGTTGTTTCCGTCTCAGTTCAGGGCTCATTTCCATAAGCTTCGATAGGCAGCATATTCCATGCCAGTGCTATTAAATCACACATTTGAACCAACCATTCTTTTGAAACTCACACATCTGTCAGAGCGCATATAAGTTCCTCTATCACCGCCCCCAGAGGAAGCAGATGTTATGGAATACATTTTAATCTTTGTTTTGCCTCGGTTTTGGAAGACATTTGTGGGATTTCATCAAGATGATTGGATGTGAACCAACACTAAACAGAAAATTGTTTTTGAGTTAGTGAATGTAACGACTTTGTGTAACAGGAAAGTTTATGCCATAAGTACTATATTTAATAGGCATATTAAAGAATCATGGGTTCTGCACAAAGCTCTATAACTTATCCGTGATGCTGATCGCTTGTTTTACGCACTCCTCTGGAGCGTTGGCACAGTAATAGACATACTCTGCCATACAGCAAATTGTATATGAAAAAGAAAGCTTTAATGCAACATAGCTGCCTAACGGGAAATAATTTTTGAACTCAAGGAATGTAGCAGAAAGAATTGTGCTTACGTATTTCTAAAAAACAATAAATGCTTATTGAGTTATAACCCCAGTTTTTTTTTACCTAGTTCTGCTGCCATTTTTGTCTCTGGGCATTGGAAGAGTGCAAGCCGTCCTCCAGGAGTATGTGCTCTGACCCTTGAACATGCTGCAAGTTTGACTTACCCTAACAGGCATGCCTGATTTTTAGGAAAAGCCATATTACAATTGTGTGGGACTAGTACCAGTCGGGCATTAAAGTTAAATGTGATGTCCATGCTAAAGGGAATATTTAAACAGCCCACATGAGATACTTTAAAAGCATGACTATAGACCTGCCATTTCAGCTCTGAACTGCTGTGGTTGAAGCTGCTATACATGCATCCCAGGAATGGTGTAAGTCAGTGACTTACGTGAAGTATGAGGTTCACTATGCACACTTACACTTACCCTTTTTATTCAGATAACACCGGATAGTGTTAGACAGGGATCTGTCACAGTTAGGTCCTGAGGAAAGTGGCAAGACCAGGTCTGGGCCCAGGTGGCTGAAACATATGGACCACACTTTCACAGTTGATGTCGGGGATCATTGTGACCCTCGAGTACACCTCTTTCTTTTTTAACGTTGCCCCACTAGTGTCATGTTAGCGACATTGGAGGTAGTTTTAATACACATTTCACACATCCCGCTAGTAATCCAGTTCAGAAGTGCTTCCACTGTGAGTAGCCCACCCAGTCACATTAGGTGCCTGAGTGCTGATTCAATGATGACACATGTCACCAAGGTACCACAGTGAAGGAGGGACTCTTATAAAACTGTAAGGAATTCGAAGTTGGATTAGGTTTGTTTCAGTCAACCCTCTCCTCTTAGATACTTTCTAGTAGTTTTTTGTGTTAAGTAGTATTACCCACTCCCCTTTGATCTATACAAGGTTTATTTTGCCAGTTTGAATTAGCAGTTTAAAACTGCACACAGGCTGCCATGGCAGGCCTGAGATTTGTTTTAAAAGGGTTGTTTAAATGGGTGGGACAATTAGTGCTGCAGGCCCACTAGTAGCATTTAATGTACAGGCCTTGGGTACAAGTAGTACCACTTTACCAATGACTTATAAGTAAATGAAGTGTACGAATTTGGGGTAAGACAATTTTACCATGCTTAAATGAGTAAGGGCAGGCACATTAGCACTGGTCAGCAGTTGTAACGTGTACAGAGTTTTAAAGACAACAAAAACAAGTTTCAAAAACAGGAGGGGAGAAGGCAAAAAGATAGATGAAACACAATCTTAAGGCTGTCAGGTCTAACAATGATGACTTTTTGTAGTGTTGGTTTTCGACATCCCGGGTCACCCTTCAATAGTTGTGGGCCAAGGCTCACTTGCAAGCCCTGGTATTTGAGAAAAATAGATGCTCATCAATTCAGGTACTTAAGAAGCAAATACACCACTGTACATTTGCAAACCAATTTACTGGGCAAAAATAGAACAGGTCTCTGAATCAGGAACTAGTGAATTTTTAGAAAATCTACTAACATTATATGTGCTAGGATGCAAATTGATAACTTTATTTTACTCAATTCGCAACACGCAAAATAAGATTTACATGTTGGCAAAAAGAGATCTTTCTTTAGTTCATATTTTCTTCTCATATGCTTGGAATGGTGACAGTTATCAAAAAAACGACTTACTTGTGCGTACGTTTGATAAATCAAAGTGGTAAAATAGACAGTCGTATTAACATTGACAATTTAAATTTGACTCCTGATGTGCAGTGGTGGAATGGACTTTCTTTTGATACTTATTATAGGTGGGTATGAAAGGCATTTTTCTATTACTCCATCAACTGCTCCAGTGAGTTTTTGGTCCTTCAGGCAAGCTTTATCTAATTTAGATTATGGATTTTATAAGTGGTGTTTACAACTGTTGAAGACTGGCAGGCTGGTAATGCATAATTTGTATGATGTGCATGCCTGAAAGTGCCCTGGATTGGTCAACTGTCAGCATTATATAGTGTCAAGGAAGAGTCAGCCAAAACATTTGGATTTCCATAAGACACATCAGACTCTATTGGTCACAACTTGGATTATTAAAAAATGAAGGTTCAGAAACCAAGCAGAGCACCTAGACCAAATGGGATTCAGCTAGCAATAGTTTCGTTCAACCTAGTGCCACACAGAAAATAAGTTGCTAGAAAAGAGAGAAACTTTTCACTGCGCCAATTACTTTAGAAGATATCCTTTGGAAGATGGGGGCCATGGGCAATTGCCCACTTTGCCCATGCTTTAAAACACCTCTGAAGTGAGACAAAGCCAGTGCAAGTTAGCGTTACAGATTAAGGGGCTTATTTATGAGAGTCATGCATCGCTTTTGCACCAGGTAAAATGGTACATGCATGATGAGGGGCTCTCATAAAGATTAAGGAAGCAACTCTATGTGGATTTGTGTGGTCTCATAATTCATGAGTAAGGCAACGCAGTGCAAATCACTGCATCACCTTACTCTGGGCCAGGGAGGTGTTCCATGGGTGTTACAGTGGTTTTTCTCACGCTGCCCTAGATCTACAAAAATATGTAAACCTTGGGAAGTGCCAAATCTGTACGCCTCCCGAGGTGAGGCATAACAAAGAGAAATAACTTAATTTTGCCTTTTTTGATTTGCTTAAATATAGTGCAGTCCTACCCTCTTACTTTGGCATAGGGCAGTGAAGCAAGGTACCTTGCTGCGCTGCCCTATGCCAAAATGCCATAAATGAGGCCCTAATTTACACTACTATGCATCAAGGAGGTGTCCCAGGGGTGGTAAATGGGCGTTCCCATGCCATCACTCATGGGTTGTGATGCAAATTCATATCTACGAACATTTGTAGGTAGGGATTTGTGCCAAACGTACACCTCTTGCAGTCAGGCCTAATAGTGGAGCAAATTAAATCTTCAATTGCCCAAAAGAGTAACTTGCGCAGAAAGTGATTAACCAAACAGCAAAAGTAACATAAATGTCATTGTTGGGACTACTCAATCAGGAAATGTGGAGTATTGAAATTAGTATTCCTGTAGTTCGCTTTTATATACCTGAGTGGGCACAAATTCGAAAATGGGAAACACATATTCATATTTAAGGAACAGTCATAGGCAATTAGAACAAATTCATAACACTGTGTCCTGTTAACGTTTTTTGTAGTATGGAGTTGGAGGTTTCCGGGCTATTCCCAAATGTATGTACGAGTGCGTGAATGAGAACGTCTGTAGTAATACGTCTTAATGATTTTATAATACTACAAATTTGACTTGTGCGGGGTTTAATCAAAAGGCTGTCTTGATTAGCTGTAGGTTGGGAAGCGTTGATGGTTTTCATCTTGAAGTAAGTCAAACCTATGATTTTTCCTTGTAAGTTAATTTTTGGGCAATTACATGGCTGCTCTTCAGGGTCCTGCATTGCAACAAACGGGTAACTCAGCTCGATTTACACTTTCTTGTTGAAAAAAGATTGTTTTTAAGTGTAAGGAACTATATGTGATTAAGTGACGGTGTTTTGAAGGCTAAATGGAAACATAAGGTGTCTTTTGGCACATAAACACACATATTTATGTACCAGTTTCATTTCCTCCAAAGGCTGAGATTGCCCACATTGTACTTTACGTGGTCTAGTGTAAATGATTTTCTGTCTGAAATCCCTGATTGTAGTGACCAATCTGAAAACTAGACAGCCAACTTTGTTCATTTAAAATCTTCATGAATTAGAGAAGAGAAAACTAGGGTAAAGGAAAATACCAAGAAATAGTATGTTACCTCAGACAATAAATATAGAATTCCATAACTTTAAATTCTTTCTATTTTTCAGATCTCAATAATTTCCTTTGCACACCGCCATGCAGCTTTCTCTCTGCCCACTGACTCGCAACTCTCCTTCTATGCCACTTCTCCACTACTCTCTTTCCATGCCCATTGTACCAGTACCACCACTCCTTTCTATGTTCTTACGCTATCAACATCTTCCCCTCTTAACAATCCCTACATTCCTGAGGTCTATACATGATAATCTAGCTACTTTTCTGGGATGACGCCTTGATATATTTGATCGTTTTCTTCCAATATATTATATTATTTATTTTCTAATTTCAATTTCAAATCTTTATTTCGATCATAAAAAGATCATAAAAGATATACACAAAATACAATAATCATTAAAATGCCGGTAAAAAACCCAATAAGAACAGTAAATAATGTACTGATACAATATAGTCTAAAATGAATGAACCCAAATGCAAGGGAGGAAGAAAAGGTATTCACGATGTTGTGGTGCCCTTGATTATTCGAGTGCGTGCCAACCACATTGCAATCAGGAATTTTGCCATAGCAAACACTGTTGGCGGGGATAAATCCGACTTTAATACTCTGTAAGCCGGAGCATATGTTCTGAAGCCCAAGTTTTTTAGGTGAGGGACCAACCAATGTCTCCTAATTCTAGTATAGGCTCCACAGAACAGAACCACGTGTAAGTCATTCTCCAATTTATAGGCACATGCCGGACACGCCCCTGTTTCCGATCCACCTACCCAAGCCTTTGTAAGTGACCTTAGAGGGAGAGACCCATACCTCCATTGCAGGAAGAGTTTCCTTGTGAGCACCGGAGTCATGCCATCCAGGACACATTCATGGCTATACGAGTCTTTGATTTTAATGAAGAGATCTGTTGAGGACCCCTCCCGAGTGGTGTCCAGTGTTTTTTGTATGCGGGGGATGGTGGCGAGGACGAGGCTGGCGGAGCGGAGCTGGCGGGTGGGGGTGTGGAAGCTGAGTCTGATGTTTAGGTAGGCTGGACCGGTGTTGTGGAGGGCTTTGTGTGCATGGGTGAGGAGCTTGAAGGTGATCCTCTTGTTGACGGGGAGCCAGTGTAGGTCTCTGAGGTGGGGGGTGATGTGGCTGCGACGGGGGACGTTGAGGATCAGTCGGGCGGAGGTGTTTTGGATGCGTTGTAGTCGTTGCAGGTGTTTGGCCGGGATTCCTGCATAGAGTGTGTTGCCATAGTCCAGCCTGCTGCTGACGAGGGCCTGAGTCACTCTTCTTCTTGTTTTAGTTGGGATCCACTTGTAGCTTCTTCGGAGCAAGCAGAGGGTGTTGTAGCAGGAGAAGGAGATGGCGTTGACCTGCTTCGACATGGAGAGGGAGGAGTCGAGGATGAATCCTAGGTTACGTGTGTGGTTGGTGGGTGTCGGTGCTGTTGCCAGTGCGGTTGACCACCAGGAGTTGTCGCAGGCAGAGGGGGTGGGGCCGAGGATGCGGACCTCCGTCTTGTCCGAGTTACGTTTCAGACGGCTGCTCCTCATCCAATCGGCGACAGCATTCATTCCCTCGCGGAGGTTGGTTTTGGCGGTGAGCGGGTCCTTGGTGAGGGAGAGGATGAGCTGGGTGTCGTCGGCGTAGGAGATGATATTTAGGTTGTGCTGGCGGGCCACTTGTGTGAGGGGGGCCATGTAGACGTTGAACAGTGTCGGGCTGAGTGATGAGTGATGAGCCCTGGGGTACGCCGCGGTGGCAGGCTGTGTCGAAAGTGGCTGACAGGTCCAGGAGGATGAGGGCTGATGTTTCGCCGTTGTCTATTTGGAGCCTGATGTCGTCTGTGGCGGTGATGAGGGCCCTCTCGGTGCTGTGGTTTTGTCTGAATCCGGACTGGGATGGGTCTAAGACATGTTGTCCTCGAGGTGGTGGGCCAGTTGCATGTTGACGATTTTCTCTATGACTTTCGCCGGGAAAGGGAGCAGGGTGATGTGCTGGAAGTTCTTGAAGTCCTTGGGGTCTGTCTTGGGTTTCTTGAGGAGGGCGCTGATTTCGGCGTGCTTCCAGCTTTCTGGGAATGTCGGTGTCTTGAAGGCGATGTTGATGACCTTCGTAATTGGGGTGCAATGGCTGCGTCTGCTTTGTTGAAAACGTGGTGTGGGCAAGGGTCTGAAGGTGATCTTGAGGGATGGAGTTCATGACCTTACGTGTCTCGTCGTTGTTGACGTTGGACCAGGAGGTCAGGCGGTTGGGTCGGGTGGTGTGCGCAGGGGGGATGGAGTCTGACTTAAGGGTTAAATTCAATGATAGTCTGTCCTTCAAGCCACAAATTAAGGCAGTGGTATGCACCTGATAATAATAATGATAATAATCCATATTTGTAAAGCGCGAACAATCACCCGTGAGGGTCTCCAGGAGCTGGGGGCCATCAGGAAGATTAAGCAAGCTATTGCCCAGAATACATGGTGCTGGGCTAATCTGCCGCCGGCGCCGGGGATTGAACCGTGATCCCCAGATTCCAGCGTCAGTCACCCTGGCCGTGGTGCCACACCTCTCCCTGATTTGCCATTCTGCAATCCCAAGAAAAGTTTCTACACTACCTGTCCTTCACTGTATACAAATGGTTATCCAGGCCCTTATAACCTTGACCCTGGACTATGGGAATACCCTCTCTTTTTGTCTGCTGGAACACCTGTTAGAAAGGTTACAGGTGGTCCAAAATGCAGCAGCTTGTTTCCTTCTGAATTTGCCAGTTAGGGCGTGTATGTCCCCTCATATGCGTGCTCTTCACTGGCTTCCTATCAGGAAAAGATTTTTGTTCAAGGCATGAGTGCTAGATTATGAGCATTTACAATTAAATAAAAAGTAGATTGAAAAAACAGCAACTTACCTTTTGATATTTTGTCCCTCAATATTCTGTCCTCGGCAATCTATCAAGATATTGAAGGTGTCGTTATTTAGTAGCGTTACATAGATGCAAATGTACTACATTTTAGATTTCACAAACATTGGCAGTTGTAGGTTTGGAAAGCTGCCCCAGTCTCAAGTTTCCAGGCATACTACTGGCAATCAAACACACAAAAGGTGATAGGACGAATGCTTGCAAATTGTCTACCCAGTGGTAATCACTCAGGGCAGCATTTCAATCATTGTTTTTTGCCCACTGTGCCATTTTAAACAGAGGCCCTACTAATGCAAATCAGTAGTGACCCTGTTCCTCATGGAAACAGTCCATCATGAACCTTGGTCATCTCACCCCTCCACCCTGAAGCCCACTCCTCTTTTAGCTAGGAAATTTGAGTTTCAGCCCTCCCCCCTTTCTTACTGACTAAGCTACGCCTCTGATTGTCCCACTGGTTAGGGCAATGTTGGGATCAATGATGTTCAAAACGTAATACTGTTCTTTTTGCTTGAACCCTATGACACAGACAAAGGTTAGAAGGTGGTTCCTCTTGTCCTGCATTTTGGGAGTTCTACTGTCTTGACACTCAAATTAATTTTAGTGGTTTACAGTAGATATTTAAAGTGGGGGTTTAATTTCCTTTGAGTGCTGTTGTTCAATTGTTGAGGGGTAAACTGGTTCTCGAGTCCCGTTATATTTAAGCAGAGGGTATTTTATAATAATGTTTATTAAACTAAACCTCCTAGGATGAGCCTCCAATTCTTCTGAGAGTTGGAAGTTAGAGTTTGGACACTTAAGTGACAAAATAATCTTACTGAAAAGATAGAAAATCTATGCCTAATGGACAATTTAAGCAAAACGTAAAGTGACAGAACTACAAGTAAGTTGTGGTCTTAAATCATGTAGTCTTGTAATTAAAGAAATGCTCAAACTCTTTTGGTTCCCACTGTACACCATAGGCTTTTGACGTAAGCGTTGAAGAGATGAGTTGAAAACAGGCTTAGAATGTTGACTTGCATGCAGAAGAATAAAGAAGTGTACAGCTATTCTCCATTTGCAGCTTGGTTACTGGCGAATCCGGCGCTGGTAGGATGCTACAACTGGCAAAGGGATAGGGAAATCAAAGCCTGTAATTGAAAGAACTCTTTCAGAGAGTTTGCCGTGGTCCAGCAAACGCTCATGTGTGCCACGTGTGCTGCAGTTACAGTGCAGCAACGCTGGCACTGATTGAGTCTCAGTGCAACGCTAGTCTGTGTAAGGAACCGAATGAAACGGGAACAAATAAAATAAAAAATACTGCACCATTACGCAAATTAATGCCATACACTAAACATAGGAAGAATGCTGAAGGCAGGTGCAGCCAGGTTACGAAAGCAGTGCACAACAAAAGATCAGTACAGATTAAACTGAAATGAGTGTGCTGCAAAACAGAGATTAAGTGTTTGTGAAGAAACATTTCTGCACAAAGCCGATCAAATATCATAATGCTATCCACTTTCATGGACAAGTAGTATACAAGGTTTATCTACTTACCGAAACCGCTAATTATTCACCATTACATAATTGCTGCAAAGTTGTCCCAGAAGGACAGCAGGGGTGTGCTAGCAAAGCAGTCCCCATAGAGGCCCACCACCAAAGCTGCCACACAGGGGCCCAGAAGAACTCTCTATACAACCTCAAGCAAGAAGCTCCAATGGAGAGTCAGGGTAAGATACAAGCTCCAAAAGTCATTAAAGCTGACCACGAAGCCAGCTTGTCACAAGGTGCTAGAGAAGCTCTGCTTGATTGAGTTCCACAAGAAGTGCATAAGAGACCGCTAATGTCCACCAACGTGTATACTGCTGCTGCATTCTTAAAACCGCCATCTGCATTTGATACTGCCAAGAAACACAAAATTGGCAATAGATCGACTTCATGGATCGAGGCTTTGAAGATTTCATAGATGCAATAGATGAAAAAGATCATAAAAGGATCAAAAAGATCGTAAAGTGAAAGAAAACATGAAAAGATACCACAAGAAGGTGAAGGAGCGTATGATCAAATTAAAACAGCCTTGAATGCCAAATTTAATCCAGTGCCAAATGTAGATTATGTAGGCTATGTATTCCGTTAAGAATGCCAGAGGTCAGGTGAAACCATCAAGGAGTTTATTGAAAGACTGGATGTTCTAGTGAAGCGCTGTAAATTCAATTAATTTAATGATGAGGAAGCTACTTGCCTCAGAGTAATCAATGGATGTCTGTAAGATTCCTTTCAACGACGAATGCTGAAGGAAACTCTGAGTTTAGAACAATTCCACCAGGCTGCTTGCGTGAAGAGCATGCTGATCGTCAAGTGACTGATATGGAGGCCGGAGGTGCCCAAAGTGCGTCAGTCATAAGTATGAAGAGTAAGCGAAAGTATTAGGCTGAGGGACACAAGGTGTTGTCTCCACAAAAGAAGAAAACGTGTTAAAGAGGTGGTCTGTCATTTTCACATGAATGCAAAAGTCTAGCAATCAGACAAGTATGCATTAGCTGGGGTAAAGTACACCATTTCATGATGACTTGTAAGGCGAAGAGAAAAGTAAATGTGTCACAGCGTGAAGACAAAAAGGCCGACCGACCGCTACCCCCAGCAATGTTCAACGCACTCCCACAAGCCCAAGTGGTTACACCAACTGAGGTAAATCGAAACCAAATAAAGTTGATTATCATTTAAATAATTGACAAAGAGTTCCTCAGTATCAGCTTCTAGTGACAGTGACAATAGCAATTATGCAATGTCAATGTTTACCTCAGGAAGGCATGCGCGTGTGGCACTAGTCAGATGTTAGGAGAAATTCAAAGTGAAGAAAAATTGATACATAAAGGCACCACAAACTTTCAAACATTGTCAATTTCCTTCCTTATTTCATGGGCTAGGAAGACTCAAAACAATTAAAGTAAAGTTACATACAAATAAAGATATTTGTCCTTTTCAACAAAGACACAGACAAATTGCCTTTTTCTTGCAAGAGGCTGTTGAAAAAGAACTTAATTCCTTGCTTAAACACGAAATTATTGAATGCACCAGTGGTCCAATGCCATAGTTTTCTCTCATTGTAGTAGTGCCTAAAATAGACAGTGAAGGAGCTGTATACACATGAGTTGACGTGCGTCAAGCCAGCAAGGCGACTGAGTGAGAGAGAACCCAGGTGTGCACATTGCTGATATGATAGCTCAACTTAGTGGTGCAAAGTTATTCCATAAGTTCAACTTAAATAAAGGATATCACCAATTGGTGCTTCATATAAAATCCAGGTACATTACAACCTTTTCTGCTCAAATTGGTCTCTTTCGCCACAAGCGATTGAGTTTTGGGGTATTCTCTGCTGCAGAAAGTTTTCAAAGACGTCATTCAAAGCATCATTCAGCCTCTAGTCATTCAGCACCCTTTGAATAGGTCACAATTACCACATCATGCATGACAGAGAATTGCTAGTGATTTCTTTGATCCTCTTGAGAATGGACATAATTTTCTAGTCATTGTTGATGAATACTTCTGCTTCCCATTGATAGAAGACTACACATGAAAAGGTTATTCAAAAGGTAAATGGCATCTTTGTGACATGGTGTGTACCTGCAATTGTGAAGTCTGACTAAGGCCCACATTTTAATAGTTGAGAATTCAAAAACTTTTTAAGAAACCTCATATAAAGCATCAAAAATCACTCTTCTCTTTGTCCCCAGGCCAATGGTCTGGTAGAAAGGTTAATGAGTACTGTAAAGAAACCTATTCAGCGTGCTGCATTGAAGAAGCTCAACATCAAAGGTGTTTACAACATGATTCTTCAAGCTTTTGGCCCCTCACTCAATCGCGGCCTCATGTTTGTTGTAGTGCGCCAAATGTCCTGTCCCAGTGGGCGCTTAATTCACTTTCAAAATTAAAACAAATTTCAAGTCCCAAGTGGGTGGAGGTGGGCATCCGCTTACATTTGCCCCGCTTTGGTGCTGACATTACGAGTGGGCTGACACCACCCTGCAATGGCGTCACACCCTCTCTCTTCCTTCTGCACAAGTGCCAGATTGACACTTGCAGGAACCGCCAAACCTAGCGTTGGGCCTCATTCACGACCGGAAAGCCGTTTCAAATCCAAACCTAGCAGGAGTCCAATTAAATGAAGCCTCAGAGAGTTTTTTCTATTCTCGATAGTTTAATGACAGCATGCAAGCAAAAGGACACGGGACCCAAAGCTCAGAAATTTCAAACGCCAGACGCGTTTCAGGACTGACAATCCCTTCTTCAGTGGCGTAGCGCTTTTCACTTTCCCGGAGAACACTACGCCACTGAAGAAGGGATTTTCAGTCCTGAAACGCGTCTGGCGTTTGAAATTTGGGAGCTTTGGCTTCATTTAATTGGACTCCTGCTAGGTTTGGATATATATATATATATATATATATATATATATATATATATATATATATATATATATATATATATATATATATATATATATTCCACAGACGTCTCCCCCACAAGAAGAAGACTTGAGGCAGCACTCGAGGTCCGTTCAATCCTTTATTATCAATTAACACCATGGGCATTAACGCGTTTCGGGGGTTTACTTTCCTTTGTCAAAATGCCCCCCTGGTGAGTAAATCGCCACTGCTGCTTGCAATCCCTTCATCAAAGAAGTGTGTCCTTCCCACCATTTGAAGTAGCGTGGGTTGCCTCCAAAACACGGTATGGAGTCGCCTCTGTGTTCGCAGGTGAACCACATTTCCCAGCATGCAACATCATTCCCAGGCTGGCGGCGATCCCATCCATCGGTGCGTTGTTAGGTGAGTGACCGATGGGTTGTGTGAGCAGGCAGGGAGTGTAGCTAGTTTTCGGGGCATTTAAAAAGTCAATCACGGTCCTCTCCCCCTCCCATGCACTTCCATCCGTCGTGGCGCCGAGAACACCGTTAAAGTAAGGGTGTAGTCCCATAAAGTATGGACTGCGCATCCGCAGCCGTGTCCACTCCAGATTTCGTGCGGGGCAGTCAGGGGATCTTCCATGTAGCGACCCCCTTAACACTTGCGGGGGGTGCCAGCCTTAGCGCGCAGCAACACTCCAAGTCGCGTCGCTAACCACGCCATATGTTTCCACAGACGTCTCCCCCACAAGAAGAAGACTTGAGGCAGCACTCGAGGTCCGTTCAATCCTTTATTATCAATTAACACCATGGGCATTAACGCGTTTCGGGGGTTTACTTTCCTTTGTCAAAATGCCCCCCTGGTGAGTAAATCGCCACTGCTGCTTGCAATCCCTTCATCAATGACAGCATGCAAGCAAAAGGACACGGGACCCAAAGCTCAGAAATTTCAAACGCCAGACGCGTTTCAGGACTGACAATCCCTTCTTCAGTGGCGTAGCGCTTTTCACTTTCCCGGAGAACACTACGCCACTGAAGAAGGGATTTTCAGTCCTGAAACGCGTATGGCGTTTGAAATTTGGGAGCTTTGGCTTCATTTAATTGGACTCCTGCTAGGTTTGGATATATATATATATATATATATATATATATATATATATATATATATATATATATATATATATATATATTCACTGAAAAAACCATAGGTTATAGACCATATATAGTTAGGAATTAGCATTTACAAAACCTTGAAAATTCACTGAAAAAACCATAGGTTATAGACCATATATAGTTAGGAATTAGCATTTAAAAAACCTTATTTTACTCACACAAAACCATTGAAATTCCATATATAGTTAGTTGCACTAACTATATATCGCGCACCCGCAATCCACTGCTGATGATGTCACATATTACATCATTCATGACATGGTCAGTGACATCACTGATGACATCACTGATGACATCTCAAATGACATCACTGATGACATCATCCAGTGACTGTGTGTTTCTGAAAAGTTTAAATATGTTTTACATATTGAAGAATGAGTAGATGTAGAAGTGTCTGGATGAAGGATTTAGTAGGTGCGTGACTGACTGTATGAGTGAGTGATTAAATGTGTCTCACTGAGTGCATGGGTTAGTGACTAAACTGTCTTAATTTGTGCATCATTATGTCTGTTGTTCTGTAAACTGCTGCATGTGTTGGTTAGTAGCTATATGAGTAACTATATGGGTTATTGATTGATTGCCCAAGTATTTGTATGGGAGACTGAGTGTGTGTGTGGCTGGCTGGGAGGTGTGTGACTCTGTGCAGATCAATGTGTACTTGTATCAATGATTATATAAGAGAGTAAGTATGTGTTAGTATATGTTTCAAAATGTAAGGTGCTCTATGTTTAACTGTATAGATTAGAAAATGGAAGTGTGATTGATTATTTACAGGACTGACTAGGTGTGTGAGTAACTCCATGGATGAGTGACAGAGTGTGAGAGTCTGTATAGGTGTATGAGTGCATATGATAGTGTTGTAAAGATGAGTGATTGTATGTATGAATGATTGTATGGGTAAATGAGTGAATGTGTGTGTAAACATAGGAATCACTGAGTGCGTATGTAGTAACTAGTATTGGTGTGTCAATGGTTTCAAAAATTATACTCTGTATTTAACACTGGGTGTAACAGAGGTTATATTAAAGTGTGAGGAGATGCATTGTATTGTCACATGAATGATATCATCAGTGATGTGGTCATTGATGTCAAATGAGATGTCATCAGTGATGTCATCAGTGATGTCATTTGAGATGTCATCAGTGATGTCATTTGAGATGTTATCAGTGATATCATTTGAGATGTCATCAGTGATGTCATCAGTGATGTCATTTGAGATGTCATCAGTGATGTCATCAGTGATGTCACTGACCATGTCATGAATGATGTAATATGTGACATCATCAGCAGTGGATTGCGGGTGCGCGATATATAGTTAGTGCAACTAACTATATATGGAATTTCAATGGTTTTGTGTGAGTAAAATAAGGTTTTTTAAATGCTAATTCCTAACTATATATGGTCTATAACCTATGGTTTTTTCAGTGAATTTTCAAGGTTTTGTAAATGCTAATTCCTAACTATATATGGTCTATAACCTATGGTTTTTTCAGTGAATTTCAATGGTTTTTTAATAGCAAATATCATAAGCTGTCGAATGTCAAGTACGTGGTAAGTGAAAACATTTTCGTGTTTATGCACACTGATCTGCTTTGAATGGTGCCCCCCCCCCCTCATTTCTATTAGGAGTACTCTCTCTTTGCACATAGTGAAGGGTAGTTAACGCAGGCCTTTGCCCCCGTTGTAATACGTCGTGCCTGCTTCTCTCTCCATTTGATTGATTGTTATCCAAGTATTTACTGTTTTAGAATTGGTTCTCTTTGGTTCATTCTCTATTTACAAACAAACACAGAGTCGCAATACTCTGTTTAGTCTTTGCAGATAACGAAAAATCGTGTAAAAAAAAAAGAAAAGGAATCGAGCAAAATCAGTAGGCCACTAATGGGATCTCTTTTTGACCTCGCTAAAATAGAAACATTAGGAACAACCCCTCATGACAAATACAAAACTAGTGAGATGAACTGAACTCCACACAATGATGGCTGCAAAACAGCTCGGCTCCGCCACCCACCCCGCCCAAAATAACGATAAAGAGCGGCTGCCATGATTGGTTGCGGAATGGCCACGACGGAGCTACGAAATGGTGCTGCTCTCATGCTAACCCCAGCTTCAGTCTGAAACATCCAGAAACACTGTAGACTACCAATTCGATCAGTTCCGGTAGCGCCCCAATGTAACCCGGTAGAGAAGAACTAGCCCTCCCCTCTTTGACTGATGGTTCTTGTTGCCTGTCCCTTCTGTTGTCATTTAACAGAACTATTTAGCCTGCTGAAAGGGGTTGTGTTCCGACCGCTGGTTGGTGGAGACATTTTGACTATATTCTGGACCTGCGTTGTCGCGTAATGCGTCATATGACGCGCCGCGTTAGCGCATCCGGAAGTCATCCGGGGCGCGCAGCGCGTAACGTAAGCATAACAAGTCATGTGACTTGTTAATAAAACTTTTCATTGGTTCATTTTACTTTTCTTATTCTAATGATGAAAGGCTTGGTCATATGACCTAAAAATTACGCTTTTTATTACTTCCGAACATTATTTTTTCTTAAATATATGTTATAATGTTCCAGGCTAATGTACTTTCCCGGAAAATTTACAACTGTCCTGCAAGTAAAATATATTCTTTTTTCGAGAAGAAGAGCGTTTCTTCGTCCCATGACGGAGCCGTTGAGCAAAAGAGGGTCGACCTGCTGTCTTAGTCGCCGATACGCCTGAATATGAGATTCTTATCGATCACTTTATGTTGCAGGAGTAGAAAACACAACAGCCCTTGACCATTTATCTTCACTGCGTTCCTTCGTATTATACCTTTTACCCTTCATGTAATTGGTCTGCTTTATTTCACTTGCCTTTTAATGATTCTAAAACAGTGACTATTATTAAAAACTTTACCAATGTATATACTACTACCATGTTTTCTTTTAAAAACCTTTATTGTGAAAATTTCATTATACAAATACGAGCCTATAACCACGTGGGCCGGCCACGGAGCAAACTGTAATCGTATATGATGAGTAGACATTTACACTGTAGAGGAACGTAACGGGCGGGCCATTAGGTTGCAAGAACTAAGGTGTCTAACAGTTACGGAATCGGTGGACGTACATTTTATAATTAAAATACGACAGGGCCAGTTACAATAAAATTATCTAGATATACATTTGCGGGCAAGTACCATGGGTGACGTTAATTCGAACTTTCAATAGTACAGTAATCAATAACACATCAGAACTTAATATCAATAAGGATGTCGAAATATTCAATCAATTCTCGTCCCCGCCCGCCATGTGCTTCAAAACTGCATACGTATCTCGTGATTTCAAGGTTCTGCAACCAGTACACAACAAGGAGTTACGAGTCCCATTTATTCCGGCGCCATTTTGGGCGAGGACGGGCAGGTCCAGGATATAGTCAAAATGTCTCTACCAACCATCGACTATGATGATGTTCATATGCTGTATTTATTAGAGTAACACTCATCTGTCCACATGAAATTAATTTGCCACAATCTAAACATGTCATTTTAATCTTTCCAAAGTTCTTCTAAATATTTGGGACCGTTTCCCTTGCCTCTGATGCTGTCAGTGCCACTTCTTTGATGAATGTACTAGCAGGTCAGGGGTTCTCCTCCAAATCTCTCTTTTATGCAGCACTATAATTAATTGGTGCCACCTCTCCATATGACGATGCATGGTATAGTTACCATAACTATATTTTTTTTCGGTTCCTCTGGAGAGTTCATCGTGGCAGATGAAGCGTGTAACGTACCGGGCATTTACCTTTTTTTGCATGTACAGGAAAGGAAAAAAAATCGAGCGTCTGAGTTCTAAGGTGTCCCAGGGCCATTTTAGTGGACCAGGCCCAAATCCAAAGAACAGGCTGCCATTTTGAGAGTCCTGTTGCAGCCGCCTGTCGCTGTAGCATCAAGAGCAGCCGAAACTCAGCTGAATGGCAACTGAAACGGTAAAGGGGCGCCCCACTACAGCAGACGAGCCTCCACCTAGGAAGGCCCGTTCACGCCGCCTCCCCCCCCCCTTCGGGCACCCCACGCTGTTATTCGGAGCAGTATTGTAGGATGGCCACACCAGTGCGGCAACTTGCTAGACATCACCTCGGTGGTAACCGAATCTCAGCGCCTTGTGGTGTCTTCTATTCAGAAAACATTGTTGTGCTGCCTTCGACCTATTCGCCGCAAGTGCGCACGCAACTCAGCTGCATAGCTTGCTAGACACCACCTCGGTGCTAACCGAATCTCAGCGCCTTGTGGTCTCTTCTATTCCAAAAATATTGTTGCGCTGCCTTTGGCCCCATTCGCACATCGGTCCGCTACTGCCGCCATCTCACAGGCCAACGGGGCGCCCCACGCCGACTTTCAGCATTGTAGGATGGCCACACCAGTGCACCTTACTAGACACCACCTCGGTGCCATCCGGATCTTGGAATCTCAGCGCCTTGTGGTGTCTTCTAGTCAGAAAATATTGTTGCGCTGCCTTTGGCCCCATTCGCACATCGGTCCGCTACTGACACCATCTCACAGGCCAACAGGGCGCCCCACGCCGACTTTTACCATTGTAGGATGGCCACACCAGTGCCACAACTTGCTAGACACCACCTCGGTGCCATCCGGATCTTGGCATCTCAGCGCCTTGTGGTGTCTTCTATTCAGAAAATATTCTTGCGCTACCTTTGCCCCATTCACACATCGGTCCGCTACTGACGCCATCTCACAGGCTAATGGGGCGCCCCACGCCGAGTTTCAGCATTGTAGGATGACCACACCAGTACAGCAACTTGCTAGACATCACCTCGGTGCCATCGGGATCTCGGCGCCCCACTGCAGATGAAGTGCCTCTCAACTATGAAACCACCACGGTGACATCCGGATCTTGGCGCCTTGTGCTGGTTCCGGCCTATTCACACATCGGTCCGCTACTGACGCCATCTCACAGGCTAATGGGGCGCCCCACGCCGAGTTTCAGCATTGTAGGATGACCACACCAGTACAGCAACTTGCTAGACATCACCTCGGTGCCATCCGGATCTTGGCATCTCAACGCCTAGTGGTATCTTCCATACAGAAAATATTGTTGCGCTGCCTTTGGCCCCATTCGCACATCGGTCCGCTACTGACGCCATCTCACAGGCCAACGGGGCGCCCCACGCCGACTTTTACCATTGTAGGATGGCCACACCAGTACCACAACTTGCTAGACACCACCTCGGTGCCATCCGAATCTTGGCATCTCAGCGCCTTGTGGTGTCTTCTAGTCAGAAAATATTGTTGCGCTGCCTTTGGCCCCATTCGCACATCGGTCCGCTACTGACGCCATCTCACAGGCCAACGGGGCGCCCCACGCCGACTTTCAACATTGTAGGATGGCCACACCAGTGCGGCAACTTACTAGACACCACCTCGGTGCCATCCGGATCTTGGCGCGTTGTGCTGCCTTCGGCCTATTCGCACATCGGTCGCTACTGACGCAAACTCACAGGCCAACGGGGCGCCCCACGCCGACTTTCAGCATTGTAGGATGGCCACACCAGTGCTGCAACTTGCTGGACACCACCTCGGTGCCATCCGGATCTTGGCGCGTTGTGTTGCCTTCGGCCTATTCGCACATCGGTCCGCTACTGACGCCGCCTCACGTGCCAACGTATTTTCTCCGCATTTTATACCCTATGCCGCATAACAGGTCATGTGACTTGTTTATAAAACTTTTCATTGGTTCATTTTACTTTTGGTTTCCTAATGATGGAAGGCTTGATCATATGACCTAAAAACAACACTTTTCATTGGATGAAAACTTTTCTTTTTTCCCAAACGATGAAAGCCCCACCTTGTTTCTGGATGTTTCAGACTGAAGCTGGCGTCAGCATGAGAACACCACCATCTCCTGGCTCCGTCGTGGTCATTCCGCGAGCAATCATGGCAGCCGCTCCCCACCAGAAGCCTACAGTAGTCGGGGGCCCCCAAAACTTTTGATGAATCCTCAAGGCGGAGGGGACGCTTTCGAGAATGGGGTCCAAGACCTAGCAGACAAGCGTCCGATTTCCAAGGTGTCCCAGGGCCATTTCAGTGGACCAGGCCCAAAAAGGAAACAGCCTGCCGCCATTTTGAGAGTCCTGTGACAGCCGCCTATCGCTGCACCGCAAGAGTGGGCGCAACTCAGCTGAATTGCGGCTTTTGACACAGTGGACCAAAAGCGGACGGAATGGCAACTGAAACGGTAAAGGGGCGCCCCACTACAACAGACGAGACTCCACCTGGAGAGGCCCGTTCACGCCGCCTCCCCCGGGGCGCCCCACGCCGTTATTCGGAGCAGCATTGTAGGATACCAAAACCAGTGCGGCAACTTACTGGACATCACCTTGGTGCCATCGTTCTGCTGCCTTGGAACTATTCGCACAACAGTTTGCTACTGATGACCCACCCCCGCGACGCCCCACGCCAGAAATCTGGACGTTGTGCTGCGTTGGGACTATTCGCACAGCCGACCGCTACTTCGTTGTTTTTCCCTAAAAATGTTTATATGTTATTACTGTTTTTGTTTTCTTGTATATATTTATAAGTTATTAAAGTTTTATAATCTTACTACTTTGTTGGAGTGCTATATATTTTTAATGTGACACATAATTGTAAAAACTTTGATGTACAAAGAGTCATCCCTGGAATCTTCCGCTTCAGGCTCGGTCCCCTCCCCAATCACAATACAGGATGGTTTTCAGATAATAGGAACGCGTCAGCTGTGACGGATCTCATCGAGTGTGGGCCTTGATCTACTATAACTCCTTTGAAGAGGGGTGATTCTTTACAGCTGGGGCCATAAACTACATCTGCAGGGCTAGCTGATACCCTAGGACCGGCCTGGACAATCGGACACTGAGGAAAAGGAGTGTCAGAGGGTGCGGTAGTGAATAGGGCGAAAGGGAGGTGTCGGGCGGGCACAGGGTGTGATTCTCAGGGAAGAGCAGCGCATATGGGGGATGGTTTATTACCCATGCATAAGACAGAAGCGGGGGTGACCACTGCCTGGGGGAGATGCTTGCGAGGGTGGGGAGCCATGCTAAGGATCGACAGCGTGCACAGAGTGGGTCTGGTCAAGGCATCTAAAATGACTGCCGTGCACGACAAAAGTGTGGCATTTGAAAAAAGGCAAGATGGCGCAGACAATGTTTTTCAACACTTCCTGATTTCCTTCGAATCGAACGTTAACAGACGTTGGGGCATATTACCAAAGTTAAGCGATATTTATCCCTAACGATGCTTAGCAACGATTTTTTTACCGCTAAGCATCGTCAGAAATTATCGCAGATAAACCTTGCTATTATCAAGGTTTATCGCAAATACGATAAAAAACGACCGCAATGCATTAATATCGCTGAAAACTCAGCGATATTCATGCATTACCGAGCTAATGCTCTTAGCCATGTTATCCACCTCCCATTGGATAACATGGCTAAGAACTGCTCAGGGCAGGTGCTAGCTTTTGGAGATATTCGCGCTTATCGCGAATATTTCCAAAAGTTGATAATAGGAGATAGCGATGTTAGCGACTGTTTCCAGTCGCTAACATCTTGGCATGCCCACTTTGCATGTCATTAGTGATAAATATCACTCACATGCAAAGTGGGGCCCAAGATGGTCGCTATCTCCTACTAGCCGTCGCTAACTGGTGTTAGCAACAGCTAGGTAATACAGATATAATTTTATCTCCGCGAAGCGGAGCGCTGTTACAGATATATATCTTGTTTTTGAACGTTAATTTCTCAAAATCCACTGAAGCACATATATTGAGACCTAGCAAAGGCACATCGAGCTACCAGTCCCTACAATTTTGCCAAGTTTCGTGCAAATCCATTCAGCCGTTCGATTATTATTATTATTATTTTTTTTGCCCCGCGGGGCCCTTTTAAAACCTCCACATCAAACCTAAGAGGTCAAGGAGGATCTACTATGCCCCCTTATGGTCATTTGCCCCTTCGCTTTGGCCTCCTCTTGTCTCTCGATCCTACCGAGAGACAAGATGGCGGCCGCTACGGACTGTTTGCAATGTTTACAGACGCCGGAGAACCAATCAGCTTCGCAAACCTCCGTTACGCGAAGCGGAGCGCTGTTACAGATATATATCTTTTTTTGAACGTTAATTTCTCAAAATCCACTGGAGCACATATATTGAGACCTAGCAAAGGCACATCGGGCTACCAGTCCCTAATATTTTACCAAGTTTCGTGCAAATCCATTCAGCCGTTCGATTATTATTATTATTATTTTTTTTTGCCCCGCGGGGCCCTTTTAAAACCTCCACATCAAACCTAGGGGGTCAGCGGGGATCTACTATGCCCCCTTATGGTCATTTGCCCCTTCGCTTTGGCCTCCTCTTGTCTCTCGATCCTACCGAGAGACAAGATGGCGGCCGCTACGGACTGTTTGGAATGTTCACAGACGCCGGAGAACCAATCAGCTTCGCTTCACAAAGCTCCGTACCGCGAAAAGTCCGCGAACCGGAGCGCTGCCCGGTCCGCTGTTACAGATATATATCTTTTTTTGAACGTTAATTTCTCAAAATCCACTGGAGCACATATATTGAGACCTAGCAAAGGCACATCGGGCTACCAGTCCCTACAATTTTGCCAAGTTTCGTGCAAATCCATTCAGCCGTTCGGGCTAAAAGTGAGGCCAACCGCCCTATGGAAAACTCAATGTTAAAAACACGTTTTGGGACCCCCCTTTTTTCTCGGCCCCCACTGGACGAACCCCCCCCCAAATTTTCAAGGGCTGCTCAGAAACAAAATGTGCCATTTTCCTGAAAATTTCAGCCAATTCCGTCCACAAACGCCAAAGTTATTAGACATAGAATTTTCAAAAAACCCATAGAGAAAAAATCCTAACTATATATACCTACTGGCGGTCGCCAGTAGGTATATATAGTTAGGATTTTTTCTCTATGGGATTTTTGAAAATTCTATGTCTAATAACTTTGGCGTTTGTGGACGGAATTGGCTGAAATTTTCAGGAAAATGGCACATTCTGTTTCTGAGCAGCCCTTGAAAATTTGGGGGGGGTTAGTCAAGGGGGGGGCCGAGAAAAAAGGGGGGTCCCAAAACGTGTTTTTAACATTGAGTTTTCCATAGGGCGGTTGGCCTCACTTTTAGCCCGAACGGCTGAATGGATTTGCACGAAACTTGGCAAAATTGTAGGGACTGGTAGCCCGATGTGCCTTTTGTAGGTCTCAATATATGTGCTCCAGTGGATTTTGAGAAATTAACGTTTAAAAAAAGATATATATCTGTAACAGCGGACCGGGCAGCGCACTGGTTCGCGGACTTTTCGCGCAACGGAGCTTTGTGAAGCGAAGTTGATTGGTTCTCCGGCGTCTGTCAACATTCCAAACAGTCCGTAGCGGCCGCCATCTTGTCTCTCGGTAGGATCGAGAGACAAGAGGAGGTCAAAACAAAGGGGGAAATAACTATAAGGGGGCATAGTAGATCCTCGCTGACCCCCTAGGTTTGATGTGGAGGTTTTAAAAGGGCCCCGCGGGGCAAAAAAAAATAATAATAATAATAATTGAACGGCTGAATGGATTTGCACGAAACTTGGCAAAATATTAGGGACTGGTAGCCCGATGTGCCTTTGCTAGGTCTATATATATGTGCTCCAGTGGATTTCGAGAAATTAATGTTCAAAAAAAGATATATATCTGTAACAGCGCTCCGCTTCGCGTAACGGAGGTTTGCGAAGCTGATTGGTCATTCTGTCACTGGGCTATAGTTGGGCTACATCTGGCTGATATTTGGGCTACATTTGTTTTTTTGTGTGTCTGGCGGCCATCTTTGGGCTACATTGGGCTACATTGGGCTTCATTGGGCTACATTCGGCTAATTAGCAAATAGCTCATCGCAAACTAGGAATGGTAAAGAATCGCTATTTATTCCTTAAAGTTCGCTATTTAGGAAATGCAAATAACTTTGATGATACATATGGCGGTTCATCTCTAACAAGATAAGAAGCATAGGGATACATTTATGATGACTGGCGCATCACCAGGGATGTGTTAGTCATTCTGTGCCGCTGTTCCGTCACCTATGGTGTGCTGCATTTACAATGCGGCGCATCATGGGGCAAAAACAGCACAGATGCGTGATGTATCTGTGCCGTAAAGGTGGCGCATTGCTGGAGTTGTATCGCAAGTGTGATGAAGCTCCAGCAAGGGTCGGGGGTGCCCCTGTCGCAGGGTTTCTGTTCTCACACAGAACTGTGGACAGAGGATTGGAACCTCGGCGAATGCATTGCTGGAGTTGTATCGCAAGTGTGATGAAGCTCCAGCAAGGGTCGGGGGTGCCCCTGTCGCAGGGTTTCTGTTCTCACACAGAACTGTGGACAGAGGATTGGAACCTCGGCGAATTAGGGTGTCCCAAAACTCACGTTAGTAATCAAAAACTCCTTAGCAAGCTAGGTACAGTGTCACATTGGATATAACAAACTCTCAATGTTTAGACAATCCAGAATATGAACTTATAGTACCTCAGGATACGTGGAACTCATGAACAGTCGGTCGTTATAGATTTCTTAGAAACCAGAACATGGAGTTAAGAAGAACAGATGTGTATTTGAAATGTTTATTTACTAATGCCGTCTTCTCAGGCGTAGTACCTTAGATAATAAAAGTACACATATTATCAGTAGCAAAATTACCAGCATAGTTACTAGTACATAAAAAGTGAATGGTGATAGTATGTTAACATGCTGTAAATGAATAAGAGTTAGCAACACTTATAAGCAGCCGCGGGCCGTGGAGGGAGTTACGGTAAGGCAGGGAGGCGGGGAGGGGGAGAAGCAGGGTGGAGAATACAAGTACACATATTATCAGTAGCAAAATTACCAGCATAGTTACTAGTACATAAAAAGCGAATGGTGACAGTATGTTAACATGCTGTAAATGAATAAGAGTTAGCAACACTTATAAGCAGCCGCGGGCCGTGGAGGGAGTTACGGTGGGGCAGGGAGGCGGGGAGGGGGAGGGGCAAGGTAGAGAGGGCTCCACCCTGCTTCTCCCCCTCCCCGCCTCCCTGCCCCATCGTAACTCCCTCCACGGCCCGCGGCTGCTTATATCTCACCCTCCCTAATACACATATTATATTATTTGCTAAGAAGGTCTCTTTGTGTTGGTTTAGGGCGTGCCCATACTTTAGTGTCTTAGATTTGAAGGAATCACATCAGCATACACCAGCTCTCTCTTCATGTGAACCGCATCAACTGTTGTGTATTTGTGTTCGGCAAAGCAATATAAAACCCGCCTCATGCCCAGAATTGGCAGAAGTTGCACTTATGTTATGAGTATGAAGTCGTGGAGATCAGACCTCATAACAATTCTGTATCGTGTTGTTCTTGAAACTCTAGCACTCGCTGTACAGATATAGTTTAACAAGTAAAGCAGATAGTAGACCACTAACATATTATTCTCATGTAAACCACGATGAACTACTAGGTGGAAAGCTAAAGCAACAACTAAGTGTCGTGTGCAGAAGTTGCAAAAAAGGAAAAATGGCGTTTAAACCGGTAATGAGCCCATGCTAACTTAACACGGTGTAAAGATATCCAGGACCTAGATGACACCTCCTCATGATCCGGAAACGAACTGAATAAGATAATAGAAGTGCCATCTCATGAGAGCAGATTGCAAGTTTATATGTGGACGGTCCGCAAGGTAAAGCATTAAAAACTAGGAAAATTTAATGCTAAAGAAAAATAAAACAGCCAAGTACTTTATCGAGTCTTAAGCCAATAGGCAAGGTAAATAATAAAAACTTGACAAATAAGTCAATGAATTGTCAATGAAATGCTAGTACTCAGCATATCAAACATGAAAAAGGTCTATGACATAACTGTGTATGCAAAATAAGCTGCAACAGCCTCCAATAGGAAGTCACCGTCTTCATCCGAAAACAGTTCAGCCATCCAATTTAAAAGCGGAAAAGAACATACGTGCTCTCCCAGTACCGGATCCTCTATCACCATCAGAGGACAGCTCGGTGGGTTTTCAAGAAAGCTCTGTTCCAAGAAAGACTGTGCTGCCGCCAGTAAATTCCAGGGACCAAGTAGTCCATGCATCAATGCCACAGCCATAATCCTTTCGCCAGGACAAACCAACTCGTGAGTAATGATAGGAGTCATCAGCTGATTAAAGTCGACGTCAGGAGAAACCGGTCCGCAGAGACACAAATCAATGGCCCAATCGAAATCACAGGTCAGGCAGTGAAATACAGGCTGGACACAGGTGAAGTAGGAGAACCGAAAAGATAATCCATATGCCGTGCTTAATATCGCCAACGGCATTGTGCCATAATATTCTAGCATGCGATTGCGGAACAGTGTCAGCAGCTGCAGGGTGGGAGGTTGCATAGGAGGGACATCCATATTTAAAAATGTAAAAAAGCACAAGAGCGTCCGCTGGTAATGCAAGTAAAAATGCCAATCTACGAACCAGAGTGCAGAAAATACAATGAAAGGAAGCAGGGATGACTCCAAAGATTTTCTCAAATGAAGTCACGAGACCACTGGTAACAACTTTAAAAAAGTGTGCCAGGGACTTTGTGGAGGATGCGTTAAAGATAGTCGGAAACATGTTGCTGAAATTGAAAGGCAAATCTTAATTGAAAAGGGTGTGCACCTCTGTATGGGTGTTCGCTATGTGAAGTACGAAAGTTTCACGGGCCGAACTCAAGGCCACCTCTCTCTGAGACAAAAGAGCTCTTATTCTTGCCATGCCGTTGAAACGTGTCCCAAGGTTGGTATTTGTGGCCAGATTGAAAACTCCCTATGTTCATGTGTGGGAGGAAATAGAACATTTCTGCAGCAAATAACCCGTTCACTTACTGTTACGATAAAAGGAATACTTTTAATTAACTCAGAACAATCTTCATTATTGAGCATCAAATAACTACCATTTTCCAACAACTTGAACGTGGGGATGATAGCAGGAACTGGCGTGCCTTGCAACACGCAAGCCATATTTGGTCGGTGTTTGTTGCATGAACCGTGTAACTGTATGTGCCTACACATTAGTGAATGATCTGGCGTCTCAGTGCATTCCTCTCCATTCAG